>NC_052499.1:73652346-74023064 GCF_016617805.1 Bactrocera tryoni
AACCACTTTTAAGCGAACAGAAAATGTGGAGTGAGTTTTTTTTTAAATTATTTAATATATTGTCTTAAAAACCAATGTCTCAAGACAAAACAAACTGCTAGTTATCTGGAAGTTATTTAATTTGAAGAACAAGGAAAAACGTTAACTTCGAGGACACCAAAGCTGAAAACCCTTCACAAATAAAAACGTTTTTCATACGAGAACTTGACGTTAATCGGTCAGTTTGCAGCTATATGCTTGTGGCGTCTGCTCTAAACAATTGTTTCCGAGATTATGAGGTTATACCGTTATTATAAGTAATAATCCTAGCCAAATTGCGTGCTGATATCTTGCCAAATAAAGAACTTTTTCAAATAAGAACTTGAGTTTATTCGGTCAGCTCGTATGGGAGCTATATGCTATGATGGTTCGAGATCGGCGGTTTCGAAAAATAAGCAACTTTTCGGGAAGACAGGGAAGTGTGTTAAATCAATTCAGCTCGTCACGCTGATTGTTTTATTCTGGGTGTTACAAACTTAATATAAACTTTTAAAAATATAAAAATATTTATTTTTTTAATTTTCACATCGAAAATCAATTTAAATTTGCCACAAAACAATGCTCGAAATCACTATTATTACAAAACTTAGCTATTTATTAATTTATATACGAAAACCTACATAAATATATTACTGTTAAAATCATATAATCATTAGCCGCACACTATCAATCAAAATATATAACAAAAAAGGAGAGCAATAATTACAAACAAAAAATATTTCCAAAAGCTAAGCCTACGCGAGAGTCTATTGCTCACATGCAATAAAAGCATAGTTTGGTCAAAGGTCGAGCTAATATGCCACTGGCATGGTTTTATTTACATACATACATATATACGAATGACCATATACATATATGTAGATAGTTGCACTCAAAACAAAGTGCTTCTTTTGGTTAAACTTCCAAATGTCGCCATCGAATTGTGTAACCGGGCATCTCTCTTTCCACACATACACACACACGCACACATGTACACTCGCGCTGCCATACACATTCGTTGGGCGCTTACATAATTCTTAGAAAAGACAAGATAAAAACAGAAACTGTAATGATGGCACCGCATAAACATTAAATGACTAAGTTTTGACTGACTTTGGTATTAACTGAGCGTATGCAAATGAGAGCTGTTGACTTTCGTCGCGACAAGGCCGAATTTCGATACAAAATGAAATACAAATACAAATATATGCATGTATACAAATGTGTGTATACATGTACGATGAAAATATATTTGTGGCAGCGGCTGCAGGGAAGCGCTGTCGGCAACGGTAGTTTAGTTGTTGGCTTTTATTGCCAGACACAGTTAATGGACTTTGATGTTTTTGGCATTCCTCATTATGGCCTCACGGGAAAATCGATTATTTAGAGAATAATAATAATTATTGTTTAATATAATATAATAAATATGTATATATGGTAGTCGAAATATTTGGAAATATCTATAAAGGGTTGGTGATTATAAGCCATTGTTCATTCCACACTGCTTACGCGGTTATAGCCGAGTTTACAGCAGAGCGCCAGTTGGTCACCTCGACCTGGCCTTTCCAACGTAGAGGAGGCTTCTCTTCCTCTGCTTCCGGCCGGTACCGCGTTGAACACTCTCAGAGCTGGAATATTTTCATCCTGATGACATGACCAGCCAGTGTAGCCGCTGTCTCTTAATTCGCTGAACTATGTCAATAGCGTCATATATCTCGTATTGAGTAGGCTTATCCCACGGTACTTGGCGCAGATTGTGAGGTCTTCCTTTTTATGGGTTGGACAGAGCACACTTAAATTCCAGTCATCGGGAATGCTTTCGTCCGACCATATTCTACAAATAAGTTGATGCATGCTCTTTATCAGTTATTCGCTGCCATATTTGAACAGCTCGTCTGGCAACCCATCAGTCTTAGCCTCTTTGCTGTTCTTCAGACGGGTAATTGCTATTCGAATTTCTTCATGGTCGGACAATGTGACGTCTGCTCCATCGCTATCGATTGGGAAATCAGTTTAACATCTCCTAGTGTTGTGCTTTCACTGCTATTCACCAGGTTGGAAAAGTGTTCCCTCCATAATTTCAGTATGCTCTGGGTTTCAGTCACTAGATCACCGCTGGAGGTTCTAAAAGAATATGCTCCAGATCTTAAAACCTTCAGTTAGTCTTAAAAACTTCTATTATTCTACGGCTATTACCATAACAATGTAGCGTTATTTACTTTCCAACGAGGTCTGAGTATAAGAAAAGGGCGCTGGAGATCATAACCCGAGAATACTATGGATGCCAAGGCCATTTGTCGAAATTATTCTAAAGTTTTCACTGATTTGTCGCACTGTGTATGATCTCTATACTTGCATGTTTAGTATGTTCTTTAGATAGATCTTACGTAGCCATTAAATTATATTTGATCACACATTTCAACGTGCAAAATTTTGCTATACTGGAGTGTATGTTCTTCTAGAGAAATTCATATACTCGTATAATAATACATTTTTATTTTAAATCTTTTAAAATCTTTTACCAGCAGCTGAATTGCACTGATTAATTTTCCTTATCTTCTTTCATTTCAGAGCGGCTCCGACTTGTACGCGCAGCTAGAGGTGTGGCGCTATCATTTCAACAGCAATGCGGCAGAAAGCGACGGTAAGCTTCTTAAGAAACACTTTAATCTCTACTAAAGCAAATTAATCAACGAATTACTTGCACTTTCAGATGACGAGGATATGCTGCCCACCACGAGCGCTCTAGCTGTTGCCGGCACAACAACAACCACAACAGCAAAATCAACTGACACGAAGCGCACCGGCCGCAGCGGTGGCTCACACATACACCTGTGGCAATTCCTCAAGGAACTGCTCGCCGAACCGCATGCACACGGCACGGCCATACGTTGGATCGACCGCAACCGGGGCATATTCAAGATTGAAGATTCGGTGCGTGTAGCGAAATTATGGGGCGGACGCAAGAATCGACCAGCAATGAATTACGACAAATTATCGCGTTCCATACGGCAGTACTATAAGAAGGGGATCATGAAGAAAACCGAGCGCTCACAACGTTTGGTCTATCAGTTCTGTCATCCCTATCAGTTGTAAGCGGGAGAATACAAATTAGAACAAAAATGTGAAAGTGAGGCGGCGCGTAGAAAATAAAAAAGGCATTTGGGTAATGCAATGTTCATTTGGTGTGGCAAAGAAGTGGCCTTAATGAAAAAATCAATAATTTATTGCTATTTATTTATTTATTTATTGCATATACATGTATACAAAATATTTATTTATTTATTTATTTAAATTATAACGAAAACATATTTATTCGTGGATGCTAAGAAGTTCAATAATTTATTTATTTATTAAATTATTTATTTATTGAAATATTTATTTATTTATAAACGAAAGAAGGTGCCTGCAAAATTACGCAACGCTGTTGTGTTAGAGGCCACAGCATTGCTTAATAATGCTGTTGATAATTCTTGTATCTCTGAAATGTCCAGTGACCAATAATAACTTACGGCAATACTGTTAGTATTGCTGCGTATGAAAATTGGCAACGTTGGAACGGTTTTAAAGCAATTTTATTATAACAACAACTTAGTAAAAAAGTAATTTGGTAATAAATAAGATAGAGTATGAACTCTTTATACATTTTTTTTATAATCTACAAAGCTTAATTGCAAACACAGAAATGTATTTTCTTAACCCGAAGTTAATGCGGTTAATAATTTGACACCTGTTTAAGTATTTAGGCAGTGTTTCACAAGTTCACTTTATGCTTGAAGCATCACGCACAGTATAAAGTGTTTCACAAGTTCAGTTATTACTCTATGCATTACCAAAACTAGTTTCCATTATGAAACCGTTCGAAAAACACGCCTTGGTAACACTGGAAAGCCATATATCTATGATATATCACTTTAAGTTCTATGAACAAAAGAATTTAGCTTTAAGTACTGAAGCGATATCGCAAGTTATGAAAAAGGGTGAGTCGTATTTGACACCTTTGCGTGTTTGCAACGAAAATGTGCTTGGCAGAAAAGCGTAGATAAAGCGATTTCCATATTAGTATGTACCAAAAACATAATAGAAATGCTGCCTTGAAAATTTTTTACTAAAAAACTTTTATGCAGAGATAAAATATTAGAAATATGTAAAAATATATAAACAAAAGAAAAGATTTTCGATGAACGTCCCGATTTTCTGCTTAGCTCATTTAAGCAAAGGAGGTGTTAAATATTTATTTATTGAAATATATACGTATATTTATATACAAAACAAGCTATTTATTGAAGCGCATGTTATGTGAATGTAGTTTTAAGCGATTTGCATTGTAAATGGATATGTTTTTTCGGGTGTGGGTTATTTATTGTAGCTATAGGGTTAATGCAATTTCAAAGTGTCTTAGACAAAACAGAAAGTAGTTTTTTTTTTACTTATATACATATTTATTGACATTTTACAATGAAAAAAAAAACAAAAAATATTTTTAATAATATTTTTTATACACAATTATTTATTTATTTATTGCTTATAATGTGGTGAAATACAATTTTCACAACGGTGTATAAATTAATTAATTAATTTAATTTATTTATTTATTGATATTTTTGTATGAAGAACAAAAGCACTTAGCAGCAAGACAATGAACAACTCAATGCCACTCGTAGCTGTTTAAGAATTATTTATTTATTAACTTAAGAAGGCGTGTATTTTCATGCAAGAAAATAACAAAAACAGTAATCAATGCTAGCAAAAGTGTTGAGCTAAACCATTTTTCCCCTAAAGAAATGCCATTTGAAAGAAAATTAATTAATTTATTAAATAAAAATATTATATTTATTTATTTATTTTAGCATTAAGTGCGGAAGAAGTGTTTTGTAATAATTCACCTAAGACAATGAACGTCAATTTGTGCCTATTTAATTTATGCGATAATCTAATGTGCTAACTTATTTATTACATAATTTATTTATTGGCGCCTTAGCACCGCAATGACCAATAATGGTCGACTTGGCCAAGTTGCAAGTAGCTTTAAGCGTTTCAGCAAATACGAAGCAAGCAACATAATGTTGCAACATAATTTTATGTGAACAGAGTTGCCAAATATTTGTGAAACTTTTTTTATATAATAACTCAATGGGGAATCAATTGTGTACTCAAACAAATTCAAACAAAAACAAAAACATAAGAAGCGTACAACGAATCGTTGCTTTTTATAATATTTATACATATTTATTTATTTATTTATTGCCGAACAATCAATTATTTATATCGTAATTTATTTATTTATTTAAAGCAAACAAAACGTTAATTATAATGTTAAAAAAAAAATAATTATTTATTTATTTATTTATTGCAAGGAATTGTAACATTTCGATAATTGAAATAAAATGCAATTGACATGTGTCAAAAAAATTGTTGGTGTATTGTAAAACAATCCGGGATGGAATAAGTGGTGTATTGTGGTAAATAAAAATGAAACCAAGCTAACTTGTTCTTCGCTCAATATATAGATGTCGTAAGTGGGGAACTAAACACTTCCCCTTCTACCATAGAAATTTCCAATGCTGCCGGACTGCTTTCTCATTACTTCAGAGCACGACGAACTAGCCCGGCCTGCGTCAGATTCCAGGACGATGGGACTAAATCCATGCATTGCGGTGGGGCTCCATACCATAAAGGAGTTGCTCCACATGGAAGAGAAAGTGGGGGAAAGAACGTACTGGCAGCAAGCTATGACTGAGGGGTTACAGAGTTGTAAGGTTTAGAGATATGATCAACTTCCCTCCAGATAAATTCCGCAGGCTCAGGAAGCACTTGTCCAACATGAGCAAAGTGTGTTGCGCAGTTTGCCGGTGTCGCGGCATGAAAAACGAAACTCCGGTACACGAGATTGCACAGAATGTTGTAGATGCAGACTCAAGGCTCTAGCCTCCATCTACGTGAGTCGCCCTGCAAGCTCCTGGAATTAATCAGTTCTGGACCTTTAGGACCAAAACAACCACAAACCACAATTATTTTCTATCTATCTATCTACTTCAGAGCAAATTTTCCAAACTGGACCTTTTGCAGCTCAGTTTCTACTTTCCCTGCGTCCAGAGATGCTTACGACTTTGGCTCACCTTCTTTTGACTTGAAATCTCGGGGATCGGGTAGTCTGTGTCTAATTTCATTCCATTTTTTTCTTTTCCATTTTTTTAGTGAGTACATAAGTAGCCGTCTGAAGAAACACAAAGCGGCGGGTGCCGATGGATAACCGGTCAAGCTATTCAAATACAGTGTCGAAGAACTGATAGAGCATGCAACAGCTTCTTTGAAGAATATGCTCGGACGAAAGCGTGCCCGATGAGTAGATTTTAAGTGTGCTTTGCCTAATCCACAAAAAGGGAGACAATCTGCGCCAATAAGCCTCCTCAACATCGCATATAAGGTTCTATCGAGCGTACTGTGTTAAAGATTAAAGCCTACCTATGCGTGTTTGCAAACTGATAGTGCATTATCAATGTGGTCTTAGGCTTGAGAAATCAACAACTGACCAGATATTCACCATACGCCAATTCTTGGAAAATACCCGTGAAAAGACGATCGATACAAACCACCTCTTCGAAGCTTGAGCAACACCAAAAGCTCCGTCAGGATCGGGAACGATAAGGACACTCCCAATCGTGTGACTTCTTCAAGATACTCCTGGACAAAAATAGTTTGAGCTACAGAACTAAATAGAGAAGGTATCATCTTCTATAAAAGTTTAGAGCTGCTTGCGACGTTAGCTCTGCTTTCTCTGGACTGGATAAGGAAACAAAGCAAATGGGTCTGGTAGTAAACGAGGGCAAGGCGAAATATCTCCTGTCATCAAACAAACCGTCGTTGCATTCGTGATTTGTCTCCCACATTACATACTATTGACAGTCATTCCTTCGAAGTTGTAGATAATTTCATCTATCTCGGAATCATCATCAACACCGGCAACAATTTCGACGCTGAAATCCAACGCAGAATAACTCTTACTAATAGGTACTACTTCGGACTGAGTAGGCAATTGAGAAGTACAGTTCTCTCTCGACGAACAAAGTCCAAACTCTACAAGTCGTTGTGTTATTTGGTGCAGAGTTATGGACTATGACAATATCGGATGAGTCGACGTTACGAGTTTTTGAAAAAAAGATTCTGCGGAAGATTTACGGTCATTTACGTATTAGCTAGGGCGAATACCGCATCGATGAAAATACCCATATGTGTTAAAAAGTAGTATCGCATACTGTGCCATTGCTATATATATTTTATTGGTTAGGCGGTACTTCTTCCCAGCATTCATTTGTTTGTTTCCTCGTCAGTTATCTTGTAGTCATTCGTATTTCAATTCCGCCGAAAGTAGGAGTGATCTGACCTCAAAACTTAAAATTCCATCGTAACTGACGTTCCATTGGTCTGCGCCAATTTCCTTTCATTTGTTCAGTAATTCTCTGTATAGCTTCAAATCATTTTCACAAAGTAGGAGGGATTTTTGAATCGGGTTGCTAGTGCGTCTATCATATTGACCTATTTGGCGCTATTGAATGGCTTTCTTATGTCTATTACTGCAAGGAGGACTATTGTTTTTTCGTGGATCTGCCTGGAATATAAATATAACTCGAAACTGGCGCTTCAGAACTGAGTCAACCTAACAAAGTTGTTTGAGGGCATTAAAGACCATTACAGCCCAAGCTTTTTAAATTGAACAATGACAGTACTCGTACTTGACACTTTCTTATTAGTATATACATACATATGTACCTTGCCTGTATCTTTCGGAGGACACTACTAGTCTCTGCCAGATTAAGATGTTACAAGGTACTTTCTCATAGAAACATAGATTTGCCTGCCAAGAAGAGAGCACCATTAAACAAGGCATTACCGTAAATTAAAACTTGGTGTAAAACTTTTTGAACTTAAAGCTCCGGAAAACGCAATCGTTAAGCTAAGTTAAACACAAGAGTTTAAAATTTCAATGAGACAGACACACTTACATACAAACATGTATAATACACACAACGTAATAGTAGTTGGTAATCGCCGAGTATGCCGACAGGAGCGAAAGGTGTAGAAGGCAAGGGGTTAAAGAGATACACAATAATAAGTAACCATTCGGTGGCGCGGCAGCTGGCTCGGCCATATGTACGCCGAAGTGCCTCCGCACACTCCGCGAGCGTAATCAAAGTTTGCTACAATCGCATATAGCTCTAATGGAGCGTACAACTTAAACACATATTCGCCGGGGAGTATGTGTGTACAGAACATTCGAATAACTAAAAGGAAAATATGAAAAAGCAACGAATCTTATATATATATATACTATATATACACACATACCTATATACATATATAAAGGCAAAGCAAACACACAGAAGGAAGAACAGACTTTGCACTTCGTGTGCGCGCAAATACGAAGACGTTGGCGTACTGCAAGGAAGGTCCTTGCAAAGGCAAAGGGACATTGCACCAGTGCACGGCATCGTTCTGCAGTGCCGATACGAACGTAAATGCAATCAATGCCAAGGACCTCAAGTGCATATATATAGGTATAGGTATGTTTGAGCACACAATTGTGCCTGCCCTCTCAGCTCCAACAGCTATTGAGCTATTACGAAGACAGAGCAGTCAACCTGCTATACTATATATGTATATATATGTGTGTGAAGGTGTGTATGTACAATATAGTAGCGTCGTAAGATGTTGTCAGAACTTTTACAAAGTTGCAAACACACTTCTTAAGGGCGCTCCACCTTCTAGCCACCACTTCAGCACGAGTATATCAGTCATGCCTCTCATGTTACCTAACCATCTGGGAAGATAAGGAAAGTATGTTTGTTTGCATCTAACAGCTGGCACCTACAGCGGTGGGTTTCACCTAAGTAATTTTTGTTATACCCGGTACAGGGTATATATGTACATTAAGTTTGCCAGGAAGTTTGTAACACCCATAAGAAAGCGTCGGAAACTCTGAATATCAGAGATTTGGTCATATCCGTCTGTCTGTTTACCTGTCCGTCCTTTTCTCTATACCTACTACCATTCTCAGAAGAGAAATGTTGAGTTATTGTCTAAAACTATGGTGTAATATCCGAAGAAATTGTTGAGATCGAATCACTATAGCACATAGCTGACATACAAACCGGAAACTAGTACTAACATTGAAAACTTTCTCATTTGACGAGATATTTTCACGAAACTTGACACGAGTTATTGTCTAAGATCGGAATACTATAGGATATAGCTGCCATAAAAATTGACGGAGCAAACTAATGTTCTTGTATGGAAACTTTTTTATTTCAGAAGACCTGTGACGGATATTACAGCTTCGGTGCAAACGAAGTTAAAGTTCTATTTTTGCTTTTGTTTTTATTTCTATTTTCGCTTTCTGCTAATAATTAAAATATGCAAATATTTACTATTTACTTTGGTGTCAGCGCGGACGCAACGAAGTTTAATAGATTGTGCAACTAAGGAGCGCGTCATCTCCTTGTGCCGTGTGGTGCCTAAGTAAGTAAGTTGAGTTTGTGTGTGTGTGTTACCGCTGCTAAACTTCCACAGCGAAAGTCAATTGATTCACCACTAGCACGCACCCACACACATCCACCTACAAACACACGCTCACACACACATACATGCAAGCAAAGCAAGAAAAAGTTTCGCTGCTACAAAGCAATATCCTCACTTCCAAAGCTCGTTTTAATATTTCTTCTAGTCGCTATTTCTGCCACACCTTCATTTTCGTATTCTTTTGACATATAATTTGCATGTAAACAGCGCATTTTTCCTACACATTTTCTACTCCGCAGCTAAACTCGTACGTCCTTTCGTCCTCGCTTGCAGCCAACTTTGTTTTAAGGTTTAGAAAATAAATACTTTTTGTTTTTGTTTGCTTAGCAGCTTGGCGCATAGCTGTGGCCACAATGATAGAGTGACAATGTTGCACATACTACGCAGTAATTTATCCTATGCAAATGTAACGGTTAATTCAAAACTATGTTTATATGGACCCCGCATGTTTTGGTTCTATGCACGTGCAGAGAAATGGAAAAAATCAGGGCGTCTAGTCTAGGCATCAATAAGATCCTGCTTACCGTTGACCAAGAGAGTCGCTCTCTCAGCAGACCGAATATATATTGGGTAGTCTTTTCGTATTTTCGCTATGTTTTAAAATTTTTGTATAAAAAAAGGAAGAATACCACGGAAGCCACCAATGAAATTTGTGAAGCTTACGGAGACGATGCTGTATCAGTTTTTCCATTCTGGGAAGTTTGATGTGAAAGTCGATGAATTTATGGAAAAGAATCGTCAGGACCGTCACGTAAACAGCCATGAGGTCGCTAAGGAACTTTATATTCATCATCAAACGGTTTTATACCATTTATAAAAGGCTGGCAACAAAAAGAAGCTCAATGTTTGGGTACCACATGAATTGTCTGTGAAAAATTTAATGGACCGAATTAACATCTGCGACTCTTTGCTGAAACGAAATGGAATCGAACCATTTCTGAAACGAACGGTAACAGTAGACGAAAAGTGAATCAAATACGACAATAATGAGCGTAAAAGATCATGGTCCAATTGGTGAAGTTCAACGCATGGCCGCAAAGCCAGGATTGACGCCTCGAAAGGTTATGCTGAGTGTTTGGTGAGATTGGAAAGGAATCATCCACTATGAGCTGCTCCAGTCTGGTCGAACAATTGATTCCACATTTAATCTAAGCAAAATGACCAGAACTGATCAACAGAAAGGGCTTCGACTTCCATCAGGATAACGCTAGACCACACACATCTTTGATGAGTCGACAAAAACTGAGAGAGCTTGGTTGGGATGTTTTGATGCACCCATCATATAGCCCTGACCTTGCACCATCGGACTACCTGAAGTACTACTGAAGTAAAGTTGGCTTTCAGAGAAGCCTGTGAAAATTACTTGTCGCTGTTTTTCGCCGAGAAACCATAAAAGTGTTACACTGATGGAATAATATCTCTAGCGGAAAAATCGCAAAAAGTAGTCGACTAAATTGGTACTTAATTAATTAATTAAATTTCATTATAAACGTAAAAAAAAAGTTGAAGTTTGACTAGAAATACGAAAAGACTTTTTCGACTACCCAATAGAAGCCTTTTCAAGAAGAAGAAATCTATGATGATATGAAATGGTCGAGCGGCTTCAGTTCACAATCCCCCCTCCTTCAGATTTTCTACACCATTTTTTATTGCAGATTACCCACAGCGTGGTAAAGGACACAAAGCACAACCATCATAAATATACCAAAATAACAATATTAATAATAACTACTATATAATAAGTGAATATTTTCTAAAAAAAAAAACCAAAAACCTTACGAAAACATTTTTAAGAATAAATTCAATGAAGTCAAACTTTTCTCGTATTCATACGCGTATTTAATTGACCCACCATGTCGTATACGTAATTTTCAGTCTATGTACAGTGCTGTAAAATGCAGCGCGTCGGACTCATGGAAAAAGTGCAAAATGAAATTGAATTCACCGCAGTAAATTCGATTAAAATATTGATAGCGGAAATCAATGTTTAAAAAACATTACCGTTAAATTAACGGAACAGTAAATATTGGCAATTCGCATTACTCTCCCCTCTTTTAAGCGGCGCTTAAACACATCGCGTCTACTGCATTGCAATTTATGGATAAGCGTGTAAAATGTTTAAGAGTTTTCGAGGGCACTACAAAGGTCAACTTACAGTTAAGCCCTCATATCGGTCATAAATTATTAAGCGAATCGGCAAATGTAAACACCGACTGCGGCTATAAATGCGGCAGTGGCATTCGACGCTTAAGTATTGCAATTACAACTACCATTACAATTACAAAAGCCAATACAAACGCTTTGCAAAAGAGTTGGAATGTGAGCGCAGCCGAATTAAGCGCGTACTGATGGCATAAGCAGGCCTCTGACTCGACCGTGACACGCCACGACGACGACGACAGCGCGAAAGTGCGAGCGAACAGCCAACCGAAGGGGTGGCGAGTGTTGCGATCCGCATGGCGTGAATCAGGCTGACGTGTGGCACGTGTAAGTTTGTAAGTAAACTACTATTAATTACATTTTAATGGCGTTGGTTTTAAATTCATGGCTTACAATTAAAGCAGCCGTGAGATTCACGCTCCCTGGCAGATGCGTACGTTGCGGCGCATAGTTGCGAATAGCGGCGCGTGTACATGTCTGGCACAGGTGCACCTCACTATGGAGGATTCATAGTAATTGTGATTGATTATTATTTATTTGTAATTCTGGTAATTAAAGAGTACATTAGCATTTGTTGGCAGCGAAGGTAATTAATTTTTTAATTAATTAGCGGCGGCATCATTAATGGCAAAAATAGTGGCAGGTGAAGTGTTGAATGAAGGTGCTTTTTGGTGGCAAAAATTCATTTACTGTTTAACCGAAGCTAATACGTCCTTCACAAATTCAAAAGACTCCTTACAAAAACTTATTTTTTATTGGTGAGTTTGTAATGGTAGCTGAAAGCTTAAGTAGTCCGGTCCTTAGATATAGCGGCGGTTCGGACCTTATGCTAAGTATTTTCAATACCAATTGACAGTGTGAAATAGACACACTAATCACCTTGGTAGGGTTCGAGGCTCATCTAAAATCTCTGCCGCATTTTAGGTCCGACAACCGATTACAATACAACTCAACACTCAACTGACAAAGTGTCAGTTCTTCTCGTATTCGGGTTTTAACAACTACCACGATACTCCCCGAGGGGCCAGTCCGCATAGGCAGGTTGGACTGAATTCTAAGGGCTCCCCGTGGTACCATAATTAAGTCTCCGGTCAGACATCCTATACCCAGTCCTCGACCCGCGACCCATAAAAACTCCTCAGCCTATCAGATAGGTGCAAAACGAATTCCGTAAGCCGGAAACCCAAACTCAAACAGAACAGAACAGACGGTCATGGCTAACTTTGTCACTATAATAATTCGAATTCTACAGAATTTTGTTTGGTGGAAGGTGCTGAAAAAATTACACTCTTGAAAAAATTAACAAGTACTGAACGGACTGCGTATAGCATCCGTGGAAATAGCCACAAAATATCTGGCAGAAAAAGTTGTCTAAGAGAATCCGGCCATTTAAATGACTGCGAGCTTGGGCACTGTGGAAAATACTTGGATTACCAGATCGATTAACCTGACTGTGTCTGGACTAGCTGGAGGAGAGACCGGTGTGCTTTTCTGGTGGGTTAGTACGCTGTCCATCGGCTTCAGCTTTAGGCTTCCTGACCCAGCAGCGGCTTCCAAGCGGTGGTGGCTGCCACTGCAAAATTAAGGCAGCGATATTAGCCTTGAGTTTTCTGACTAGGCGCTCAAAACTATTTAAATAATGTCGAGTTATTTCATGATTAGATTGGTTTGGGTGTCTGGACCCAGCGGTATTGCAGGAAATTTGTTAGGACAGACACTCTTGTCTCAATAACAGCAGTATAGGAGCGATTAAGAGCTGATTTGGCTTCCTGTGATTTACTATTGGGCTGCTGAGCCTCAGACTAAATAAGCAAGCGCTGTTCGACTACCAGCAGCAGCGCAGTTGGAAGGTCTTTTTGGCCCTGGGTAAATCGCAGGAAATACAGGGAACTCATTTGTTCTCAGCAAGATCCTCTTTTCAATGGTTGTAGGTATTCTGACTGAACACTGTTCGGTCGGGATTCAGGCAGTAAGATTGAATATCTTTGCAGATGCCAGTTGCATCAGCTGCTCTTCCATCTGCAAAGATATTCAATCTTACTGCCTGAATCCCGACCGAACAGTGTTCAGTCAGACTCCCAGATGTCATATCATTACACATCCCGATGATATAGCGGAAATAAATATAAAACACTGAAGCAGATTTATGATAGATTCAGAGCATTTTAACTGAGCTGATATCCAGCTACATGAGTTTTTGCGTTTGGCGTCGCAAAGGGATGTACACAACAGTCTGTGTGATCTCCTGCGTAAGGTTGAGGAATCCGCCCTTTTAACATAACCTAACCATCGAACATCGAACAGAAAATTTAACAACGAGTTTGCTTACTATTTTATATTTTCAATGAAACGAACACGAACTCAAGTATTTGAGTGCAACAAAGAGCACAGTGAAGGTCGGGCAGTCGTCGAAAACTTGGGTCATGATATCCATTCAACTCTCTTAATGTCGGTAACATCAAACAAGTTAAAAGCAGCATTGCTCGAAAATCGTCGGGCCAAATTTGACCAGATTTGCAGGCGTAAAATTCAAGGATTTTTCACAATATTAAGGTGTCCTCAAATTCTAGCGAGATTGTGACTGACTTTTTTGCAAACACGATAAGAAAGGTATCGTTCAGCCAGCGTTTTCACCAAATTTGGTTCCCTTGAGTCTATTGGTCACTCAATGTTCTTCCAGCCGAAGCTTATACAAATTGTGTTAAGCGTTCACATGCTAGTATTGGCTTGAACGAAGTTTAGAGAAGCTACTAGTCAAATTTTATTAGATATTATTATAATAATATATGACTATATTTAAGTTTTATTTGAGTCGTTTCCACAAAAAAGTTAATTCCAAACGTCTAAAGACTCCATTTCAACAATCATTGCTCACAAATACTTAATGGAAATCAAGTTTTCATTACAATTATCTGCAGTGTCCACAAGAAATTTTAAAAACTATAAAGAAAAATTCGTCCACTAAATTGCCGCTTAGCTGAGCTGGACTACAAAGTAATAGGATTGATTTGCATTGGAATAGTTCCACATTTCATTTTTTGGCTACCCGAAATGCCATTACTTATTCTAATATTTGATATTGCTCAACGATTTTCGGAACTAATTGCTAACATGTCATGCTGACAAAGTAATTTGGAATTATCTCATTGCTGCCAAACAATTTTCACTCCTTTCTAACGGCATCCAACGAGCACATAGCAAATGCAAATGCAACCACACACACTACCATAAAAAGAAACCTTCACTTACAAGCGTACTGTGTGTGGATGGCTGTAAGCGCTGGAGATAATTGCTGCCATTGCTGCCATACTTATTCAATTAAATAGGGAACTCAATTTCCAAAATCGCATCTATCATCTTATTAGAATGAAATCACAGGGATTTTGTGGGAGTGCAGACGAAAATAAAACTTCTTTGCTGCCAGCAATGTGATGGCGTAATATGGATGCAAGTGTGTGTGTATGCATTTATATCAGGATGCAGTGAAAGGATACAGCCAGCAAAAATAGTTATGAAAAAACCAACAACATTTAAAGCCAATGAATTCGCTGCCGACCGCGTAGCTGAATATATATACATTTCTTTATATACATATATAAACATACATACATACCTACATATAAATGGCATAAAATGCCAGGGAATTTGATATTATAAGATTCGGTGAGCACTGCTGCAAAGCTGGCGAAATAAAATCCTGGTAAACATGCGGCCAAAATATTAAGCACACTTCATTATTATTTTTTTTTTGTGATTTTTCACACAAAGTTTTTGTAAAGTGATCAAACAAAAAAGGTTAAAGAAAAAAATTCTAACATTTAAACAGCTGTCAACATCTTATATACAAGATTTTTGGCTCGAAACGAAAAGTTTGATCATACAAGTAACATCTTTAATTTTGAGAAATTTCCAAAATTATTCATATCTTTTGATTATTCCTCTTGTAATACCACCAGTGGTGATCTGGTGACTGATGCCCAGAGCATACTGAAGTTACGGTGGGAACACTTCCCCAGCCTGTTCAATGACAGTGCGTCTTCATCAATCTACTGCTGGAGAAAATAATTCAAGCTACAGAGCTTAATAGGGAAGGTACAATCTTCTATAAGAGAGTACAACTGCTGGTGTACGCCGATGACATCGATATCATTGGATATAACAACCGCGCCGTTAGTACTGCTTTCTCCAGGTTGGACAAAGAAGCGAAGCAAATGGGTCTGGTAGTGAACGAGGGCAAGACGAAATATCTTCTGTTATCAAACAAACAGTCGTCACACTCGCTACTTGGCTCTCACATCACTGTTGACAGTCATAACTTCGAAGTGGTATATAATTTCGTCTTTCTTGGAACCAGCCTGAACACCAACAACAGCGTCAGCCTCGAATTCTAACGCAGAATAACTCTATCCATCAGGAGCTATTTCGGACTAAGTAGGCAATTGAGAAGTAAAGTCCTCTACTGATGAACGAAGACCAAATTCTACAAGTTACTCATCATCCCCGTCCTGCTATATGGTACAAAAGTATGGACGATGACAACATCTGATGAGTCGACGTTACGAGTTTTCTATAGAAAGGTTCTGCGGAAGATTTATGGTCCTTTGCCGCAGCGAATATCGCATTCGATGAAACGAAGAGCTCTGAAAGTTTTCGACGCAGTACTCACAAGGGGTAGCAGAGGAAGCGCAAAATCTCTATTCCATTGGAAAGACCAGGTGGAGAAGGACCTGACTACACTTGGAATCTCCAAAACAGCGAAAAGGAATAACTACTGACGCGCGGTTGAAAACTCGCCAGTTTAAAATTATTACTTGGAAGAGAATTTATGGCAAATTCTGCCCCATATAACAAATGTATTTTTATAGTAAAGGGTCGTAATGACAGTGCAGTGACCACGTTACACCAGTTTTCTAACATTCCAGGCGCTTTCGTAAGGCAGTTTAATATTGGTGTATCTATTATTTTTCCTGTGAGTGTACACATATTATCATAAGTATATGTGACCTGGTCTACGAAAAGGGAGCTAACGTGCGAAAACTATTATTCTGGGAAACAGCAGTTAAAAATATCGTCAGTTTCTCGTTATCTCATTAATTGTTCTCCTTTTTTTTGACACCTAAGCCCCCTTTCCGTAGACCAGGTCACATATATTGAAACTATAAGAAGACAAAAATAGATCTGACTACCCAAAATTAAAAATAAATTAACCAAGATTTGGCGTGAATTGGGGAGCACAATCACTGGACCAGGAGTGGCATGCAAATCAACCTGTTTCTTTCACCAGAGCTTACTGCAAATATAAAAATGTCATAGATCCTTAACGGCAATAAGAAGTCAGAAATGGTAAGTAACTGATAAGCAAATATGCCTACATTCACATAATGGGGTTGCCAATAAGTTAGTGTTTAAATTAGACAAAATAAATACACATATAAAAGCAATCGATTTTTCTCCGGAAGCATCGTTGTGGTTAATATAATTATGAATAAATCTGAACCCGAAATAGGCCACTTGAGAGCCATTATCATAGACCTATAACATCAAAATAAGGTTAAACAAATCTAACGGGGATGGAAATATTTAATTTCGATGACCACTTAAAGTCACCACTGCGGGAGTCAACTCCAAACTATAAGACCAAACCGTTCCAATTGGTAAACCCTATATCCACACGCTAAACATCCATCATAAAAATGATAATCGAATTAGTGAAAGAACTTGCGTTTTCCGACGCTTCTCGGCGCGTATATTCTTCGCGACTTGAACAAAAAACTTGCGTGTTCTTTTGCATAATTTCTGCGTCGCCGGCAAAGGCTCCAATTGCGTTGTGCTGCGCTGTGAAATTCCTTTTGATCCTATCAAGTAAATTGAATTCGGCAATTTGAGTGCATTTTTCCAACATTTTCTTCTTTCGAGATGGCATTGGGGCGTTGTTGTTGGTAGGGAGGCCTGCCGCCAACTGCCGTAATACTTATACACAAAGTGCAACAAAAACTCAAGCATTGCAGGCGCTCCGTGTGGAGGTATATGGGCGTGTGTGTGTGTGTGTGTGGCTGAAAAGTTGTCAAATCTTTTGGTTTTTTCGCGCTTTTCTTGCATGCGTACTTTTCGCAAAATTTACAGTTAACCAAAGTGCCGTTATTGTTGCTTTATAATTTGTCGGCACTCACATTTTAAGCCGCTTTGGACAGGTAGTGATTTCGCAATTCGAGGTTACATCGTTAAAAGTTTCGCCGCCAAACAGTTTTCTAAGAGTTCTTTTGAAATTTGCACGCATTGCCGAGTCGAGATTATTGAAATTTTGGAATTTTTTCTTACAAATTTTTTAATGAAAGTCGCATAATATATGTGCTATAGTTAGATAAATCAGCCACATATAGAATATCCTCCCCGTGGCTTCAAGGCGAAAGCTTACCAAGTAAACCTAAGTGAGACAGGTTAAGACCTAGTATCGTTTTTATTGTTTATAGAATTTCGAGACTTCTTTTAGATAGTCCGACAAATGTTTAAACCAAGCTACCGAATTACCTGAACCAGAACACCTTCAGAAGACGAAACATTTCCTCCCCGGGGTTGCGCGCTAGGTTTGAGACCCGCCACGTAAAAAACACTACCAATGAAAGGAAGAAAACAACGGATAAGGGACACCCCTTTTGCTGACGACCTCTGCAAACTCATTTAGGATTACGATTTAAGAGCTTGCACCTGGAATGTCCGGTCCCTCAATTGGGAACGTGCCGCTGCCCGGTTGACATCACCGCCGTCCAAGAAATGCGATGGATGGGGCTGAGTAAGAAATTGAGAAGTAAAGTCATCTCACGTCGAACAAAGAGCCAACTCTATAAGTCACTCATTATTCCCCCATTGATATATGTTGCAGAGGCATGGACGATGACAGCATCTGATGAGTCGAGTTTTCGAAAGAAATGGTCTGAGGAAGATTTATGGTTGGTTAAAGTACCAACGGCGGCAACAGCGAATACCACATTCGATGGAGCGATGAGCTGTATGAGTTATAAGCCGACATATTTAGTTCAGAAAATTAAAAGACAGCGACTACGCTGGCTAGGTCATGTCGTCCGTATGGATGAAAACACTCCAACTATAAGAGTATTCGACGCAGTACCCTCCGGGGGAAGCAGAGGAAGAGCAAGACCTCCACTCCGTTGGAAAATAACATTTGATAGTATGAAAGGACCTCAGTGACCGAGATCGTCGCAAAGGTAGACCAGCAGTTCTTGATATATAGAGTACTAGCTCGACTCGACTCTTTTTGGTTCAATTCTGGATAAGCTGAATACATCAAGAAATTATCGCCAAAGATTCCTTCTGACCCGGTCTAAATCGGAGGAAATCTAGTGTGTCCTTTACTTTCAGCGAGGTTCGTCTTTTCGGAGTTTTAGGAATTTTAATTTGTCATTGTGCAATCGATGTTCACGTGTATTTTGTATAAAATGTTTAGAAGAAGCTCACATAATCTCGATTCTCCGTTCTGAACAGTTTCGTCTTTAGAAGATCAAGGCTTAAATCGGACACCTTCGGACATCCAAGTAAACCAGCGTCAATTGAAATGAGGCCCGTAAGCAATCTTTCGATGAGTTCTTTAGAAGCCCAAGACATGCAGATCCCCTTTCTGAGAAGCTCGGAAACCTTTCGTACAAGCTGAGCTATAAGATGATACAAGCAAAAGTAGACTCATAGCCATGCAATTCCTGTTCTTGTCTTAAGAAGTGACCGTTGGTAATAAAAATTTGGCAAAAGTCACTCCTAACATATTTTTTCTTCAAACCAAAAACACCAACAACACGGTTTTATTTAAATAAATCGTGTATACCAAAAATATGGCAGCATTAGGTAAGATTTGTGTAACGCCGGCAATGAAATGCCACTTATGTGTATTAATCAAATCACGTAGTTTCCCAACTTAAATACACTGCAAGGCACAGCGCACTCATACACACACATACATACACATGTATTTGGGGATAAATATTCTCCATATTTGCGCTAATTCTGCGGATAACTAAGTTGACACCGTTGCTGCGTTGCTCCGAGCCAAAGTTAACATGCGAACAAATGTGCATATGTGTGCGGTTATGCTCCTAAGCGTGTACGCGTGTGTGTGTCTTAGACCTGTGAGTAAGCTACATGAGCGTAGTGCTTGAGCCCATGTGTCCTACACAAAATCGTTGTGCCAAAGTTTTCAGCACTTGCATCAAGTAACAACAACAAAGCACACTTCTGCAAACTGCCGAATCATAAATAAATACCAAAAGGCATGCAAAATTAGGCAAACATTTATAGGAGTACGAAATACAGTTTTCTTCATATATATACGGACCGTGTTGGAAAAGCATTTTTTAAGATCTAAGAACAGGAAATAGGCTCTCGGGCAAAATCTCGAGAACGACGCCTTCCACGCTTTGGAGTAGGCTCATCGTGGGCAGTCCCCTGGATGACTGTCGACTGTCAGTTTCATCCGCTGTCACATATGGACTCAAAAACTCGCCTTTATTACACGTGAACATCTCCAAACACTGCTGCGTCTCATCAACTCGTCTTTTTTTTTTTTGGTCAAAAGTTAGCTCGCGCGGTATTCACTTCGCACGGAGCTTTCTTATACCCAAGTATTGGTGAATGTTATGTTCATATCTTTAAAATGATTGCTACAGCGCAAGATGACAATTGAAAATAGTAATTAGAGAGACACTTCGTAGGCGAATACGAATGCTTAACTCGAATAATGAAAGTCTACGTCTAACATCTTGCTAATTTGTAATATTCTTCTCCATGTTCCGACGGATGGGTAAAGTCGAAAAATTTATTCTTGTTTTCAGCAATCCCGTCAGCGCCCAGCTCCAGAAAGGGCAAAAGATAAGTAGTCGTCCCAAGGAAACACTTGAAAGTATTACCTTGAGCCTCAAAATTCCGGTTGCGGGTTAGGGGTAATCTCTAAGTGCTGCGCTGTAGGGAACCGATCGGATCGCAGGTTGTGGATAATGAAGGGGTATTTGCTGTAAAAGTTAGCAGTACCGAACCGCGTTCAGCAACAGAAGGGGTAGAGTCTCAGAGCATCTTTGGGTTGGACTGAGTCCCTCATAAAGCTAAAGTGACTCTCATCTCTTTGACGTGTATTATGGCGCTATTTAATATAACTTAGAATGTTAAGCTCATATCATAGGCACGACAGTGGTGGAGCTCTCAGTGATAAAACGATATGGTCCACAGACTTCGAGGAAGCCTTCTACCACTACTATGTTTTTAGTCATCAAAGGACGGTAGTTTCTGTACCTCGCGAAAATCTGCCACCTCGAATTAGATTAATTAATTTCAAGATGGATGAAAAAGCCTCCAAGGTGTAACCGTGTATTGAAAAATCCGCCTGCTCCGGCAGTCTGTCCAATCGATTTGGTGGTGCGAATTTCATGTAACGTAAACACTTGATAGTCCGTTCTAATTATATGACCACCGCTGTAGCTGAAGAGCGCTGGCTAATGGCAAAAGTGTGCAACTTTTGTCACGTCCGTACGCACGCTATAGCGCCTAAAAATATGCTTTTCATTTATTTAATACAAAAGCTATGTCTTACAAGCATTATGAAAGCATTTAGGCTAAGACGCTACCGCGATTACGACGACAACTTCGTGACTGTGGCCATCGTAAGTACTCCACACGCGCACCACAGCGTCGAAGCATTTGCTTGGAAGGAAATTTTAAAGGACTAATTTCTCTCGAGCTCAAACGACACACGGGCTAAGAAGTTGTCTATTTAATCCAGCGAAATCCCACGAAATTAACACATGTAAATATGTAATTAAAGCGGTAAATATGTGTGGGAGTTTGTGTGCTGAAATCATGTGCATAAATATGCAAACGCGCAATTACGAATACATACGAGCAGTTACCTGCCAACGTGCCTGTGCATTCGTATCTGCCCCTATGTGTTGCACGTTTATGTGGCAACCAGCCATAAAGTTTGTTGTCGTTCTGTGCCTACTCTCGTACAATTTATATTTGTAAATATTTCACGAACACTCACGAAAAGTTTTCATTGCGCCTGTTAATTAAAGAACATATTTTAGACTTCGAATGAACAACCTCGATTGTTGTGGCGTAAAACTACGGCAGAGAATGATTTTCAAGGAGTTCAAGTCAGCATGAAGTTTGAGTTTGGGGATTTGGTATTAAAATTGGGATTGTTGGAAGAATACTTGTACTTATTAAATTGCCAAGTAAGTTCTTGGAAGTGAGCCGCATGGAACCAGTATTTTGACAGAAGCTCTCAAGGCAACTTCTTATAAAATGGCAAGTGATCAAAGGACCTTTAAGTTATACATATCACGGTTCGATCAAGTCAGAATATCAATACTTCAAGAGATCGTACATGTCTGCGGTCCTAGGTTCATTTTAATAATATTCTTCTTCTTTATTGGCGTAGACACCGACTATAGCCGAGTTTACAAAAGCGCGTCAGTCGTTCTTCTTTTCGCTGTTTGGCGTCAATTGGAGATTCCAAGTGTAGCCAAGTCCTTCTCCACTTGTTCTTTCCATCGGAATGGAGGTCTTCCTCTGCTTTTCGTCTTTTCGATCTAAAGACAGCCAGGTAGCTTGATGCGCGCCAGTCGTTCTTCTTTTCGCTGTTTGACGTCAATTGGAGATTCCAAGTGTAGCCAAGTCCTTCTCCACTTGTTCTTTCCATCGGAATGGAGGCCTTCCTCTGCTTTTCGTCTTTTCGATCTAGAGACAGCCAGGTAGCTTGATGAATTTTCCTTTGCTGGAATCTAGTACTACAGATAAACATATTTCGGGCTCAAGCGAAGTCCGTCAGCCTCGACCCATTTAAGGATGTTTCATCATGGAGGCAAAATTTACGCACCATTGTACTAAAGATACCTTCTTTGCCCGACGTGACGTTAAAGTCACCAAGCACGATTTTGACATCGAGGCGGGGCAGCTATCACAGGTGTGCTTCAAGCGCTCATAGAAAACATCTTTGGTCACATCGTTCTTCTCCTCCGAGGCTGTTTTCTTCTTTTCATTTGTAGTGTTTTTTACGTGGTGGTCCCAAACTCAGCGTACAACCCTGGGTAGGAATGGTTTACCTTCTTACTTTAGCTCGCCTTCCAACGCATATTTTTTGGCTACCTGGAGAATACTTGGTCCTCCATCCTTCAATCTCTCTTTAGCCTTTTAAATTTAGAGAAGGTATTTACCTCTACGCATCCCTCTCTTCTCTCTCTCTCTCTTTTCATATAAGCTCTCTCGTAAAATATTGATATTCACACACAGATGATGTTTTGTACAATACCACTAAAGGAAATGTCTTTCCTATTGCTACAAAAACCGAACCAAAGTAATCAGTTCGAACCAAAAAATCTACATATTCAGACCGAGAGCTCCTACTTGCAGTTTTGGAAATATTTTATGCGGATACAACAACAATGAGAGCTCATTAACAATATAACAAACACTCAAGCACCTCAAGTCAACTCTTTTCCACGCTTCTCAGAAGAACTCAAATATGCGAAAATAATTTATTTTACAAAAATTTTCCGCATAGACTTTGATTAAGGGGGCGCGTCTGGGCGGCGACAATTGGTGGCACCTCAAATTCATTTACTTGACTTGACATGAACGCATTTGGCCGCAATTATGAAATGAGTAGGAATATGTGTGCAGCCAAAGGTCGCAACTCGCGTTGAATGGAGTAGCGAAACGAAGCGACTAATGGTCTGTTAAACTCTCATACACACACACCACACACACATGCATGCACGGCCGCCATGGGCTGTCGAGGCGGAATATCTTGCATTTTTGATTTATGTCCTTTGTAATGCAGCAGTCCTCCACACTCACCATTTAAAGCGGCTACTTTTGTAAGCTACTGTGGCCTACATTGTCGGGTGACATAGTAAAAATGTTGACAACAACAGCAACAGCTGAAATGCCCACACTTTTGCGCACTCATATAATGCAATCCTCGAAGTGTCATCAGCATTCTTAGAGCATTTCATACTCACTCTCATATACATATACATATGTTCGTGCTGCGTTTCTTTCACGAGCGTCATTTTACTAAATAGTCCCACACCATAACTCTGTCATGTGGGTGTGTGTAGCGAGTGTGCCAACACAACAATGCCCTCCAAGGAATGTTGATCTTAGCTGTCCACCCTCCCTCTGCCGTTGTTGACTTTCTGCGTGGATTATGACAAACTTTCGACGGACCGGACATTAGCACATTACTCTCTTGGCAGTAGATGAAGAGAAGCAGCAAATGCTTGCGATTATTCTTTTTAATTTTTCTGAAGTCATAGCGGAACACGGCTATGTCATGGCTCTTATTTATAATTGATTGGAATTCCTTTCGGTTTCGTGATAAATGAAGTAATATGGATGTAAAGTAATTCAAAATTATACTTCATTTTACCCCAAAAAATGTTTCTTGGAACAAACTTTTTAAGGCAAAGAAATAAGTTTAGGAGTAGTCTTGGAACTCGTTTATAACTGATTTTACAACAGCGCCCCAGTCGTTCCTCCTTTTCTCTGTTTGGCGCCAATTGGAGACTCCATGTGTCTTCTCCACCTGATCTCTCCAATAGAGTGGAAGTCGTACTCTTTTCCAAGGCGGGCAGTGCGTCGAATACTCTCAGAGCTGGCGTGTTTCCATTCATTCGGACGCCATAACCTAACCTGAAATATAAAGTGAGAAGACGAATCTTTCAAAAAATTTTCCAAAACTTTCCGATATCAAGTGACTGACCCCTAGCTTTAAGGTCACATATATAGTATGCTACAATCTTCGATCTAACATAATGATAAATATGTCGGCTAGTATGAAAATATTTCGCATAAATACCTTCAATTCATTTTAACCGAAGCATGAAAACAAAAATAGCAAAGACAAATCTAAAACAAGAAAGTTAATTGCCGTTAATGACGACATTAATCACAAGAAAATGAACTGTGCCAAAGCCAACAATACTTGTACTGAAAGGAGAACATGAATACTTAAGTAGGCGACGTCTACAATAAGGGCAGCCGCGATGATGGAGTACAAAGGAACCGTTCAACGCAAAAAGCTATTAATGTAATTTCGAGGACCAACACAAACACTCCGTTCACCCGAACGAAGCAAAAATGAAAACGAGGGAAAAACTCACAATGGCGAACTAAGACTAAATTGATGATGAACTATGCCGTGCCATATTGCGCCTTTCAGCGGACGAAAGCAAGAAATTGCGCATAGGAAACACCAACAAGTGTAATAAGGAGAGTAATGAGACAATATAATGTGATAAAAAAGGTGGATCAGCGACGTAGCTGAGCCCAATGGATATATCCAAAGGAATAATGTCAATGATATGATAGCTATGTTCTTCATATAGCTATACGAGTATTCAATAAAAAGTGTAAATACCCCGCATTAGGGAAAAATATCGAGGTTACGAAGCATGTCAGTGTTATCATATCGTCAAGCGGAATGCATCTAAAATTTGAAGATGTATTACTAAATTAAAGAGAAAATTCTGATATTAACACTTGTATGACGTCATTTTAGCGAAACGTCAACCATTTTAACCTAACAACTGATCTAAATTGACTAGTCCATTTAAAAAAAGTTTTTTTGGCGATTTTTGCCAGAGAAAGAAATTTATTTTATTTATAATTTGTTTCCAATGAACAACATCTACGGAATTGTAGAAAATAGAGCAGAAGTGTTTTTGCGAGTTGACAATATCAGTAACACAACTATTTAAGTGGCACAAAGCATCCAGGGAAGGTCGTGAAAAATCGAAAACTTGCCTAATTAAATCGTTCATCTACCTCGAAAAAAGTTATAGAAACACTTGTCCAAAATCGTAGTGTCAGCATCAAAAAGATAGCAAAAGACCTCAACATCGATCCACTTATTTTGGTTAATGTTGTGGTTATGAAGCGTGTCAATGGATCTTGACCTGACCTTTTGCACAAATGACACCAAGTAGAGATTACGAAACGCGTCATTACAGGTGATGAGATGTGGGTTTATAAAAATGGCGTCGAAACTGTCCAACAATCTAGCGAATGGCGCCCAAAAATGAGCCGAAACTGAAAAAAGCGAAATTCACTTAAGTCACTGAAGGCCATCCCAGCGGAAGCTTATAAAAAGTGTATGGGAATTTGGATCAAGCGTTGGTATGCACAAAATGAGCCTATTTTTAAGGCGATCAGTATAGATTTTTTTTTGCCTACGTCAGATATTCCTAGAGCAACTGGTTCTTTGTAACAGAGCGAAGAGGAAAAGCTATAATTAAGACGTGTTTTAGATATGTGAAATCAAGGGCTACAATTAACAGTCTTGAGATGGTGTACTCCAATTTTAAACCTTGGCTTATCTGTCGGTTTTGATTACAATTTAATGAGAGAGTAATTCACAGGGCTCGAAGTAAAGTTTACGGTGAGAACTCGAAACTGTCTGCAACTTGCCTTAACCTTCTTCAAAAGTTATATGTGGTTTCTTCGAATATATTTGTATCGGCATTGAAGGTCAAGTAAGCTTAAGAGGTCTATCTTAAGAGATATCTCACTTGTATAGCTTAGAACGGCGGTCGGTTGTCGTAGATAAAACTCCTGGACAATAGAAGAGAAAGTGGCTAGATGTTTTCACTTCACCTTGCTCCATACAACTATGACAACTAGCGTCCAACAAGATTTTAAGCCATACCCCATGAATGCCTATTGGACACTGTCCAGTAAGAACTCCTACGATTGCAGCAAAATTAATTTTGCTCATAACAAGTACTTCAGCAGATCTTTGGCGCTCTACTCAAGGTTAGAAGTATCTCCCAGTAGCACAGGAACTGGTTGTCGTTCGGCGCCTGCCAAGTGCATGCGTAGTCCATTGGTCCACTGCTAGAACAAAAGATGCCAATGGATATCCAACTCAGTCGCATTACGTTGCGCACAGCTAGCTGATACGCTTTGCAGTTTCCAGCGATTCCTCTATGACCAGGCATCCAAACGAGTCTGATGATGAAGTAGCTTAATGCTAGTTCTAGTGACGACAGACACTCTGCTGACGGAGTGAATGCGCACCTCCATGAAAGAGGCTGTATTTCGTATCAATTCGTCTACCGCCACTTTAACTCCTCCTAGCTTCAATTCATCCATGAAAAACTCACTGCGCTCTTCCCCATATCGACATCTCCTTTGTGTGTAGGAACAAAAGGCAGAAGAGAAAAATCCGGCACCGCACACTGATCCAAGTTTTCACTAAAGTATCTCTGAATTTAAGTTTGGGTCAGTTGAATTTATTTATATCAAATATTGTCACCAGCACACTTCCAAGGAAATGGAAAGAAACATAAGTGCAATGTGGTTTGTAATCCTTTAAAACATCAATAGCGGACACTGGGCTGTTGATACTCCAAGCCACTTAAGCCTGTTTCCTCACGCGACTTTTGCACACACAAATAAGGATATGGTTTAACTTGAGTATTACCTTTGTAAGTATGTAAGTTTATGTTAAAATCCGAACATTTTTTAGACGAATGATTTTAAAAGCTACGAATTATGTGCAACTCAGATGGGAAACTCAGGAATCCTTTCGTCACGCAACAACCACAAGCAACAATTTCGACCACTACAATAGTAAAATAGAATTTGAATATTTATTTGGTCCCAAAGGCGTAAAAGCCTTGAAAACCTTTTGCTTTTATGTGTGAGTTTCAGAGTCACATGTATTGACACCTATATACATATACTATATAATGATATCTACCTACCTATATATTCAGCTATCTCTGCGAATATTAAAAAGTGTTGTATGTATCTGTGTACACCATTAGGGTCACTCTTCACTGTTTTTTGGCCACAAATAACTGACTCTAAGTGCACCCAAGCCGATGTTTACTACACAGACATATACAGCCAGCCAAACACAAATACTCTTCAAGAGTAATTGTTACTTTACTTTTACTTAGTGTACATAACAGTAAATCTTTTAGGAAGGCACTTAAGCTGTTCAACTTTTGCCATCTGTTAGTACTTCTTAGCCGAAACTCTAATCTGATACACAGCTCCCAGCATACGTATGTATAGTATACTACGTGTAAAAAATGTTAAAAGCAAGAAGTTAAAAGGTCAGCTGAGAGACGATTTACATAAGAATCATCATAAATGTTAGTTCTATGAAAATTGAATAGTTCGAAGCTACTGGAAAGGCTTTTTTTTCACAAAAAAAAATGGTAAGGAATGCTGCCGCGTTAAAAATACGGGTCCGTACCAAGTGCGGAATCAAATTTCTGATGCCGAAACATAAAGAATGTTAGAAAACACTTTCGGAGATAATTGTTTGTCGCGAGCAAGTGTTTATGATAGGTATACATAAATTATTAAAAAAGGGTCGAGAATGCGGCCAGGATGGCCATCAACATCAACTGATGATCAACATGTACATAAAATAAACGAATTGGTGCTTGAGAATCAACGATTAACAGTCAGAGATCTTACTAGCATCGTTGAAATATCGGAAAAATCAATGAAAATCATTTTGAAAGATAATTTGGGCCCAAGAAAAGTGAAGGCACGATACGTCTTGGGTCTATGCTTACGACCCGAAAACAGACGATCGTGGCAAAAGTGAGCCGAAGCCGAAGAAACCATGTCAAAGCAGGGCGTTCAAGGGTATGTTGACAGTTTTTTTCGATTAACGAGGTGTGTTGCACTCCAAATTCCTTCCGACGGTCCACGATAATGCACAGCCGCAAACTGCATTGATTCTTCGTGTGGCAACCACCGTTTTCGCCTGATTTAGTTCCGTGTGACTTCTGCCTATTCAACAAACTCTACCGACCGCTTCGGGGAAACCATTTTCACTCCATTGAAGACAGTAAACTTGCATCGCTATGCGCATTAAAGTCTATTCCGGTAATGGACTCAGCAACTTTTTCTAGGATTGAAAGAAACGTTGGCACAAGTGTATTGGGGCCAAGAGGGAAATCTGGTTAGGATCAAATATGCCCAGTTTTGTTCGATAACTTGTTGCCATTTTGAAGGTAATTTCTTAATATCACTTTCATAGAAATCCTCGTCGCGATTGACAAAAACCGAGGGCAGTCGATTCTCTTAACCTTCTCTTGGGGCGATTTTTTGTGATTGGCAGGAAGCGATAGTAATCACCTGGTTCGAGTTCCAGACCATAAGGGGCATGCGTAAGAACCTTCCAACTAAACTCACGGAACTTCTGGTGAGCCATTATCAATGTATGTGGCTTGGCGTTGTCTCGATAGAACAAAATACCTCTCCTTTTGCCCACAGCTGGACGCTTCTGGGGAATTGATACCTCCTGACGATCCAATTCTAGACAATACTGGTCGAAGCTAATAGTTTGGCAGTAGGGAAGCAACTCGTAGCATATGACTCCTGCCAATCTCACCAAACACATAGCAAAATCTTTCTAACCTGCCATAGCCACTTTTTACATCGGTTCACTGCGATTCGGACACGACCGTTTTTGTTTGACGTTATTGTAAGTGAGTTCCTTTTCATAAGTCAATTGGGTTTTCATTGCGTTAACTTATTTGGCACCATACATCAGGCTTCTTTTGAATAAAACCTCACTCCTGGGTCAGTGTTAACGATTTCCATAACTTTATCAAAATTTTCGATAATTGATTTTCCGGAGCGTGTTGCGTCTTCGACATCAAAATTAGCGAAACGGAATAAACGAGACACTGTTCGATCGCATGAGAGTCGGGTCTACGTAACCGGAATGGACCGGGATTTTCCGGACAAGGACTGTCAACTCGGCAAAACTCTGCAGCTACAACAACAACAACAGCAGTAAATATTCACATTTCCAGCCGCTTGGCTTGCGTTGGGAGTTTTATCGAGCCTGGTACTAAGTCAGGCAATCAAATAATGGTTAGATAAGTGTTTTAAGTATGGAATTTTATTTTTTCTTTTTGCTAAACCTAATATTAGCATACAGTTCAAAAATTAGAGTTAACCTGGACACAGCATTGTGCACTGTTCTCGCGAAATTATAAAGAAGCTACGCCTTCTGAACTCTTTTCATTACATTACAACTCATCCTTACCTAATTTCCATCACTGTTATTTAAAGTCCAGTCGTACAACTATCCTGCGAGTACTTATACGTTTTCTCTTCGTGTTCAGCATGCAGCACGGCTTACAACCATTCTCATTATGTCGCTTTTTATTTCTCACGTAGTATTTTAGCAGCTTGTTTATTTTCGGTTGTAAAATGTTAATGCTTAGTTTCTTAACTAAAATGCTTTTAATGTTACCTACAAGTGAAATAACAAAAGTCACAAGGAGCAAAAAGTAATTCAATAAAGCAGTCGTGATAATAAAATGCAAATATACATACATATAAACATAGCTACACACACACACACATACATGCAAGCGTTCCTTCATACACAAATACATAAGTATGTATGTAGAAAGTAATGGTTATCTACTCAAGTTATACTTGAACACATACAGATTTGTGGTAAAATGTATAAAAAGTGGGTAAGTGGCTAGTCCCCAATGTACAGATGAGTTCTTAGATGTACGCATATACACACACATACAACTTTTAACTTTTTAAGTCGCTATATTTTTTTCCTTTTCCTACCTGTAACTGGGTTCAACCTGATCGGTTGCACTTGTTCCTCAGTAGGTTAGATAAGAATATTCTAAATCTAATTTACATAAATATCATCACAACAACAACACTCTATTGCAACATATTGCAGCCGATTGCTGACTGCCCAACAAACTGCCACAACTACCAAAGGTACTGCGGTACGGAAAGAGGATAGGTGCACGGCAGCCTTAAGAAATTGAAAAACTTTGTAATTTTCTAATTAAAGTGGAAAACTTGACGCGCTTTACTTTATTGTAACAGTTTTAAATAAGCATATGCAAAAGCAATAAGTAAGGCTAACGATGTGACCAGGAACTGTTCAGTTTAATATACAATAGATTATGCATGCCTGCATATACATGCATACATATGTATAGGTAGGTAAGCTTAGAAATTTAAAATTACAAACTTTTTGCAATATTAAATTTTAATTCAAAAGCTCTTGTAAGAAATTTCATATTCAAAGGCGCCGAAGTAGGCTTTCAGTTTATTTTAACGACGGTGATTTATATGGTAAAAATATATTCGGAAATTCGGTTTGATTGACAGCTAAGACGTTCCCTTCTGAGAGTCGTCTGATTAGCAATCAACTCTCAATTAAGTTGTGGTTAATTCAACGACAATCCCTCGCTCTTTTTTTTCAATAATTATTGTATTTATGTTATAGCACAGTGATCACAATCACACTTTACTTTTATTAGACAGTAAATTATTTAAAACAAATCACAAAAAGAACACGAGTTATTTTGCTCTATGTTTTATCTGTTAGAACTGAAAATACAATTCCTTTAAAAATTGCTTATTGTATATTTAAATTGAAAGAAATCATATTTTATAAAAGCACTTTTTGTTAGCATCTTGTCAGAAAAACACAAGCTCATTTTATATAAGGAGCGAACATAACTTGGCTGCGTTAGCTTTCTTCTGTAAAGACTAATTACAAATGCTAAGTAACAATTTTCTTAACTATTATCTACATATGTACATATTCGTTCTTAGTTAGCTACAATTGTCTATTGTTGAATAAGAAAAGCAGATTATGCCTCTTCCAGTAACTGTCGTTCGAGGTCGGTGCCCTCGTATAGACCCTGTTTACGCATAGCTTCCTTTAACTGTTGATACTCAAAACGTTTTTTAGACCATTGATACCTTTACGACGCATTATTGCATAGAATATAAAAATCAAAATTTTAGCTCATAAATACTTCATTATCTTAAACTGTTGAATAACATACCTGCAAACCAGCCAATAGCCAAGTGTGCTGGTAAAAAATGTGCCAAAACCTACATGTGTCGACAGCCGAGTACGCGAAGTGCCCAGGAAAGTAGCAATGCCTACCGCTACACCACCACCAATCCCGTATAGATAACTATTACGAAAGCAGGGTATTTGTGAAACATCACGTCCAAATACTTTCAGCTCCTGCAATTGCAAAGTGACGAGTGTTAGAAAATGTCATTTATTAATTATTGAATAGTTTTACTCTTCTGATTGGTTCCTCGTCAATCATTAGTCTCGGGTCATCCATATTTTAAACTTAATTAGTAAAACTATAAACAATCCTCCAAATTCAACAAAAAAAATTCACATTTCACTATGAGCAGCTGTTTTAACGTTACTACCGGCACACACCACACAGCTGTTCAATGATAATGCAGACCACGGAATTAATTTAAGTTGCTTATTGACCGCTGTGACAGTGGACAATAAAAAAATTATAGTAGTATAAAATTTTCAAAGTTTCCAGTTTTAAAAAGTGGTTTAAAACATGAAAGTGCTTATTTTTTCGTTATTCATATATAATTTTACAATCCGCGCTTTGGCCCATAAGCATGGTAATGCAGTTCAAGCATTTGCTTTGGAGAGTTTCGTGATAAATGAGTGCTGCCACACGTGAGTTGGCAATTATTAACAGTTAATATTTATTTATTACATATAACATATAGTTGCGGCATATGAGAGTTTATTGAAACTAGCAATTCAGTGTTGGACAATATTCGGAATTTATAATGAGTTTACCTTTTCTTGAAGTTTTTAAATAAATTCTATTGTCAACTATGTTAGAGTGCAGTTGAAAGTCGTGTCAATACGGTAATACTAAACTCTCCAACAATTTTGACATTTGAAAATAAACAAACTGCTTTTTGATCGCTGTTCCCTAAAAGATGTCATTTCCGCTTTCGCCGATTTGATTTACCACAGTAATATATCATTTTAATTAAATATAATGCACAATGTGATCCGTTTTAAATTATACAAGGCAGAGAACTTCCAAAATAACCAGCTTGAGCATCGCAATTAGCCGTTTTTCCATATCAGCATACAATTTTTCCTCTGAGAATATTCTAGAATCTGGTTTTCATATACCATTTAGAGTAGGTAAGTTTTATATTATTACAAGTTCTGCTATATTGTGTAAAATTTTTTTTCGCAGCGCTCTATTGTGCATACTCAGTTGCTTCACTGAATTTAGAAGTATCAGTGTGAGTCTTCTGAAATCTGTATTCAAGACACTATTTAGAGTAGGTAAGTCTTATAATATTGAAATACTTACTATACATCCAAGTTAATGAGAATTAGTCAACTTTTTTCCTCAGTAATGGCAATATATTTTAATAAAATTGCTTAAATATAAAGTGTTTAAGATTCCAACTATTTATTTTTCTCCTTCTTGGTTTTGATGCTGCTAGAATAGTATGCTTTTTCAGAAAGTGATCGATTTCCTAAACTTTGTTTATATGTGATTGTGTCATAAGTCAATATATGTATGTATATTGGTTTGAATGGCATTACGTAGTGAGATTATATGATGTACTGCGTAATTTGTTTATGTAAATTATTAAATTAAATAACCAGTTTGGAAACAAAAAATTTAAAAATTTAACTAAAGCCGATATTGGCTTGATTCAGCGGTTTTAAAGCTTTTTGCAAATTCTTATTTAATTAAAATAACATTTTTTTTCAGTTGAAGAATTGTTCAAATATAATATATTAAATCGTTCAATTTATTAGTACACATGTATGAAGTTATGTGTTGCATATATTTATGTATGCGTTTATATGATGAACATATATTTTCTGTGTTGCGTTACGTTCAAGTTAAACAGAACTATAACAAAGTGTTTTATTACGTAAAATATTTTTGAACTAAATTGATTGTAATGCATTGTTAAAGATTGTGATACGGCATTTGGTTGTCATATATAAATACACATTAGTTGGTGTATGTCAATATGTATGTAACATATTTTGCATGAATTTTTATGCATGTACATATGTGTTTAATACGCGTGTAAGCATACATGAATGCAATATATTTAGCGTATAAGTATATATTATATTTGTATGCATGTTTAGATATTTGTGTAGTTAATAAGTTTTGTTTTCATATATGTATGTAAATGGTATGTACGTGTGAATGTAAATATTTTCGTTCACTTTCTGCAAGGCGCCACAAGAGTGGATAGAACTTATATAGCGTACATAAATATGTTTGGGATGTGTAAGGATCGTAAATAAATTCTTTCTAAACGATAATATGTTATCTAATTATTATTAATTTTTTGGTTATATTGTTAATATTTGGAAAACTTTCATATCAATCATTTATTTCTAGACGCTTTCGTATAAAGATTAAAAATGGATAGATTTTAAGTTTTCGTTTTTCTTTTACTCGTTTGTTATACAAAGTGTAGATGTGTTTACAGTTATATATCAAATATATAGCTAATCACTATATACGAGTATATGCACTCATTTTTAATAACCGTTAGGTACATGCTATAAAGTAAATAAAGCATTCTTTCACAAGTAATATATAAGTAGATGTACGAAATTAGCTTTGTGTGTGTGTTTGTATGTATTAATTTAATTTAATTTGCATCACGTTTTCATGTAAATTCTTTTTAACATATACATGTATATATATATAAGCTTGATTTGCTTAGAGAAAGAGATCATGTGTTATTTTATAACATAATATTTCTGTAATGTGTGTATTTTTTTCTTTTTCTTTTTATATTGATATTTGCATTAAAAGCTATCGATTTTTAAACTACTTTAAAAACGTCTAGGCAATCGCATTTGTGAAAGTTGTTACTATGTATTTTTTATTTTTTCTTTAGTAGACTTTTTGTACAATTTTCTTATAGTACTTTTACGTGTTCACATATATTTATGTGTTGGCGTTTCTACTAAAAACAAAGCAATTTTAAAATTCTTCCCCAAATTCTAAAATCGGAATTGTTTTTGCCCACTCGTCGCGCTTATTAAACGCAAGAATGTAATTTTCATTGAGATTTCGTTGCGTATTTACAATTTTTTTTTCTTCTAATATTTTTCGTAATTTTTTAGAAAATAAATCTGAACTTCTATGACTTAATATTATGTATGTATATAGACGTTTTCGAGTTCGTTTAATAGTTACATGTAAAGGCATCGCAAATATACATACAGACATGTATTGACATATGTTTGCATGTTCTTAAATGTACACAGATTAGAGTATTATGCATTTTTGTAGAGGAAATTGAAATGAAATGCAAGAAAATAGGCGCCTGGTAAAATAAAGTGTATATTAATTAAAAATTAAAATTTTAAGTTTTCTATAAAATTTCTTTTGCCAAATGTAGTAATAGTAAATTGAGCAAGAAGTGTTGCAGTTTTGTTTTTGTTTTGAAAAAATCATGCTTTAACATGCGAGTAAAAAATCTTCCCCAATTTTTCACTCGCCAGTTATAGCGTTGCCAGTAACGAAACTGAAATATTATATTGCAAATATGAACGGTTTGTGCTTTATTATTATTATTTACTTTTTTGTGAAATGTTATATATATTACATAAGCGTCAAAATGAAAACAACGCGCTGCTTGCAGCGTAGTTGGTGCATAACCTCAAAATATTGACGTTTTTCATAAAGCGTACGCTTTTAAAATAATTTTTTTTTAATAACGCCTTGTTACGAAGGTTTTTATTGTGTTTAATATTTTTTTTCGGCCTAAACGCGTCACAAATCACAAGTCGCAATTTGTTTTTTTTTAATTTTTTAATTAATTATCTTTATGCTAATTTCAATACTACACCGCTAGTTCAATCTATTTGAAAATATTTGATTTGAATATGAAATGTTTCAATATGCGCCTTACGCTCTATCGGAATATTAGAATTTTGAATACCATCTTATATGTATGTATGTATGGATGTGTGTATGAAAAGTCCCTAAATGTTTAAAAGTGTTGTACGCGATTTTTTTAAGAGTAAAAATGTTTAAGGTGCACAAATGGCGCTTGCGTAGTATTTTTTTTTACTTTATTTTTATAATTTTTTTCATAAGTATATTTAAATTGATTTTAAAAATAAATCTATTTGCGCAAAAGACGTATGTTTAAAAATAAATAGCGTATATACATATGTATTGCGTAGTTACATATGTATTTCTATTTTTTGTTTTACATATTTCTTGGTTTTTGGTTTTGTAAAATATGATTCCGAAAAATTTGCTAGGTATGTATTCAAAGTTTCGTTCTGTTTGTAGTTAAGTGTGTAGGATTTGCTAAATTTCTATTTTCTTCCACTATTGTTTATGCTATTTATTCGTTTTTCTAATCGTTATTTTTAGTATCTTCTGTAACTACCGTGGTTATTGTAATATTGTGCTTACCGCCGGTTTTTAAGGTACATACATGCAATGGTATATATATTAAAAAAATTGGTTTTGTTTTTGTTTTTTATTTATTAATTTATATAGAAAAATTTGGCGTGTACGATAGCTCTGCAATATTGTGTAAAAATGTTGTTGTAATATATGTATGTGTATGTGTGTGTGTGTGTTTGCTTACATTTGTAATATCACTAGGATAGGAAGATGAATGTCAGCGAAAGATTCATTATACTTTTCATGCGATTTTCACGAAATAATAGTTAAGTAACTTAATTATAAAGAGTTTTTCTTTAGGTTTAATGTGTTTTTTTTTTTTTGTTTTCTTGCGCGAATTTAAAGCTAATATTTCGTTTAATTTGGTTAAGTATCTGCGTTTTAATATTACTCGCGTTATTTTTTACTATTTTTTATAATCAGTGTGAATATTTTTCTTAAAGTTACGGTGTATTTATTTGGTTTTGTGTTTTATATGTGCATATACATATGTGCATACGTATTGTTACATATGTATAACGGTTATCTGCTACATAAATTATTTTATTTAGTTTTGGTGTTAAAAGCTGCAAGTATACGCGTTTATGTATATTTTTTTTTGTAATAATTGTTTTTTGAAGAAGAAGAAATAAAAATATGAATTTGTTATGCAAGTTTTTTTTATCGTTTTTAACAAAGCATTTTTCTGTGTATTTGCGTTATTTCGTTTTTGTATGACATTATTTGCTGTTAAAATAAAGTAGTATCTTAAATATTTTTTTATTAATTTTTAAATATATCTTTTTTATTAATTTTTTTATTTATATATTTTTTTATTTTTTTTTTTTCGTTTTTTTGCAGTTTTTAGCAAATGCATATGTGTTACTCACTCATACGCTTTTTGCCACTACTTGACTTGTGCTTAGCTATAACCATCACTCTCGTTTTAATTTTATATATGCATGCACGTAATTTTATTTTTGTTTTTCTGTGTGTTTTTGTTTCTTGTTTTTTAAACATGCTTGCAGTTTCAACTACAAGTGTTTCTTTTGATTTGTCTTCTTTTACTTTTTTCATACACACAAGTGTATATATTATATATGTATACGCTTAGATTTTTTTGTTTTTGTTTTCATTTGTATTAGCATGCATTTTTAATATTTCATATACTCGATTTTTTGTGTTTTACTTCTTGTTTCTCCCTCAATCTACTGCAATCAATCACTTTTCCGGGACTATAATCTCGACCGCCACACTTTCAGCTGCTGGATTAGCAGTGATATTGGTGATAAGCGGCATTTGTTGTTGCTGTTGTTGTTGTTGATGATGTGGATGCTGATGTTGATGCTGATTGTGATACTGCGAGCCCTTCCTCTCCAGCTGACCGACATTAGCTACATTGCCTGGTGCCACGGAATTACTACGCGTCGAACGTATAGACGTGGCTGATGCGTTGCTCGCGCTGGCGCTGCCCGAATGTGACCCTGCTCGCGGGTAGACAAAGCAAATTTTACAATGAGTAAAGTAAGTACTTATAATGTTGTGTGTATTCATTTAGCATTAAGTGTGGGAGTTAAGCATAAATCTGGTTATATTAGTTTGGGGTAACACTTTCAGCTACAAACAAATGTACAAAAACAATTTATTATATACAAATATTGCATATTTAATTATTAAGTAGTAAATATTTTACAGTTAAACAGTTATTTAGTACGTATATTACATGTTACAACAATTATACATACATTCAACTATTTACAGCGCACATTTCTAGGCACACTCTTCTATTTTTATATTGAAAAACAAGTAAATTATACACAGAATCAGCAAATTCGCAACTTCTTTTCATGTTTGCACTTGGCATAAATGCTGCAAATTTGCTAATTTTGTGCATAATAATTAGTTACGGCAATCGCAGCACATGTAAAGCGTCAAATAAGTTAGAGAAAAAGTTATGGTCGTGAATGCAACTGAAGTTCTAAAGAAAATCAAATCGGTAAGCTCCAAATGAATGCAATACAAACAATTAGCCGCCAACTTGGCGAGAGAAATAAAGGTATGCCATCTTTCATACATAAATCAGAGTTATACGTGAGTATAAGTAACGGTTTGGCTTTGTATAAGTTCTACTTACAAACATACTTGTATCATATTCATAACGATCTAGCTCCACTCGTTCGTTATTTTGGTTTTTCATGCAATAATTTAATCAAATAACTATATTTAACTCATCTTAAAACTTTAGTTACAACTACCGTTACAACATTTTTCTAGAAACTAGCGGATTTCTATACAAAAAATTTCAATATATAAAGTATTTTAAGATAAGAGCTAAACTGCCTTTCTTAAGGAGGCATTAGGGGGTCATATACAGTTAGAATTTTCATAAAATCGATTTTTTTTTTAATTTTGTTTTCTTAATGTACATTTATTTTTCATATCGTTCCGATAAATATTTTCGAAGTTACACGCAAATTTGAAAAGCGTTTCAGATTTGCATTACCCGAAGACGCTTAAACCGATTAGTCTCAAATTTAAACACGTGCTTCTTAAATATATTTTTCAGTAATCAAACGAATATTTTATCTCACCAATAAATATTTTTTTAATAAACGATTTAAGCCCGAAATTTTTGTCAAAAATTTATTTTTTTTTAAACCCTTTGTTTTGTCAAAAAAATATATATTTTGCTTATTACTTTGATTTGCTTTACTAGATTTAACGTTACTTTAACGATATCTTTCTGTTTTTTTATTTTCAGATGATCCAGTTCAGAGATATAGTGATCACCACAAAACCTCTTTTTTCGCGGAGATCAGCTGTAGTTCCTAAATAAATATTTTTACTAATACTAAGTCTTAAATACAGTTAAAAGATGCCATAATATGTGTAAACATTTTTGGATAAATAAATTTAATAGTTTTTCAGGGATTTTTCGGCCTTCTAACTGTATATAACCCCATACCTCTGTATTGCGTTGCGATTTTTACAATGGATAAACGATCTTCGACTTTCTAACTGATAAAAAAATTCAAAATGTGAAGAATATGATGCTTAAAATCATGAGTTAAGTGTTAGAGAGATGGCAACGAGCTCGAGATCTCACGCGAGTCCGTTCGAATGATTTTGGTGGATACTTTGGTGGATATTTTAGATGTAAAACGGTTTCTTGCTCAACTCGTCCCGATAAAGCTGAATTGTTTTCCAAAAAGAATAAAAAACGCAATGAATACCATCGATCAACTACCGTATTCACCAGATTTGGCAGTGTGTGATTTTATCTTGTTTCCCAAACGGAATTTGCTTGTTCGGGGGAACCGTTTTCAGTCGATCGAAGAGATAAAACAAAATACGTTGAAGGAGCTGTAGGCCATCACAAAAAGTGGTGATGAAAATTGTTCCGATTACTGGAAATTTGTTGGCATAAGTATATTACATCTGGTGGGGATTACTTTGAAGGCGGCAAGATAAATACTGTTGAATACTTAAATATTTTTCGTTGTATTTACTATTTCCGTATACCTTTTTGCCTTTTTTGATATTCCAGAAACTTATGCTTCAGTAGATAAGACTTGTTTTAATCAAAAACTTACTCGTTCGAATGCTAATTCCCAAAGTTGTATGCAGAAGGATGAGGCGAAAATATTCAGTCACTTTCTTGTACTGCTTTTCCTAGACTGAAGTGGGAACACCTCGGCAATCATACCTGCGGCGAATTTGACGAAATAGCTGAAATTGATATCAGCCGCCTCAGCAAATTGGTGCAGGTTTAAAGAACTTTGTCGATTTCTGTGTCTCTTTTCGAACAATACTTAGAAGTATTTAGATATTACAATGAAACGATGTTCTCAGCTGTCCAAGTGGGATCCCTTTTTTCGAACGACTTATTAACCAAACCCACCCTCAACTGACTATTTCAATATGCTTTTATCAAAAGAATATGTTTCGAAACCTCAGTTGGAAGATAAAGGCCGTTTTGATGGAAATTGTTTCGTTATTCCGAACTGACTACATGTCCTCAATGTTTCGATGTGTGTCGACAGTAATAGATTCATTCGCGACTAAATCAAACACAGTTTAGATATATCCGTATAGATTTGTGTTGCGTCCCACCACTACAACTCAACGTCATCGTCTTTTCTGCCATTGATCATATGACATCAAAGAGAGTGATCCACTTCCAGCTCCACATTTCTAAACTAGCTTTCTATTGTTTTTACCACTGTTCCAAATTTAAGTATGACTACTATGTTGTAAGTTTTTTTAATATTTTTATCCCAGTTATTAGGATATTGTGTGTTATGAGCTAGAGAGTCGTAATTTAAAGAGTTTATTGCAGTTTTGCATGAGCTTATTAATATATAATATTTATATAAAGTGTAAGGTTTGCGCTCGTAAAAATATTGTGTGTGTTTGTATGAATGTGGTATACATATATGTACGTATATAGTTTGTATCAAGGAGTACTTGCGAATAGTCACTGGGCATATAATCAACGGCTACTGCTACTAAGTTCCATACATATATATGTAAGTATGTACATAATAGAAATCTGTATGTGTGTGTGTGTGTTGGAGTATTAACTAAAGAACTCTACGGTTGCAACTACTTGGTGTTATTATGCACTTGCATACAAACATACTTTATAACGGATTGTATATAGTAAGTGGGCAGTTAGTACGGTGTAGTTGGAAGATATTGAATAGAGCTACGGATATTTGTTTCAGCTAAGATTACCAAGACTAAAGTAGTAGGTCCACTAAACATTCAAATATAATTCTTAGCTCTTTCATACAAACAACATACATGTCTGTGTGTGTCTGTATGCGGAAATGAACGCACCATGCACTTATTGGTGTTGTTGTCAACTGGGATACCGAGCACAGCTAATGCCTGCGCCTTCGACCCACATACTCGCGCTTATGTAGCCATCGTTATGCTTAGAGTAGGCAATTTGGAACGGTTCATTCAGAATTTGTTCGCCTTGATGGCGACGGCTGGCGGCGTGGTCAAGCACATAGCCGTCTCGATGTCGGTATCCGCATTCGCTGTGGCTGTGGCAGTTGCATTGGACTGTGGCGGCTCTGGCGGTTGTGATTGTGGTGATGGTGGCTGTTGGTGGTGGTGGTACGTTGTGTGTGTGGTCGGCGTGTACGGCGCGTATGTATGCGGTGCGTGAATGGTGGTGTGGGGATGCTCGAGCAGACGCGAGCAATTCGAAACGTCGCTAACACGGGAGTCACTTGAACGAGTGTTGCTCTTGGAGCGCGTCATACGCCCTGCTTTGTGATCTGTTTCAATGGAATTAGCCAATTTGGAGACATCAGTCGATTTGCAATTGACGGCATTTAGTCAGTTAATGCTAATGAGATGATTTTTATATACTTAGATTTAAAATGTGTTACAACTGATAAGATGTGTCACTACTTAAGTATTTATTATTTTAAAAATATCTTGATTCAGTAAAAATTCAATATTTCTACTTATGCTGTTTTTGGTTGTAAGTACCTTGCATATCGCTTTTCAAAAACAACATCGTCTAGACAACAACCTCAACTAAACAAAATCATTAGAAAGGTTAAATGATTTCAACATTTAAATAGACTTATGCTAGAAACATAGTGAGGCAAAAGCGAAAACGGTAAGAAAATGATTTTTCGCAAAAAATCAAAAAAACATTTTTGCGTTCGATCCACTATATTACATATTTTATATCGTTCCAAAACTTGTTCTGCGGTTTAATCGATACAATAGAAACCTGAACTGCCATTTTAAGTATATATGTAGATATATTTTAAAATTATAAATAAGTAATTAAATAGAAATCAAAGTTGGACACAGACATAGACTGTACTTAACTTCAGAAACCGAAATCTTTCGGCGGCTCGGTTTAATGTGGCTTTTCAGGAACTTGCGTATGTATGTATATGTTTTATAGTAGAATCAGCGCGTAGTGAAAAATTAAAAAAAAAAATGTAAGCATTTTTTGGTGACGGCACCATTCAGGAGATTAATTCCAACTTATTCTGAAATAGACCTATGAGCTGACGAAAACAAAAAAGCTGACTAGAAACAGAACGTGATGAAAAAGATTTCAGTAAAACGTCGACAAAGTAAAACTTAGCAAAACTTGTATCCAGAAACCTGGGTGGTCAAGTAAATATAGCAACTGTAGCTGTGAGTGTACACGAAGACCGCAGAGAGTCGATTTGGCGCCGTTCGAAGCAACTCGGACTGACCTATGGAACAACTTGGCGCATTCTGCGTCAAGATCTTAAAGTGAAAACGTACAGAATACGGCTTGTGCAAGAACTGAAGCCGCTCGACCTTCCCAAGCGACAACGCTTCCCACCCGAAGTTTCTAAGCCGAATTTTGTTCATTGGTGAGGCCGTTTCTGGCGCAATAGGTACGTAAACAAGCAAAATTGCCGCATTTGGGCCGAAGAGCAACCTGAAGAGAATCCAGAACTGCCATTTTATTCAGAAGAAAACGGTTTGGTGTGTATTGTGGGCCGGTGGAATCATCGGTAGAACGTAACCATCAATGGCGACCTCCAACGCGCCATGATAACCGACTATTTGACGCCTGAAATTGAAGCTCGTAATCTCGGCGATATTTGGTGTATACAAGACTGGGCCACGTGTGATATCGCATCGTTAGACTTTTGCCTATGAGAACGTAAAGTATAAAGTCTATGCAGACGATCCCGCTTCGAATCAGGCCTTGGAGTAAAATATCACATGTGTCATACGCCAGTTACCAGTCAAAATGCTCAAACAAATCATCGAAAATTGGACTCAATGGATTGAACATCTGAGACGTAGCTACAGCCAACATTTGAAAGATAATCTTCAAGAAATAAATGCCAAAGAATGTTCTTTTGAATGGCAATAAGCATTCTCCATTTAATTTGAAGTTTCTGTGTTTTTCTTTATAAAAGTAGGGAACTTCGAAATGGATCTTTACGAAGTGTCAACACCATCTGATCAAATTCGACTTTAACGGGTCCGTTTAAACTGCGATTGCAAATCAAACGATAAAAAAATTTATTTTTTAACTTGGTACAATCTTTTTTTAAGTTTGTCCGAAGCATAATCTTCATTTGTCTGACTATTTGCACAAAGCAAAAAAATTAACACAAATTTGCTTGAAATTTTGTGTTTCCAATGAAATCGTTGAAAATGTTGCAGAATTGTTTGGAGAGTCTGCTCTATCACCAAGATTAGTATTTGAGTGGCACAAAGCATTTAGTGAAGGTCGTAATGTCGTCAATAATTTGTCTCATGCTGCTCTCTTAATGACGATTACAAGAAACAGCGTTTGAAAATCAACGTGTTGGCATCCGAGCTATAGCTAAGGATCTCAACATCTCTTATGGATCGACTGAACACAGTGTGTCAATGCTAGACTCGTATCAAAACTTCTGCATGTTTCCAAAAACGACTTAGAGAAGAGGTCGCGGAAAAGGTGCTTAACAACGTATTCATCAAACGCATCATTACTGTGGTAACGAGACATGGATTTATGAATAAGACATAGAAAATCACCAGCAACCTTGCTAATGGCGCACCAAAAATTAACCGAAACTAAAAACACCAAAATTCATTGAAGACACCGAAGGCCATCGCAGCCTTGACTTATAAGAAGTGGATTAAGCTTTGGCATTCATATATTAGCTCAAAAAGCGTCAAATTTTAAGACAATAATAAAAATTTGTGTTAAATTACGTTAAACTGTTAGTTCTTTTTGTCCGTCTGAATCAAATTTGATCTGGCTTTACGAATTTAAATATAATTCGGTCAACTTTCAAGTGGAAATGTAAAATAATAACGAAAACCGAATACCGAAACTCAAGAAATGACGTTAAAGCCTTTCCTAAGCCGTGTCCAACTTCGATATAGTATACTTATAATAATCCATTATCTTACATATAAATACAATGAGCGTTTAATTATGGATTATTAAAGCAAAATCGGCTTATAACAAAAAATGACTTAAATCTAGCAAAACTAGCGATGATTTTAAATAAATTGAAAATTAGTTACAACGCAACGAAGATATGAAATATTTGAAGTAGCTGATTCACAAAGCCTTGTAAGATACAATTACAAAATATTTGGGAATATTTTACATAAAAAGCCATTCCAACTATTTATTTAACTGAAAATATTTGGCAAACATTTAACATTTCCATTTCAGTTTCAGTTAAATTTCTGGATCGAATCGTATATTGCAAGGACTTGTGAGCACACCAGATGTGTTTTCTCTGGTAACCTTACTGCAAGGAGGCACATACATACAAATTATACATACAGATATGTACGTAGCTTTAATTCTTTATATAAAATTCTTTAAGGAGAGGCTTTTAATTGGATATTTTAATTAATTTAAGAAAATTAATTTAATTTTTGAGCTTTTTTTGTTGCTTTTGGCATTTAACTTTCAGTTGAAATGTATGTATTTTGGATACAAACCTGTCTTACCTAACGACGGATTCGGCGAATGCGGACGTAGCGAAGCCATGCTCGGCTGGCGCGACGGTGCTCGCACCGACATACGCGAGCCGCGTCGCTCCTGGCCGTGCAAGAGTTTGCTATCACGCAAAAGCGATACGTTCATGAGACGTGGATTCGGTGTGTTGAAAATTGTCCGGTTCTCACGCCAACGTGCCCTGAGTAAATGTTTATTATTGGCGTATATTTTGTGTTATTAAACAACAACATCAACAACAATAACAACAAATGTTTTGTTTGTTTTTATTATTATTATCATATTTTTTTTGTTTTTTTTTTTTTGGTGATGGAAACGATGGACGTCGGTACGGTGGATCATGATAAAAATAGAACAAAAAGAAATAGAAACAAAACGAGCTCGATCAACGCAATTCAAGCAAATTATATTTTAAGAGTGATTTTTTTAAATTTTTTTTTGGTTTTGGTTTTCAAAACATAATTACACAACAATTCGTATACATAATTAGTATTAAATTTTAAAGCGTTTGCAGTTATGTATGTATGGTATGTGTGTAATCATATGTGATGAACTCAAAATCTTGGCATTATACAATTTATAAATCTGTATGTGTGTGTGTATGATTTGTGTTAATTATTGCAACAAATTCTAGGCGACACGGCGTAGTCAATTCAAAAACATCTATTTGTAATCGCAAGGGCGTGGCTAAAAATTAGCTCCGTAACGGTTGAAAATTAGTATACAGAAACAGATTGAATCCGAAATTTTTGTTATAGATGAAATAGAACTAAAAAGCAATTAATTTGAAAAAAAAAATATTTTTTATAGCAACATTGAATTTTATATTATTTTTTACTGTTTTAGCTGGAAAATTTTAAATTTGAATTACAAACAAAAAATCAAATTTTGCAACACAATTAATATTTAGTTAAGACATGTCACTGAAAAACAATAATATTAAATTTAAAAAAAATTAATAAGCAAATAAAACATTTTTAATTTTTTTAGCTACGCCCACGATACTTTCCTCTAAAATTTTATTTTATCTATTACACGTATGTATACTTAGGTTAGAAATTACCGTGAATGAACAATAATAACATTTAATCCACTAAAAGCATAAAACAATATTGATTTATAGTTAATATTAACATGTTTGCCTTATTCACGGCCGCCGAGAGGGATTCATAGAAAGATTTTCATTTTATTCAAGTACATATAATTTCAAACTTTCATTGAAACATAAAGATAGGTCCTGCTGGGGATCGGTTATGGGATCAAGTGGATCCAAAGAAAGAAATCAGTAGGCCGAATATCGTGGCAAAGGTGAGCCGAAGCCAAAAAAACACACCAAAGCAGGTCAAAAATCAAGCTTATGCTGACAGTTTTCTCCGGCTATTCCGGAAATTGACTTTAACAACTGTTTCGAGGAATGGATAAAACGTTGGCACTAAGTCAAGTTGGAGCCAAGAGGAATTTCTTTGAGGTGGACGACATAAATTGTAAAGAATAAATGAATGACATTAAAATTATAAGCATTGTCTTACTATTTTTTGCTCATAGTAGTATAACCCCTTAAAAATGTCAGGTTTTGAGAAACTAGAGTTGGGAAACTTTGAGAAACTAGAGTTTTGAGACAGTCTAAGCGTGGGAAAGAGCATTCAACTTTCCAAGAAATTAGTCGCTCATAGATTGAAGTGGGTTTTTAAGGAATCTCTTTAACAAAGGTATCTCAGAAGCTTTTGTCAAGCCAAAGCAAGAGATTACTTCGTAATTACTTAATAATTACTCGCAATCTGACGCGAAAATTTCAAACCATTAATACATACCAAGTGGCATAAGAATGCGTGCGACTTGAATTGGGTCACTCAGTTGTACATTTCAAAAATGTCTCTCCACTCTCTCGTGAGTACTTTACTGTATTTCGTTAGATGTTCCATTTCTTTTGTTTTATGTTTTAGTGATTTTCTTATCGATTTACTTGCATTGTGTACATTTAACAAAACTTGTAACACATACATAGGTAGAGTTTTTCCCAAACGGAAAATGACATAATCGCTCTCGGTGCTGGTGATTATTATTGCAATAAGCAAAACAAATAAAATTATATATTAGTAACAAATGCCAAAAAAGGTCACTTAGAAAGTGGACGTTTATACAAAATTGTATAAATATGTACTTTTGTATTGAAAGTATCAGAAATATTACTCACTGGCTAAATAATCGAAGGACGACACAAATTATAATAAACATCAATGCCATTCCTACCAGTACGCCAATCATTGCCGGATCGATATAGGTCTCTGGTCCACGCTTGTCGCCGCGCCCTATTTTTATGAGAAAAATGTTGTTATTTTATTTAATTTTTAAATGCATTTCGTTATTGTAAGCGTAAAGGGAAGGAAACAAATGAGTAATAAGTTTTTGGAAAAAAAAATAACAGTTTCCTCAACTTTTTCATTTTGTAAAATAATTTATTTTGTGTAAAGCTTGTAGTTTATATCTTATTAGTGTGAAGTGCTAATAATATATTCATTTTGAGTAGCTACCCTTGCATTCGACTGTCCCATCTTTGCCCCAAAAGGGCATCATTTCATAACGGCAAGCGCAGCGTCCATCACGGCATTCGGTTTGATAGTGTTTTACCTCGCATTGTTCGTTAAAGAAACAAGACTCATTCACAGCAGCCTCTGAAATGAAAACATGTTTTACTTTATATAATAAAAATCTATATACTTGTATGGCAATAAGCTCGATAATATGTTTCCGAAAGTAAACTTTAGTAATCGTTGTTTCCCCTGAAGAGCATTTTCTTTCTGCATTTTCCACTCAGGCTAAACTAATAATTATTGAGGGCTGTAGTGACCCTCGTTGGACTCTCAAAACTGACATTGTTTTCGGTGTTTAAAGTATTCCTCTATTTTTTTACACTAAGAAGAAAGACCTAATGAATCATGGTTTATTGCGAGATCTTTCGCTTCATGACTTTATGGAATGAGGCCGCGCTATTTTTAAACTATTTTTTTAAATAAACATGAAAATTATTATATTAAATATAGCAGTTTAATATCGTGGTGGAAAATTTTCTAATCGACCTTCTAATATCAAATCCTACTAAATTGAAAAACACATTATAAATTGTAGAAGTGCGGGTGACATAGTACTTTATTGCAATGTGTAATACTGTTGTCAGTTCGTGTATGGAATAGGAAAATTTCACCAAAAAAAAGGATGGTGGCCAAGTTTTGAGAATCTTTCTAGAACTTCTTCTGCAGTAACTTCAATGTCATGATGCGTGTGCGGAACGCCAGGCCGATCAATCTATCTTGAAGCTTGTTCATCCTCAGCCACGTTTTCATGCGGCGAAGTGTCGAAAAAGAGCGTTCCGAGCTAGCATTCGTCGCAGTAAGCGTGCAGAATATTTATTTCGTTTTCAAAGCACATGCTTTTCTGGGAGCAGCAAACTCAGTTGAAATCCATCCAATATTTCTCTAGAAAAATGCGTCTTCAAATCTTTGCCGACAAAGGAATATACACTGAGACTCTGTAGTGTTCTTTGCAAGTTCTCAAGCAGAAATGTTCCCGTTTTGTTTGACGGACGCAGATTCTTGGTTTTTCTTCGTCATCTTTCAGTTCTGCTGCCATTTTTTTCGTGTCTGAATAAATGGATCGAAAAGGTTCTTCAACTTTTTATCTTCGATTTCAGAAAAAGCAGTGTATCTGTCATATTTGATGTCTTTGCCAGATCGATCGATTCTTTCTGAAGAATCATACTAAGTGAATGAGTTAGAGATAAAATATCACGTGGGCAAAAAATCCCAATTATAAATTCAAATTTGCACACGGATGCGATGAGTCTCGTTGCCCATTTCCTAATCTGCATTGACCAGAACACATGGTAGTCAGGTCTGGGTTACACGGTGAGTGAAACGAAACTTCCAAATAGTTTATAGCCAGTCTTACAACATAAGGTGGAACGTGGTCATGATGAAAAACTATTGTCTCGGATGTAGTCGGAAATTTGGGATTTTTTCGACAATTGTTCGATTAAGTTTGATCAATGGTTGTTGGTATTAACAGTGAAACTTATTAGAATAAAAATGCACCCGGTTTTAGAAGTACATAATATAGCACACTCTTCCGATCCCTCCAACTATAGACCATTAATTTGGCGTCATGATTCGATTTTGCTATAGATTTGGCTGGCTGATTTCACATATGAGTTAATGCTTAGGGTTCTCGTAATAGCTCAATTTTTATCATCAGTCACAAAACTAGGGAAACACTTTTGTTTTTTGTGACGTTAAAGTAACAATAAGCAAAATCGTCTTTCAAGGTCTCTTGGCTTTAATTCATATCACACTTAATTTCCTATCTTTTCAATGTATCCCGCTACGTTTAAACGTTTTGAAGTGGCTGCTTGAGTGACCCCGAAGGATTCTCTGTGCTCTTCTGGTGTTTAACAACTGCTCATCTTCAAACTTTTTTTTACCGCCCAAGATGTTTTTCGCCTTCCTAGCAAAAATTGCCACCTTTAGCACGTTCGTTCAGCTAGACCGAGTTTAGCATAAACTTTCACCAAAGCACGAATGCTTTTGGCTGAAAATTTCTTGATATTAATGAAAAACACTCGTTCAAGCACACAGTTCGACATATTTTTGTAAAAGTTTACTCTGTTCCCCATGCTTATTCATCATATTGGAGCAATGACAATGCAATTTTGACCCAATATATACATATATAGAAAACTTATATCACGCCAATTTATGTGTAACGCAGAATTGTGTCTCCATAAACCTCAAAAAATTTGGTGCTCAGTCTTGAAAAAAACCTCTTTATTTTACATTCGACGGATTAGGCTAAAGCAACCTTATCTTCGCAATGGAATTGGCATTTATCTTCTTGTCTTTGGATTATTATGCCTTTGGACTAAAAGTTTTACGCAACATATGATATAACGGCCCATTTGTTACCACTATTTATACCAAATAAAAAAACATTAACTAGTGCTTTGCCAGCTCTTAGTACTGCGAAGAATATATATACATACATTTATATATATAGAAGATATTTTGTAAAAAATTATTAACTTTAAATAAATAACCAACCAACCTTTTCCACATTTATCAATATGATTGGTCACCGGTAAATCCTCAGTGCATTGACATGACTTCTTCTTAGCATCACAAATGGAACCTGGAAAGCCGCACTCCAATGTGTTCTCACACTTATCGCCGAACTTCTTTTGTCCTCGGCTGGCATAGTCTATGGAAAAAAGTGCAACTTATTAGAATAAAAATGTAACAGTAGATAAATAAAGCTCAAAATATTGCTATTTTTAGCAAGCACTTCACAGCACAATGCAAATGTAAATGTATTTGTATATATTTATGTATATATAAGTATGTGTGTCGTAGCTCCATACTATATATAGCAAATAAATGATTTTTTTTAAATACACATGTATATGCATAACAATGTAAATAAGCATTAAGGCGGCTCTGCCAGTCAACAAAGGAAATGCGGCACACCACGGCGTATGAGCAACCAAAATAAACGCTTCACATAAAATATATAAAAAAATTATAAAAAAGTAAGTGTGGCCGCACCCTAAAGTGCATGCATAATGCATCATATGTGTTTTATTTATATGTGCATATGGTGATGTTGTGAACTTTTTATTTCCGCCATAATGCGCCCCAAGGGGCTGCATGCGCAATTGTGCATTTGTATATAAATATTAATGTGCATACATATGTATATGCTATATATAGACACATATATTGTATTTGTGTGTGTTTGTGTTTTATTGTCCTTTGTCTGTGCTTGTGTGTGTGTGTGGAAAAAGAATGATGATGACATTTTGTGGACTGCATGCTGGCCGCTAGGGAAAACAATGGCGTCAATTTTATAAAAAGGCACAGCATCAGCGATTCCGAAAATGCCAACACCAGCAACAATAGTGTCATATTCAAAAGCAAATACCAGAAGTATGCACCCAACCGCATTTGTGTGTGTGTGTGTGGGTGAGTAACCCGTACGTTTAGTATGCAAACATCTACTTAAGGTGCTTTAACAACACACACATACGCACACGCATGCATACTCATGCCTGCACCTGTGTATGTGTGTGTTTCAAGTGGTTTAGCTTAATTTTATTGTCTTACGCTACATTGGTTTTGCATATTTGATTATGCAGCCACACCGCCATCCATTCGTGTACGTGTGCATGTGTGCGGCTGAATTACAAATGTGCATTAAAATTCAGTTATGTGGCACATGCGTGTATGCAGTTAAGCATATGGCTTGGTATAAGCTCAAGTGGCATCAAAGATACAAATCTGTGGTGACCTGGAAATTGTTGCTCTACTTTCATCCACTACTTGCCTTTGTGCTTGTTGTTTTTTTTTTCTCGTTTTTCGTTTTTATCTTCTTTTGTTCACAAACTGAAAACGGCTTTAGAGATAGTTTCAGCTTTTTAGAGTCGACTTAATTTTAATAATAAATAAATGCCATTGTTTATCCTTTTGTATTTGATATCCTTAAGCTGTCTTTTACTCTGCTTTTGGTTTCCTTTTCTTTAGAAATCCGTCTTTATCAAAAATAAAATGCCAGAAGGTCAAAGAAAATCTTTCAAACAGGCAAAGAGCTTTAGAAATATTCAACAGCAGAGAATTCATTACACATACACACACATATTTTTATGAGTAATGAAAAGACTTCGGAATTCGCGTTATTTTGCCTTATGGTGTTTACGTTACATTTTGAAAAGACTTTAAACATTTGTCATATTAAAACTCAGAACTGTATAGTGAGTATTTGGCAGCTTAAGAGGCTCTACTCACTTATGACTACAAAACATGGAACTTTTTTGCATATACATATGTCCAATGTAAATGTATATGTTTGGAAATGTTCTCCGAAAGTTTGAAGTGTTAGAGATCCGCGAATCCCAAAATGCAATACGGAAATCGATAAAGAAAAGAAACGGACTGGGACATGAGTTCAAAAGTTAGTAGGAGACGAGGCTGTACCGCCGGCGGGCACAAGGATCTTTCAAGCTGTGTCGCCAGCGGTACCGCGACTGGAATGGGAGCAAGTTGCGATGCTTGTATATAGTTGGTACTACTGTCAATCTAACTCATACAGTGCGCTGTTGCATACAGTTTATGAAAGGATTTGAGTGTATCATTCCTGCCAAATGATTGGATTCCCGATGCTGTTTTGGAGAAGGAAGGATATCTAGGGTGCAGGCAGCTTCTGTCTGAGTCTGAGTTTTCTGCTTAGGACGCATGGACTTCTAAACGCGTGTTTGCATCAGAGACACCTATTTGATAGGTTGGGATATTTGCGTGGTACGCCGGCCGAGGACTGGGTACATGTTATTGCAGAATGCCCGATGTAGTCGGACATTAGAGATCTGGGTGGTATGGACTATGACTAGCTGGGCTGATGGACGTTGAGATATTAACGATGTGATCTCCACTAGTCGGAGTGCCGAACAGTTAGAGTTTTTTGGGGGGTGAGTTGTTTAGACGGCGAAGGCGTTTAACTGGGTATTAGGGTTAGCTTCTTGTGTGAATGGTGTGTGCGTGTAATGCACATATGGGATCTAACCCTCGGCCACCAGTCCAGAACAGTACGAAAACTCAGTTGGTAGCAGCTTCGACTACGAGGCCAATCTGCTCATGCGGACTAGCACTTCGGACTGACACTTTGTCAGTTGAGTGTGGATGCCGGACCCAGAGCACAGCAGAGATTTTAGATGGTCCTCGAACCCTACCAAGGTGGTTCGTGTGTCCATTTCACTCTGCTTATTAGTCAAGGCAAGCGTTCGGCGGTGAGCTAATCGAAAGCGCCTTTGTATAAAAGAAAGTATGGTGATGTGGATGAGAAGCTAGACGTCAAGCACGCGGAAATAAATTTCGATTTAGATAATTTTTAATTTAGCTCATTGTCCTATTACTGGTTGCAATTTAAATTTAAAAACCTATTATAGCGTTTAAAAATCTAAAAAATACGCAAATCCTCCATTTTAATTTTGAAACAAATTATTAGCAATAATTCTCTAATAACTTAATGCATTCCCTAAACACTCGTGAATGTAAATTATAGCAATTTGTCACAAGAATTTATTTATTACAACTGATTTGTATTAGTAAATTAATAGAAGGAGGTAAATAATTTGCCTTCTACACATGCAAATATCATATGTTAATAAGGTATATAATTGAAGTATGTATTTCAACTATGTAATTCAAACATTTATATAGTTAGTGGGTTACACCCACACTCCAATTGAATTAACAACTCCTCCCCAATAATAACAGAGTTTGCGTGCCTTAACTACTCAGCAATTTTCTATACACTATCCTGCTGGGAACAACACGTTGAGTTCGAACCCACACCTTCAGCTTACGAGTCGTTAGGCCGCCTGCCAGGGATACATGATTTGAAGTACCCTCACGAAGTGGCTCACAACCAAACCCGGCGCCATAATCCTCGCCACTTTTCCTACTGTATTATAATATAATAAGCTAATCTCATGTTTCAGGAAAACTAAATATTTTTTCCTGTTAATATTATACATTTACTTATCGCAATAGTGTACATACATATGTAAAATTGTTCACAGCATGCCTGCATTGTTTTTGTAATTAATACCAATTTTTTTTCGAACTAAGCTTGCCAACTTTGCATCACTCTATGAAATTTCCATCACTTTGCTCTTATCGCTGAATGCCTTACAAAGCGACGACAGTGCTGAGTGTTTGAGGTTAATTTGTTTGGCACCTAGAGATGGCTGCTATTTCGGGATAAATAATATATGTGCACGATATCGATAGTTCTGGCAGGCATAAGAAATCGATGAATAATAAATGGCACAATTTTTTTATAAACAAATAAAGTGTCGGCAATCTGTCTGCTAAATATGTCAAAAACGCGACTTCGCCACTTCGCTAGCCGGCAGACCTAACTTTCAAGGCTTTCGCACTTAGAAGTCCACAGACTTGACAATGATTTCACTCATGGTAATGTTCCACATCCATGTTTAACCCGTTAGTCCGAAGAAGGTCGTTTGTGTTGCATTTAAGAAGTATCGATATCAATATCCATAATGTCGATGTCACTTTCGATTGCCCGTGATATCGACAATTGAAAAAAAACTATAGATAAAAGTTTTTCTTTATAGTCTATAGAAAAGTTTCAGATAGGAATTAAAAGTTAGATATACCATACACCATACCATATGTCATCTTTAAATGGAAAGAGTGCGCCCTAACTCACGCTAGTGCTATCACGACCCAAATTGGGGAGTCAAAACAAAATATTTTACCTTCAAAAAACTAACGCCCTTCCAGCTCAAATGCTTAAAGAAAGAGAAACTCAAAGAAACATCCAGCAAAACTCTAGTGAAAAGATTTGTCCGTATTTAGAAGTATGTAACTGTAATCAAGATCCAAATATAAGCAATGAGAATGATTTTCATAAGACTAACTGGAAAGCTCTCACCTCTTTCCACTCTCTATCTCTGAACTATTGTGCGGATATTAAAAAACTAATATAGACTAGGGTAGATAGTTTTTGGTAACAAAAAAACTTAGTAGGAAGAAACCCATCGGAAACGAAAGATAAAATAACGAACATTAAATGTAAAATAATTTACAGGCGATCTGAGGTCGTCGAAAAAAAGGGGAGAGGCGTGGTTGAGTTTTTAATGGTTATAAACAACTTATTTCCGGCAATGTTACGACTCTTATAGATAAAAGTGATATGGCAATATTGTACTTATTGAAAAGATCTACAACAACCAACCACGTCCTTCTCTTCCTTTTTCCGATCGCAGCTTTTGGTATATTTTTCAAACACTGCTGCACTAGTCTAAGTGATAATCATAACTCAGCAGTTTTTCTTTACTTATAATAAAAATGCTATCTGAAATGCAGATCTAGGCTATACTCATTACCTTTCAGACCAAAGTGTGTGTAACAAAATATCTTAAAAAGCGCAAAAGCTATTGCAAAAGCTCTCAAAAGCTGTAGCTCGTATTTACAAACACCTTTCAACACTTAAGAGCTTGTGAAAATAAAGGATGTTATCTTCAAGGCTCAAGGCAGATGATCTTATTTGATAAAACATTGTCTTCTTTGCGTTGTTCCATTAATTACAAGACACTATATGCTCTCTTACAAGATTATCATAAGTATTACATAAGAGAAAGTGCAGTCTTACTCACCGAATGGTGGGGTGGTAGTTTCCGGGCTCATGCTGAATGTGTTGACTAAGAAGAAATTGTCACCATCATCGCTGTGCACCGTGGGCAACAGGAAAAGGATGAACATGGCATAGAACACATACGAAATGGTGAAAGGGACACGTGTTTGCGGTGCAGAAATCATTGACGTAAATGAACTGGCGCACAAGTCACTGCCAACTAGTGATGTGGATGCTGCGGCCGCGGCTGTTCGGGGTAGTCGTGGCGGCAACGGCTTATGCACAGGCAACTGTGTCAGCAGCGATGGCACTAATGGTGAGCCGCCACTTGGTTTCCCATGATGTTGGTTGTTGTTGCCCGTAATGCCACACAGTACTAGCGATTCTTGTAGGCGCAGCATTTTCGCGGCGAACGCTTGAATATTGAATAATGAAGTGGCGAAACCACAAATTGATAGCCAGAAAACCGTTAGAAATGGCAACGTTAGGAATGCACTACTTTTAGTATTGGACTTAGTTGTGACATTCTGATTGTAATTGCCTGACACGGACACGCCGCGATCGACATCGGCGTCGTGGCGTTCCACCGATGGCGAAATATTCAGAGACGTTTCCATTTTATGTACGTTGCTGGCCATTTCACTTAGACGAGTATCCTTAAAATCGGTGTTTTCGTTATTTCGTGTTAAAGCTTTCGTAGAGTTAATTGTATTTTTGTTAATTTTAAAAACTACACATTTATATTTTTCTAGAATGTTTTTCTTGTCGCATTTTATAATAGCATTGCGATTGTTTTGATCGTCTAACGGCTCATAACAATGGCGTGCATTGTTTTTAATTGTGTACGTTTTTGTTTTTCTTTTTGTTGTTGTTATTAATATTTTTAAGTAGTTGCTGTTGTAATGTTGGGTATGCCTCTTACGATTCCCTTTGCTATTACTATCTGGTCCGAGCCGCAGTGTAACATAGACTGTTCGATAATCAGCAATAACGGCAACATTTGCGGCGACAGCAACAACGACGACGACGACGACGACAACGACAACGACGACGACGATCACGAAAGCATCAGCAACAGCAGAAGCGGCAGTTGTGTGAACGGCGGCAGCAACAGTGTTTATTTGAAGCGATAACAATGGTTGATACGAACGTTGTATTTTCCTCACATTCATTCGCTAACATTTGTTTCGTATGTATAGTTTAGCGTCTTTACTACGACTGCCGTGAGCAGTGGAGACGAAAGCTTTATGGTGGGGCTTTACAGCCCCATCTGATCTCATATTATGTTGTCGTCGTCGTGGTCCTCATCCATTCTGTTCGATTTTTCAAACTTGATACGCTCTAATTTCCCGCTTTCAGATTTTCTGCTGTTGGTTGCGCCACATAAAAAACCTGGAAGAATATCGGTAAAGAAGTGAGACGGAATATGAAACTTATATGTACATACAAGTATATGTATATAACACAGTACAACAGCTAATCTGGTGGGTGAGAAATTCCAAGTCAGGGTGATGGTACTAGGTCAGTATAGTAAAACCCTCAAAGGGTTTGGCGTTCGTATGTGTCATTTTTTTTGACCTTTTAAATTTGTTTCTTATCTTGATGTTTTTTCGCTTAGTTGTAACATTGTAAAAAAAAAACTACGTTTTTGTCAAAATGTTACAACAAAGCGAAAAAACATCAAGATAAGGCCTAGTACCATCACCCTGACTTGGAATTTCTCACCCCCCAGACAATAATCCCAAAAATGTTCTACAGTGTAATATAATATGCCCGCTATACAAGGTGCGTTCCCAAAGTAAACAGGACTTTTTGAATTTAGTGCCCCCCCCCCATGATGATGCCAGTCCAGTGAGAATTGCCTGACATTTTATCCATTGAAAGTGAAGTTATTGCGTTTTAAGTGTCAGTATGTTTGTGTTATCGGTGCGAAAATGAGCTTCGAACAAAGAGCCAACTTTAAATTTTGTTTTAAAATTGGTAAAACTTTTACCGAAAGGTTTCAATTGATGAAACAAGTTTATGGCGATGATTGCCTATCCCTTAGCAAAGTGCACGAGTTGTTTCAACGTTTTCAAAGTGGTCGTGAGGACATAAATGACGATCAACATGTGGGCCAATCAAAATCCGTTATCACCGGAAATTCCATCGAAACTTTGCATGACTTCATCGAAAATCAGACGAAATCATCATTGAAATTCATGGAAATGGAATTGAACATCTAAAAAACATCGATTTATCGCATTTTGAGCGAACATTTGGGCTTACGAAAGGTGTGTGCACGGTTTGTTCCGCACAAATTGACTGACGACCAAAAATTGTTCAGAATCAGAATCAACGATCGACGCTTATGACCGATTATTTGACCAAAAATCACATTTTAAACATTAACCACTCCCCGTATTCACCTGATATGGCATCGTGCGACTTCTTCGTTTTTGAAAAAATGAATTTGCTCATGAAAGGAAATCGTTATGTAGACGTAGAGGCCATTCAAAAGGCTTGCACCGGCATACTGACGGCCATACCGCCCAACGAGCTAAAACACTCGTTCGATATGCTCTTGGACCGTGCAAAAAGCTGTATTAAAGCAGAAGAAGACTATTTTGAATAAAATAAATTGATTTTGCCGAAAAACCATTTGTTCTGTATTTTTTTTAAAGTTCTGTTTTATGTTGGAATTTACAGTAGCATGCAAAGGTTATAAACCCTTCGTTTAGATCCAATTTATCCGATTAATTTATACTCATAAACAAATTCATGGAGAATGCGATAAGTAAACATGAAATAACTCTAAGATTAAATATGAGATTATATCCACTAGCAAGTCAGAAAACGCATTTTTGTTTGTTTTTTACAGACATGTATTTGAGGTAAAAAGGGTGATTCTACTACTACCTATTTTTTTTTAAGAAAAATCACATAAACTTCAAATTTAATGGAACATGTTTATTATCTTATTCATATTCAAAATGCCGCGGCTACGTCTTACATGATTAAACCGTGTAGTCTATTTTCAAAGAATCGTTCGAGCATTTCGACTGTTAACTGGCGAAAGACGTGAGTGATGTTTTGCTCTAAAGCCTGAATCGAATCGAGAGATTATCCGCATGGACTTAGACTTTACCTATCCAAACAGGAAAAAATCTAACGGTGCGATAACACACGATCTTGATGGCCAATCGACCGGCCTAAAACGTGAATTTATCTGTTCACCGAAGTATTCTCTCAATAAATCCATTGATTGATGCGATCACAAGCTTCAATTTCAGGCATCAAATAGTCGGTTATTAGGTCGCCATTTAGGGTTACGTTCTTACCGGCATTTGAAGAAATATGGACCGATGATGACCGTTGTTTTTTCAGTACATTTTAGTATGTTTCTATTAATTTTAAAACCACGTAGATTCCCTTGATCTCGCCAGCGAACTTCAGTAGGGACTTCGAAAAAAAGGCGTCGGGCGGTAGTGAATATTTTTCTACTTTGAATTATCTCAAATCCAAAAACCAAAAAATTCTCCTGTAGTAGATGAAAGCACGTAATGATCTGACGACTTGTCAATCTTATTTCTTTTATCATTACCTGATAAATATAACTTTTAGGTCCAACCGTTTCGGAGAAAATTTTCTCATCGACTCTGTAAACATCGTTTCAAGCAAACCGTTTGAAGTGTTGTGAGCTAATTACCGAATTCTTACTAATACGCTTACATCTCCGAAACTGTTTGCCGAATCAACTTAGAATTTTCGGAGAATATTTTTAAATAAAAGGTATACCAAAGTTAATGCAAGATTGTAATTAACGCAAGATTTATATTTACCGTCAATTAAGTATGTGGTAAATAATTGAAAACCCTAAAAAAATTGTTAGCTGACAATTTGAAAAATAATGAAAGCTTAGAAGCCGCAGTTCGAAATTCTCATCCAAAATATGGTCGGAATAGTGAGACTTTTAAAAAAGGAAAATGGCGCAACTGAGTTTCTCCAGATTTCACTTCTACACGACCAGATCGGTCTGAATATTATATTCTACAGTCGTAGCTTGTTTTTCAAGCAGAGCCGTGATTTTGGCCTTAGGAGCCACTACATCTGCGCAAACCTTATCCTTAGCTGAGTTCTCTTCATTTTCACGACGCCTCTCCATGTACTTCTTTTATCAATTGTAATTCCCAGATATTTTGCGCTTGTGTTTGTTGATAGGAACTGCCCATATAAGGCCACTAGAGTACATATTTCGCAGCTGAGGGTATACACCACTTGTATGGACTTTTCAGTATTAATGTGAATAACCATTTTGTGAGCCGCCGTTCTAGAGTGGTCAATTGCGCTCGCAGTTTACTGAAGGCGGCAGTAGAATTGCTACTCGACACTAAAAGTGCAGTGTCATTCGCATAGGTCATCGTAATTATGGAATCACATTTCAACACTGAGAGGTCAACCTTGTAGATAATGTGGAGCACACAAAAGGCTTCTGCTATGCTAGTATTGTCACTAAACTCGTTACAAGTAAAGGTGTTTTCGAAATGTGTAATCCGCTTTTCCTAGCATTGCCATAGTTCGGCACCAGAGACTTCTGCGGTTGACAATTTCTGGATCTCCTGGTCTACCAGCACCCAGATATACTTCTACTGACTTATTGCGTAGTTTCCAGAAAGCCTTTCTGCTAACTTACCATGCATGCTAAAACGTATCTTCTCTCTCAGCTTTGTCATTATTTCATCAAACCAGGAAAGCCTGTCTCGCTCATGGTTGCTCTCTGTGGATCTAGCAATAGGCGTGCTCACGAGGGCATCATTTTGAATGCTACTGATCAGGGGTTCCACAGCATAGTCAATATTTGGTCAGAGCAAATGGTGCTGTTGGTATACACATTGTTCTCTAGCCATGTACGATATTTAAGAATGTTTGACTCTTTGCCAAGTACACTTGCTATATGTAGTATTAACTTCAAGCTGAACTATGCTGTGGTCAGATAGTATTTATGTTCGTCCAAACAGGTGAAAGTACGTTGTGTCTTGAGTTAAAACCTTTCGAGATAGCAAAATCAAGAACATCTGAAATATTCGTGAGGTTGGATTGCCAATAAGCTGGCGAAGCTGTCTGAGTAAAATAAGCCGAACACGAACCGTCAAAATAAGCGATTATGTTGTCAGAAACATACGAAGTTAACCTTTATATACTACCCGTTGAAGATGCCGCCTGTTATCAGTTTCGATAACATAGTTTTATATTTTTTCATATAATTTTAATTCACTAAACCAAATTCAATTACAATTTGTACAAAACTCTCTTTATATTTCGTAAATTTCCACAGTTTTACTCTACATATACTGAACTTTTTTACTATAAATAATACCGTTAAATATGAATTGCACACCAACCAATACAAAATTATTCTGAGAATTAAAATAAATCCAAAAAAGTGATACATTTAAAACAAAAACATGGCAAAAAAAATTTCAAATTTCCACCTTCACTGTACCAAATCGTAGAACTCTGTAGCGACGCCCGTGTTTGGTTTGCCGCCATTGTACACGGTATCCTCATGCCCCTTGATAGTGTCAGTTTACAATGATACACATTAACACAGTTGTTGTTGTTTCCATTTTTATTTTTGGCCAAGCAAAACGAGCTATTTTCTAATGTTTGTCGGCAAGTAATTTCCGTTAGTAGCCCCAGGTATCCGATTTACCTAAGTAAATTTTGACGGATTTAATTTCCTACAGCTAGACCCACCTTTATATTTTTGTTTGTACTGTAGACGGTCAGAATGAGCGAGACCAAACCGCAAGTAAACTGTTTACATTAATATAATAACAACAAAAAGTTGAGAAAATTGTCCTTAACAATTGAAATGAGAACGTGCAACAATTCTGAAGTCATTACCACCAGTCTAAATGTCGCCAGTGGAAGATTAATTTGAACCAAAAGACAAAAAAATTGGATATTATCACTTCAAGTTTGTTGTTCGTAGGCCAACTTTTAAATTTATTGCCAAATGTGTGCGTAGGATGAGGTCAAGTGAAAATAAGTATTTGTTGTGTTTTTCTGGGGTAAAATTTATGTACTCTACGCATAATTCATAAATTGTTTAGCATTCACAGTATTTAAAGTTGAAAAGATATGATCCGCGTTAAGGAAAATATTTACAGTGTTTTCTACTTTTTATTTTTATTGTGCTCATCATTCATTTAACGCATTGTATGCAGAAGACTGATAACCCTCCGGTTTAGAAAAGAATAAACTTTGTTGGGATTCAGTAGCGATTTGCGATGGAAATGCGGTCACTGAGGTTTTTATGCGTTCACTTATTTACATAGTTTTTATAAAAGGCGGTTCCCTACTTTTAATAGAAAAAAAGAAATTACAAATTTAATTCGAAAGAACGTTATTTGGCATTTATTTTTTGAAGATTATTTCTTCCGAATGTTGGCCGCTGCTACGAGTCAGATGGTTCCTCCGATTAGTCCAATTTTCGATGACTCGTTCGAGCATTTCGACAGGTAACTGGCAAATGGCGTGCGTGGTGTTGTGCCCCACGGCCTGAATCGAAGCGGGTTTGCCCGCATAGACTTTACATATCGCCACAGGAAAAAATATAACAGTGTGATATCACACTATCTTGGTGGCCAATCGACCGGCCCGAAACGTGAAATTATGTGCACACCGAAATGGTTTCTCAATAAATCCATTGATTGATGCGATGTGAGGGAAGTGGCGCCGTCTTGTTGAAAACAAATGTTGCCGAGATCCTGAGCTCAATAGTTGGCGTTGACGGTCGCCATTGACGATTACGTTCTCACCGGTGATTCCACCGGCCCACAAGCCACACCAAAACCTTATCTTTTCTGGATGTAATGGCAGCTCTTGAATCTTGCCCTACGTCCCAAATGCGGCAATTTTGCTTGCTTACATACCATTTCTGTCAGAAATAGGCCTCATCGCTGAATAAAATTTGGCTCGAAGACGTCGGATTTTCTTGCACCTTTGTAAGTCGTCCCATACCACAGTCCGAGTTACTGCGAACAGCAGTAATAGATAAAATCGGGTCCCATATACATACATATAACATATGTATGTGTAATGATTAATATGTATAAGTCGTGTTGCACTTTAATGTATTTCGCTGGCTTTGATTCTTGCACGTTGCAAGAGTACTCGTATAAAATGGTAGCTTGTCAATTGTCAACTAATTAAATGGGATGTAATGCAGGTTCGCCTCCACGCGGTGAATTCTGGGTAACGCTAAATGACTTCCCGATCTTGTTGAACTGCTACGGACCATTAACCCCTAACCGAAAGATATTACGAACAGGTTAAGGTATTTGAGTTGGGTCGAAGCCTGGGCTCGAGGTCGAGGTATTCTGCCACCTTAAAATGCGTGTAAGATAATTTGTAGAAATGGCTGCAGGCTGCCTCCGTCCCGATAAAACTGTGGCAGGTCTCAGAGTACGTACTCCTCCCCACTTTTAAAGCGTATTAAAGCATTTTTCTTGTTTCTTCTAAGTGCCAAATACAATTCTACTTGTTACTTCAACGTATATTCAAAGATCTTCGCAATCTAATGCAAAGCAAATATGCTGCGCATTTAGAATACAATATTATGTACACATACTTATACATAAGTACATATGTATGTACATGCATATTTAATTCTCGTCCTATACCAACAGAACTAATTACCAAGGAAGTCGGAAAATTTGCCCAGCGATTGATTTGAATTGGAATGAAAGAGTCCTGGCGCCCTTAAATAATGCATTAGCAGCTGAATCACGCTCCTTTTAATGCTCATTTAAGCTTTGCTATGCTTTACGACCACTTTATCGAGTCAAGTGACCCAAGCCGTTATAATTAGCGACAAGTATATAATATATAATGACGGCATATAATATACAAATGTTTACATATTACAGATGTGAAAATATTAGAATAACAAAGGAAAGTTACTCAAGTGTGCGACACACAACTACAAATGCACAAGTGTGTGCTTGTATGTGTGTGTTTACGATATTATTATTCATAAATTCGCTAGGCACTTGAGCACAAAACAAGAAAGCAAACATACATATATAATATTTGATGAAGTGGTAGCCACTCTTCATTTAAGTCAAATTTCATAGCCTCAAGCACACATACACATACAGATGCATACATATGCAAATATATACACACACACATATAAGCCATATAATTATGGCATAATTTATAACGGCAGCTGAGCGAGTGAGCGCTCTCTTTAGCAAGCGTATAAAACGAATCGATACGAAATTTCCACGCATGTCGCATATCGCTGTCGCGCATGGAATGTCCTGCCACACGGTGGCTTGTCACGCTCATGCATTTCACATCGAAAATTTTCAAAGTGGCGAATATGAACAATATCACATTGCAAGTCGGAAGTAGGCGCCGAACCAAAGTAAATAATGAAGTATACACACACACACACACAAGAGTCGTTTTGTTGCATACACATACGCACATACATACGTACATACATATGCATGTATGTTTACATATATTTTCATAATTTCGACACAATTTTACTACACCGTTAACTGCTTTGTACGGCGTAGTTCTGTCGGCCTGGCCTTCAGCCTCCAACTACGCCCAAACGCGTTTGTACAAATTGTGCCAATGTGGCACCACCGCTCAATAAATAATAAGCTGCAGTCACATTTGTTACCTTCTCAATACAAGAAATATATGAAAATATGAAAATTTGCTAATATGCACTTACACGCTTTTATTGCAAGCAGTTGCTTATAAAAACAAACGTTTGTAAAAATTTTCACCAACTCACTGCATTATTGCGACTTTTATTACTCGCTTTGTTGTTGTTGTTTTTGTTGTTTTTTGTTTGTGAATTTATCGATTAATTTCCCGTTATATTAGTCACCACTACACATTATAGTATCAATAGCGGAAAGTCATGTGGCTGCAACTACACAACACCAACAACCACACAAATGCATACAACTGCACACACATACACGCACACACAGAGCAAATTTATCGGACAGAATCGTTAAGTACTGGGGGCACGTTTTATGTACTACTGCAATTAACCGCTATAAGCCAGACCAAATTGGGCGAGTTAAATATGCCTTTATTGTTGTATTTTTAGCATCGCGCTTGACCGCTGACAAGCAGGAGCCTTTATACTAGACACAAACACACGCACGCACACACACACACACACAGACGTCCGTGCATTGACAATATGTGACCTACTAAGTAGTTGTTGGTCACAAATTATGCCTTGCACGAGACTTTCGTTGGTTTTGCATTAAATTTCCAAGTCACAATTTCAATAAATTTCATATACATATGTATTATATATACTATATATGTATATGTTTTTAATATTTTTAATTTTTTTCTCAATCCGATTCTGGCTTATTTTCATAAATTGTTGTATTTTGACATGCTTCAATGCATTTCAGCTGCCCATCCAAACCATAAAACTATTTTTCGATATTCCAATACAACAACAATGCGTTTCACAAAACGGGCGTTTACCTTTTTCAATATTTTTACAACAAATCGCACAGATTTCACGCCGCAAGCGTTGCACGTTTATTTTATTCACTTGTTGTTGTTGTTCGTTTTTTAACAATTCGCAATGCTTCAATGTTTTCTTTGTTAATGCACTCTAGCGCTTACTTTGTTACTCTACTCATACCAATTTATTCTTTTATTTTTTTTCTGAACAATAGGCAGCGGACATCCGCTACAGTTCGCGACAAGTTGACGCTCCTTGACAATACAATGCGATCTGATTTGTTCTTTGCCGTTTGAAATATTCGCAAGCTCCTGCGAATCCATGTTCTACTTTCGTCTCTTCGTAGCGATGCTTTTGGTTAATATAAGTATACTTGTAGGATATGCTATGGAATTTATGCACGCAAGGGATTTCTAGATGAGAGTGCACATGTGCGCGCTGCGTAGTGCTGCGAGTCCCGCTCTGTGGTTTGTAGAAAATAGAAGTTAAGAGAGAAAGGCGAAAATTTGTCCGGTATGGAGAAAAGTTTCAGTAAACGCGGAAAAATAACCATTCATATTACATTATCAGCATTCGTTTTCCCAGAAAAAACACTTTATTAAATTAAAAGTAAAAAAATATGTTTCTAACACATCAGTTCTTAGGAATTGCCGATTCAATCGAATTCCAATCTCGACGAATTCAAAATCATAAACCCAACTATCCTTTCAAACATATTTAATTCTTCTTCAGGCAGTGTTCTTGCAATTCAAGGTCTCTCACATTTAGATCCGAGGTTAGATTAGGTGGTAGGGTTGGTCCAAAAATCGGTAGATCGTTCTTTGTGTTAACTCTTAAAAGTGTATCATCACATCCCCTAAGATTCACGAAGCACTTCGAGCTTACCACAAATTTATTTAGGCGATTAATATCAATCCCAGCAACTTCGCTTGGTTCACCAAAGATGTGTCTACCGTGATATATGAATCTCAGTCTGGCAAAAGCCGGCCAATAGTGGAAGAAGTGGCAAGATGATTCCTACTCGCCTCCCTAGCTTTGACGAAGAGCATAGGACACCACGTGTAATTGGACAGTGCTCAATCAGAACACCTACAATTGCGAGGAGATGAACTTTGCTAAGAGCCAGTAGTTCGGAGGACCACGTACGATTCACTCTGGACTGGAGGATCTCACGGTCGCACAATTTGTGGTCGTTGACCAGCTGAGCTCACTGGAGGTCCAAAGGTCCTGCGCTAGAATGCAAGAAGACATCGAAAAGTCAACTCGCTTCCAATCCTCAATTTCAATTAGAGCCTACTCCCTTTTGTTTCTCTTTGTACATTTCGCTGTTAAAGGCTTTGATGAGTTATTTCTTCTAAATAAATTTATAGAACTTATGGTCCCCACACTACACAGTACCGTTTTTACTGTAGTTAATGTTATTAATATATATATATATGTATATATATTTTTTTTTTGAAAAGTTGATATATTTGGAAAGACATTTTTATCTACAGCTTTGGCGATCCTTTGCCCTATACGAATTTAAGATAATTACAGTTGATTACTGGTTATTCTTTTCACGAATCGTAAAATTTAAATTTATTATGTTTGTTTCACCTCTCACGTTTCTGTTCCGTTCATTCATTAAAAAATCGGAAATCCCGCTTTTTCGGTTTTAGCAAAACACTATAATAGTTGTTGCTTTGAATCAAAACAAAAATACGAAATTCCGATTGTCGTCGGTAAATGTCACAAGGCGTAACTTAACTAAGAGCGTATGCGGCGAGGACTCACAGGACATGCGCTGTGGCGTGTTAGAAGAGGTCCTATGAGTTTGTTGTTCTCAATATGCTTGACATAATTTTGCTTTACACAGCATGAATTAAATTGCATAAAGTACACTTCGTTAAACTTAAATGCATTAGGGTGGTACAGAGTGTCAGCTCGTCTGATTGATCTGATTTTTTTAAATTTCAAAACTATAATTTTCGAAATGCTTCATAATATATTTTCGTAAATACATACATGCTACCATCCATTATACCACGGAATCGATAGAAAACATTCCTACATTGGTAGAACCATTTTATGGTCGTGTGAAGTTTGATTATCATCGATCTATACCGCTCTCCATTGACAGTGATGGCGACACCGCTTCATTTAGAAAGATGGACGGACCGTTGATTCAACCCGACCAAAAGCCACACCAAAATGTCAATTTTGGTTTTTCATGAATACTTTGTGACTTATTTTCGCACCTGAATCGACAGTTTTGTATATTTATCGCACCACTCAGATGAAAGTGAGCCGCATCGGAAAAGAGGATTTTCTTAAAAATGTCGTTTTCAAGTTGTTCCAAGGCAAGGTCAACCGTGAATAAATCCGTCAGGTTACGGTTTGAGACAGCCCCAATTCTTGAGAACGTCTTCGAATCGACAAATTGCAGCCTTCAGCAACACTTGCCTGAACGGCCGCAATATTTTCATTACTTCGAGCGGTTCTTAGTCTTATGGGCACTTGAACATTGTCTGCGGTGGTTGAACGATTCCCATGAGGCTGGATTTGGTGTCTTCACGACCTTCACTGAATGCTTTGTGCCACTCAAATACTTGTTTTCATGATGAAGTAGATTACCCAAATCACTTCTTCTACATTTGTAACGACTCCGTAGCAATTTTTGCACTGAAAATACAAAATTTCAAACTCGTTGTTAAACAAATGAGTAGCTTCTTTGGGAGCAAAGGAAGCGCGCAAAATTTCGAATCGATATCTCAAAAGCTGAGCGACTAGTTTGTATATACATATATATATACCACATTATGTATATACTACAAGGTGCGTTCCAAAGTAAACAAGACTTAAAAAAAAACAGACTAAATGGTTTTTTCGGCAAAATCAATTTATTTTATTCAAAATAGTGTCCTTCTGCTTCAATACAGCTTTTTGCCGAGTCCAAAAGCATGTCGAACGAGTGTCTTAGCTCGTTGGGCGGTATGGCCGCTAGTATGCCTATGAAAGCCTTTTGAATGGCCTCTACGTCTGCATAACGCTTTCCTTTAATGGGCAAATACGTTTTTCCGAAAAGGAAGAAGTCGTACGGTGCCATATCAGGTGAATACGGGGAGTGGTTATTGGTTAAAATGTAATTTTTGTCAAATAATCGGTCACAAGCGTGGATCGATGAGACGGCGTTTTTGGTCGTCAATCAATTCGTGCGGAACAAACCGTGCATACACCTTTCGTAAGCCCAAATGTTCGGTCAAATGCGATAAATCGATGTTTTAGAGATTTTTAATACCATTTCCATGAATTTCAATGATGATTTCGGCTGATTTTTGATGAAGTCACGCACAGTTTCGATGGAATTTCCGGTGTTCAAGGATTTTGATTGGCGCACATGTTGTCATTTATGTCCTCGCGACCACTTTGAAAACGTTGAAACTACTCGTGCACTCTGCTACGGGATAGGCAATCATCGCCATAAACTTGTTTCATCAATTGAAACGTTTCGGTAAAAGTTTTACCAATTTTAAAACAAAATTTAATCTTTGCTCTTTTTTCGAAGCTCATTTTCGCACCGATAACACAAACATACTGACACTTAAAACGCAATAACTTCACTTTCAATGGATAAAATGTCATGAAATTCTCACCGGACAATCAATAAAGGTAGCAGATTCTAAAGCACCATAATAGATGGCGCCGACAGGGGGCGCTAGGTTCAAAAAGTCCTGTTTACTTTGGAATGCACCTTGTATATACACAAGTACTATACTCGTATATACATACAATAATATACTTTTAGCCGACGGTTTTCGACGTGTCCTGTTTGCTGCCCCTTCGTGGCAAACTTAATGCAGTTTACAACAAGATCTGTAGTGTATACTTTTTTAGGTATTAATTTTTTCAGATTGAAAATATGTACATATATATGTAAGCACTATTTCCTTATATAGCAATTGCTATATCTGTAGAATATGTTCCCTTTGATCCCCTTCAACCACACCACTGACTAAATCCAATCATATGTATATATAAACATATGTCTCTGTTAACTTTTGCATTACAGTACCATGCTTCAATTAACTATTTCTAGCAAAAAAAAGTAAAAAAAAACTCTTAAGCAGCGATTTTCCCGATCTGGTCATTTCATTCAGCAAACAAGCTAAGGTATATGCATACATACCGATATGCAGCTTTAAAGCATCGATCACTTTTTCAGGCGTTCCCACGCAAGTTTGCAGCGGCACGCACTGAAATATGTACATATATACATTTATACATACATATGTGCATACAAACACACCGAAATGCTGGAACTTTGGCAAATGCATTGAACTATACGCTTTACTTTTGGATTTGGACTTAAAAAGCGCCCGGTTTTCAGCCACTACTCAGATACACATCAGATACGGTCTAACGCAGAACGGACAGCGAACAAGCGCGAAAAAATTTTAAGATTTTGTTATCTATTTCAAAACTTTCATACAAGATTCAAGAAATAAATTTCGTCTCAAACAGTACAAATTAGCAAATTCGAAATATTTGATTGAGCAACTTTTGAATTTGAAAGGAATCTGTTGCTAGTGTTCAATATGAGTGTTAAGTGCAGTGTTGTTTGGTGTTCGATGGCACTTTTGTGCTTGACGAATGCCTTCCCGGATGGTGCGCCCGCCGACACTTGCGTCAAACAACGTGCGAATCAACCGAATCACGGCAAAGCGCGCACACAACCTGGACAAACTATTCCGTACGAAGTTGTTGCCGATTCGGAAACATTCCATCCTGGACAACCAATTTCAGGTGACTAAGGTTGCAACGCGATGCATATGTATGTATATACATATGTATGTACATAAAATTTCATTGAAGTTTTTTTTTAAGTTTTAAAGGCAACTGTGAAATATAAAACTATAAAATATAATATAAAGTACTCACCCAAACTTTCACCTGTTCCTAGATTTTCTCACACCAAAATATTTATTTGTAAACAAAAATTTGATACAGTCTTGAGTTTTTAATTTGCAGCTATTTTGAATAAACTAATTTACGCAACAATCTTTGCAGAAATACTCAAATAATCGAAAGCTATTAAAAGCGATAAACTTTAGAACCTTAAACTTTGCACTCAATACAATAACCGGTTGCACTATATAAAACAAGTAGCAATCAAAATAATCACCAAACACCAAAAAAATTAAGTATTATCTCTGTGCAGGGTTGCAAATAATGTATTTAAAAAATTTAATTTCGAAAAAAAAAAATTTTTAAATATCTGATCCTAATACCTAAAAACAAAAGTTGTAATTTCGAAAATACTAGTTAAAAATAATTCTAAACTTTCTGATCTCTGTACAGGGCTGCGAATAATGTACATATTTAAAAAATTATTTAAATAACTTTTTTTTATTTCTTTAACTTAGAAATTTCGAAAATCTTAATTAAAAACAATTTGAAAATTTCTGATCCCGAATACCGGTTAGAAAAATTATAAATAAATTTTCAAAAATGCGATTAAATTTGAAACTAAAATTTTTAATCCTAAGTCCGGGTTTGAAAAATTAGAAAAATGGTCATCCCAATCTTATAACTAAAAGCCTTCGTATTTTTTGTGTTGATTGTTTCGTTATCTTTTGACAAGGAAAGTTTATTTTTAATAAATATTCAATATAGTTCTACACTTGTTGTCTTCTTTACATTTAAATAATTTTATTGATTGTGTTTTAGGTATGAATATGTAAATCTTTCCTTTTTTATGACTTTTTATTCGAGCTTTTTTTGAAAAATATTTTTTTTATAGTGTAATGCGATTTTTAAATAGAGTAAACATTTTTCTACTTTTTAATCTTGTGAAAGGAAATAAAAATCCAACTTCCAACTTTGGTTATTGCATATTAATTAGTTTGAAAAAGTCAAAGAGGCAAATGTGCGAAAGTGATAAGAGCAAGATTGTTTGTTGCTTATGTTTTTACAAAATTTATATAAAGGTTCGAGGTTCCCCAATTTTTGAAAAAAAAAACAGAGAAAATTAAATTTACTCTGTGATCAAATTGAAATTTTTAATTTATACTTTACGTGTTTTTCGAATCTAAAAGTGAATTCTTCGATTTTTACTATGTCTGAATTTATTGAAGAAAAATGTGCGATAATGCACCATCTCATACTGCATTGGTTATTCGTGATCATTTGCCCACGTTTTCAACTAATATTGTGCTGCAACCAACGCATTCGCCTGATTTAGCTTCGTGTAACTTCTGGCTAACCAGCAAATTCACATGACCACTCCGAGGACACCGTTTTGACTCAATTGAGGATATAAAAGCTGAATCGAAGAAGGCTCTAATGGCCATCACGACGGAGGATTTTTCAAAGTGCTATGATGTCTGAAAAATTTTTTGGCATAAGTGTATTGCAGCGGGAGGGGATTACTTTGAAGAAGGGCAAAATTCACCTTTCAATTTGATCACAGGTACTGGTTTACTGAACGGCGCCGAATCGACTAACCACGGTGTTCGTGTACTCTATCGGCTACGGCTGCTACATATATTTTCTTCACTGCGTTCTGAACGTGGACGTGTGGTATTAAAAAAGAACCTCTACTTAGATCACCCGTTATTAGGTATCGCGTACTTTTTAAACTAGTATCTCGCTTAAGACCGAAAGAGAGTATGCGTTTCGTATTTATACCCTTTAGAGGGTATGCCACGAGGTTTGTAACAATCCGAAGGACTCTATAAAATATATTTATACATATGTATGTATATAAATGATCAGCTGAGTTGATTTAGCCATTTCCGTCTGTATGTATGAAAACTAATCCCTCAGTATTTGAGATATATGTAGATGAAATTTTGCACACCCTCTTTTCTGCTCATTTGTCGGAATCGCCGATATCAAAAAACTATAGCATATAGGTGCCATACAAACTGAATGTTCAAAATCAAATTCTGGCATGAAAAACCATTTTATTTGATGATTGTTGAGATTTGACTGCTATTGCCTATACTATCTTCCACAGAAACTTCCCGACCAAAATCAAATTATTATATCATTTTTTTATTTTTTAAGGGTTACTACTTGTTATTCATTTTCTTAAACCAATCGATTTCACTTCACAATAAATTTTATTTTTTTGTCACACACGAGCATACTCGAAATGTTATAGTAGATGTGGCCTTTCTTGCGATTTTTCTGTTAGCCGGCTGCCGTAAAAGTTTCGACTGTTGCTAATATTATTTGATTTTCAGTTGTTGCTAAAAATTTAGTTATCATAGCACACATATTCGAATTAAATTGTACATATATTCATTTATAATATACTACATATATATGTATATATGTACATCACAACTGTCATAAATAAATTTCCATCATACTCAAGTAAAAATATAAAAATATGCATTTATTTTATGTATTTACCTATTTATAGAACCGACTATATATAATGTGCGCACATGTTTCCCATACTTTGAAAATAACCGAATGCATGAATGTTTTCATTACGTATTTTATATTTTATTTTATTTTATTTGTTTGCAGTTTCGATTTACCCCATCGATCAAAAGTCCACCTTCCGCGGATTCTTTCTGCAGGCGCGCGATGCCAACTCCAACGAATGGATTGGTGAATGGATACAAAGTGAGAATACCAAAACTATACCAGAATGTTCAGCCATAACGCATTCGGACAATCGCGACAAGTTGGGTGCGAAACTGTTTTGGAAGGCGCCACAAAACAAACGCGGTCGTGTTTACTTTACGTAAGTAACTAAGCCTTTTTCACATTTTAATTGCGGCGCGCTTAGGAATTTCGACAGCTGTTGGGGCAATATTGTGTACACAAATGTACACACATACTTTGTACGCTGTGATATATGAAAAGGAGATTGACTTCGGCAAATAAGCATAAAAGCTTAAACTCGGTATGTAAATCTGTGGAATATATGTATGTGTATAAATTATATGTACATATATACAATTTGTTGCATGCAAATGTGTGTATGTATATGTAAAGTGAAGGAAGTGCGTGCAGACTCAATGTGTTAGTAGTATTTAAATACTCGAATTTCAGTGAAAGGCCAATACTCCAATGATCAGATTGGTTGACAAAATATTTATAGACATCATTGAACTATTTAAAGGAGGTTGATAAAAGGATAATATGCTAATTTAGGCCAACTCGGTGTCTGATAGCTGTTTCGGGTTTAGTATTCTATAGGTTCGAAGAGCCCTAAACCTAATTTGTAAAAGAATTGCTAGTTCGCCGAAAAATATAAGGGGTTACATGAGTTTCCTCAGGTAAAAAACAGGCTTTTTTCAACTATTTTTTCGAAAGAAAATCCTCCGTCCAAGTCGTTAAGAACTGTGTAAAATTTCATGAAGATCAATTGAGTAGTTCTCGAAAAATCTTGCCAACCGACTTCAAGAACACAGTTTCGAGAAAAACGCGTTCAAAGACGGCTAGCTAACTTCGAGCGCTCAAGTTCCCAAGGCAGTATCTCCGAAACTATTACACGAATCTACTTGAAAATTTAGGACAATTTTCTAGAGGTGTTGTAGAATTTAAAAAGGCCATAAAAAATTCAATTTTTTTAAGCCCGTAAACCCATGCAATCCCTTAATCACAATTTCCCTTTTTCCTTGACTGATTTAGGGGAGAAACTGTAGTACTTCATAGGTTCGAAAAGCCTTTTGCGCCAATATGTAAAAGAACTGATGATTCGCCGACAAAATTAAGAACAGTTTCCAATTTTTCTTTGAGTTTACAACTATGGTGGTGACTGATGTAGGAGAGAACTTATATTGATGCCTGCTCCTAATGGGTTTATGACCAATAGGTCTGTATATACTTTTCTTAGATATGTTCAAGGCGTCATTTGTTCTAAATAGTTTAGTTTGTTAGATAGAAGGTTTCACTGATTGCTTCTTACGGTAGGTACCGTTTGTATTTTCTACATTCCAGGTTCATCAAAAGTTGCTCTAGTTTAGCTTAACTCGAAAGCTCTTTCATTGCCAAGCATGCTCCTCTGACCACGAACTCAATTAATACTACTCAATAATAATTTTTGTTGAAGAGGTGTTACCATTTTGAACTTTTTTCTATAATATAATAGTACAAGATTTGCTTCCGAGATTATTTTATAATCGTCGTGAAGTAAATTATCGAAGAACTGCACTTAAGCTCAGCCCAATTCTTGGAAGTGAGTCGGTGTATTCCGAAAAAAATCTCAACAAATGCCTTAGTTAACTTCTCGATGCAGAGATCAAAATGATTATTATGATTTAATCAAATATGATTGCATTTCATACAAAAGAAGAAAAAATATTTACTTCGGCTGCACCGAAGCTATAATAGCATTCATAGGCCCATTTCTTATAGCAAAAAGGGGTATGAAGAGAGCTTTTGGCTTTATTGTGAAAGAGATGTATGCTATAGCTGTCCGATTTGAGCAATATGTGCGCAGATCATCGCATTGCCATGATTGATAACAGTGTATGCCGAATTTCCTGAAGAAAAAATCAAAATTGTCAAATAAAAAAAATTTCCCTTGCAAGAACTTGCCTTTGATGGGTCAGTCTGTATGGCAGCTATATGCTATAGTGAACCGATATCGACAGTTCCGACAAATGAACAGCTTCTTGAGAAGAAAAAAACGTGTGCAAAATTTCAGATCGATATCTCAAAAACTGAGCGACTACTTCATGTAAACTCCCAATTACATGTAGGGTATAAACAAGCATAAATATGCCATTTGTGTTTGTTGCTTTAGTAAATTGCAAGAAACTTCCTTTTTGGTAGACTAAGTAATTCCAGCAAATGAACAAACACACATACACACATACACACATTCACACATTCACGCGCATAGCGATAGCATAGGAGACATAACAACCGGCCTATGCTGACCTACTTGCCTTTTGCATTAGCAGCAGCCAAAGAGTTGGTGGCAAGCCGGCAAATCTTGCAACAAATGGTAAACAGTAAATGCGGCTAGTGTTTACCCATATTGCACAACATGAAATATTTATTGCTTGATTCATTAACCATACTTTACGATTTCTTTTCAAGTTTTTTTTTTATTTTGATTGCCCAAATCACCCATAAGTGCTCATACTCGCATTCGTACAAAGGCGCATGCGCGCACGCACTTAGACGTGGTGTTCTTGTTATTCGTTTGCGCCGGTTGCCGGTTTTAGTAAATACTTCATATTTTGCATACATTTCTGTGTTTTGTTTTGGCAAAAATAGAATTTGAGTGGCAATGCATATTTTTAATATGAACTTTTTAATGAATTTTATGACAACTGGACAGCGTAAGTGCTTTTGCATATTCTTCGTTTCAATTCTTGATGATGATACTTCACAACGTTTGTTGTCTAAGAAGCGGTTGTTGTTGTTGTAGCGGCAGAAAATATTACTTAAGTACTTAGGAGTTTTGGTGCGGAGCTATTTTTAAGTACTAATATCCATTTATAAAAAAATACCACCTTAGCTAATTTAGACCAGAACTAGTCATTTAAACTTTGAGCAAACCGAATTGTTGAAATATCTTTTTCCTAGATTGATAAAGCGGTTTTTACATTCGCGTAAAGTTTGATCTCCATCAAAAATGTTTAACATCAAAAAGTTTAACAACGAGTTTGCTTGAAATTTTGTGTTTCCAATGGAATCAAGTCTATTGAATCGTTGAAGATTTCACGAACACAAGTATTTGAATGGCACAATTGAAGGTCTTGAAGTTAACATTTGGCTCAGTGCTTAAAAATAATCAAAGAAATTTTGGTTAATATTTGGGGTATGAGGCGTGTTAATGCTAGACTCGTACAAAAGACGCGATTTTTTGAAAAAACAACGTCGATTGGAGGTCGCAAAGAGATGCTTGACAACGCATCCGATGACCTTAATTTTATCAGTAATTTTTTGTTACCCAGTGATTTTTTGATAATAGAAACGGATGTATTCTTAACACCTTTCAGTGTGGCCGAAATTTATTCTTATGTTCGAAAGCTTACAAGTATACATTAAAGCTTCTTATCAAATAATCTTTTCAAAAAGTCTATCCATATTATCCGGTTGGTTCGAAAGTGTTAAGGGTAAGGAAAGGGTTACTATTATATTACAAAAAATTATCAACTTTTATCTTTTCATATTTTTTTTACAGAAAAGTTGGGAAGTGCTTTAATACAATAATATATTTTGTTTTCATTTCAGTGGCACAGTACTGAAGGAGTATTCAATATTTTGGAGCGACATCGTGGCAAAGGTACAAGCTACGCAGTGAGAGTATCATGGAGCGAAAGCTTGAGGCTTCCTTCTAATTTTGTAGCGCCGGGAAACAAAATTTGAAAGCAAGTGAAATTAACAAAAAATCGCTTTGTAACTAAATTGTTTATGCACCTTGACAAATAAATTCGAATGAGCGAAAACCACTCTCTTTTACTTCGATATAATTTGAAAAGTATTAAAAGAGTTTAAGGTTGTAAAATATTTTACTCGCAAACAAATTTAACCTTGCAAAATACAAAGAGAAGAAAGAAAGATAAGATTTACTAGAAAGTCGGTAAATATATTGTTAGAATAAAGAAGGAGGGATATTGTTTTATTAAGGGATATTCCAAGAGCTATTCATACTTGAAATAAAGGGAAGAAAGTCGTGTTAAGGTCTCTACCATTCTGGTCAGCTGAAAAATAAAAGTACAATGGATTCTTGACTACTAGAAATGTCGCTATTTCAAGAAAAAAAAGTAGTCGTCTCAAAAGTAAAGATCGATTTTATCTATAATTTTTTAACTTTGTCGAATTAAAAAAAAATTTACTTCTTTTGTAAATATTTAAAGAATATTTATGCCATATTTGAAGTAAATGGAGTGAGTAGCTTCGCGAAAAAAGCGTTTTAAGTTTTATATGAACGTTAAACGTTCCAGTTACCTCGCCTTAACTTCAAAAATATACTGAATTTTGAAAAATTCTTGAATATCTAAACTATTGAATCATGAAAACGAAACCGTCGATATTTTTGATTTTTAGACTGGAGTTCCTCCTTAATACAAACCTTTTTCTATTTTAATAATTTTTGAAATCATTCTTTACGAATTTTATAAAATACTTTTATTCTTTAAGAGCTCTGTTGTTTCAAAAAACATAAAATATTATATTAACCGCGTACGCGGTATCTTTGGCTTTAAAGAAGATGATGAACATTATTCAGAGCAATTAGACAATGAAATTTATAAAATTGGGAGCTAGTTTTTTGATTTTTTATTATACATATGTATATATATATAAGTATATTAAATCATAAATAAATTTTGGGACATATATTTTTGATGTGATATTTTTCCATATATACGACGACTGAGTCTACGGTATCAGAAATGACACGACAATTCAAAGACCATTAGTCAGCTCGCATTTCTCAATATTATTTAAAATTAATATTTTTTTACTTCAAAGAAAATTTGACGCACCGTTAAAAACGTTATTCGAAAAAAACGAAACTTCTGAATTGTTTTTTAAATGACATGTCTCTTTAACGTTTTATCTGTAGCAAGGTTTCATACTAAATTAAGCTGCCTTCCACAAAGCAAAAGCTCATGTACTTCGCTTACAAAAGCTTGAAAGCTTTCGACATAGCGAAATGATTGGTTTGTTTTTATGGGGGACGCTCATGCTTGCAGAGAACGTATAAAGTGCGGAACACAATGCTCGCGACAGACCGCAGCAGCACGACAGTGAACTGAAAATGGCGTTGTGCATCCTACTACATAAACATTTGTAAGAAGGCAGCGACATAACAATGGCCGGCAAGTACACAAAACAACGCAGTTGTCCATTTTGTATGGACACAATTTCGTTGTGGACATACTAATACCTTGCACTTCAATGAAATTTTAGTATTGTTCAAAGAAAATTTGTATGCAAAAAATAAGTAAATAGGGAAATATTTTTGTTTTAAATAATCAATAGTTATTACAAATGATATAATAGAGCTATTTTATGCTTTTATTTGTAATATAACGTCAAGTTTGTTCAGAGAACGTCTATGATAGACGTTCTCTGGTACATATATACGGTATAAAGCCAACCGTTTGAAAGACTTATATTGGCTATATGGGAGATAGGGAGTATTGACTCTATTTTATGCAGTTTTAGCAACACCACTTAATTTTTATGTAAATTCCTCTGAAGTACAGTCTTGACTGTGTCATTCGCCAGTTACCAGTCGTAATGCTCGAAAGAGTGGTCAAAAATTAGACTCAACGGTTGAAGTTTCTGTGATTTTTCGGTAAAAAGTAGCTAACCTCGAAATGGATCCCTCTTTATAAACAAAAAACCGTTAGCTGTGCAATATTGCTTTACTATGTTAAATCATTTTGCCGGAGTATCAAAATATTATGTTATATATACATACATATGTATGTTGTGCATACATGTGCCATGACATGAAGAATGCAGTCCCACCAATAGTACTTCAAAAGCTCAAAAAAGAGTTGGTTCATTTTAGAAATACATATGTATGTATGTATATTTTCGATCGTAAGTTGATTTGATTGAAAGAGAATTAAATCAATAAGAGGCCGGTTCAATTCTGCAAGTATAAACATATACAATTATGCAACATACACCTATTTATAATCATAACTGTAACAAAAACAAATTGATGCACGACTTCCTGCATTCCAAAAACAAATCTACAAAATAAATGAAACTAACAACAAAGTACTTATGCACATATCACAAATAAATATAGTAAAAATACACCAATTAATTGTATTATCAATTTGCAACAACAACAAACCCAAACAAGTGATCATACTTATCAAGCCGCGTTGTCTCGTTGTCATGTAAAGGTTTCACTTCCACATCGTTCTAAGCGGGCTCACGTATATTACAATCCGGTTTTTATTATCGCTTCGCTCAGCATTCGTAGACATCGTCGTATATTTTCACACCATATACTTCAGTCTTAAGTCGAGGTTGCTTTCGCGTGGTTTGTTTCGAATTAATTTCTCTTCGCTTTAGTCGTGAATAAGTGTTAATCCATCCAAAGTTCAAAATGGTCATTAATTTTGCCGCTGGTCCAGCTAAATTACCGGAGGAGGTTAGTTTAAACCGCTTTACTAACATAAACACTATCTTTTTTAATGAGGGCACAACATTTGTATTAATCTATTCGTGAAACAGCAGTGCAAAAAGTTCTCTTATCACTTGAGACTTGTGAAATTAAAATACCAAGTTACAGTTTGGGAGTTCAAATTTTTTGCAACATTGAATCCTACTTCATAACTCATTGATCTTTATCCGTATAAAACTATTTACTAAATATTCTTTGCGCTTCCAGGTACTGAAAGAGGCACAAGAAAATTTGCTCAATTGCAATGGCACCGGCATATCAGTGATGGAAATGTCTCATCGTTCATCAAACTACGCAACGATACAAGAAACAGCTATCAATGATCTACGCGAGCTATTGAATATTCCATCAAACTACAAGATACTGCTCATGCAAGGCGGTGGCACTGGACAATTCGCGGCTGTTTGTTTTAATCTCATAGGACGCACTGGTATCGCTGATTACGTCGTGACCGGTTCTTGGTCAGCCAAGGCAGCAAAGGAAGCTGAACAATATGGCAAGGTAAATTTGGTAATACCCAAAGCTGCAAAATACACCACTGTACCTACACAAGACACTTGGAAACTCGATCCAAATGCCTCCTACATTTACTACTGCGACAATGAGACGGTCGATGGCGTCGAATTCGACTTCGTGCCCGAAACTACAAATGGTGTGCCGCTGGTTTGTGATATGTCGTCGAATTTCCTATCACGTCCAGTTGATGTCACGAAATTCGGTCTCATATTCGCCGGTGCACAGAAAAATATTGGACCAGCCGGTGTGACGGTTGTTATTGTACGTGAGGACCTCATCGGACAGCACATTAAGCAGACACCGTCGGTTTTGAATTTCGCGCAAATGGATAAAAATGCGTCATTACTCAATACGCCGCCAACTTTTTGGTATGTCATATCTTTTGCGTACTTTTTCTTAAAATATTAACGTTTTGTTTTAATTATTTTTAGCATTTACTTGATGGGTTTGGTATTCAAGTGGATTAAGCGTAACGGCGGCATTGCAGGCATGGAAAAAACAGCTGCAGCCAAATCAAAGCTCATTTACGATGTAATTGAGCAGTCGAATGGCTTCTACAGCTGTCCGGTGGAGAAGCGTGTGCGCTCACGTATGAATGTACCGTTTCGCATTGGCAGCAGCGAGGGTGTCGACGCCTTGGAAAAAGAGTTTTTGGCAAAGGCCGAGAGTCAGGGCATGATTCAATTGAAGGGTCATCGTTCAGTTGGCGGTATTAGGGCTTCGCTGTACAACGCCATCACTGTCGCCGAAGCCGAGCAGTTGGCTAAATTACTGAAAGAGTTCGCGCAAAATAATAAAGTTAAAAATTAAGAGGAGACTGAATTTAAGAACACAATAATTGGAATTTTTGTATAGATTCGTAATATTAAATATTGATATTTTAAGTAAACAATTTTGTTTTCGTTTTCATATTTTAAAAAGTTTTTCGAAACTCAAATAATTGAATAGCAATGTAATCGAAGATATATTACTGCAATGTGGAAGTGCAACTACTCTATGTACGAAAGTACTAGCCAATTGATCTGAAGAGATTGTAGCGTTACCTTGGAAAATAATCCATGCCAAATTTCGAGAATATAATTTCTTAAATAAAAAAGGTCTAGATTTTGATCATCCAGTTTCTGCGGCAGCTATTTAATATATTGGTCCGATATCGGCTTTCCAACATAAGATAAACTTCTAGGAGGTATAAAGGATTATTAAAAATTTTTTTTAAAGTTTATCTTATTATTATAACTTAGAAACTAAGAGACTAGTTTACGTATATATACGTCTCGGTTGTAAAACAAATATGAATCGGCCCTAGAACCACCGAACACAATATAAACAGAGTGAAATTTCTACTGGTTACTTCTGGGACGACCCGAAGATCCAAAACTGATCAAGAACGGTCATTACAATTAAATAGAAATACAGTTGAGCTTCCCTAACTCACCATAATCCACCAAAAAACTTCGAATTAGAGAGCCTTTCAGTTATGGAAGGAAGTTTGTATGAAATTTGACTACTTTTGCCAATTCAAGTGTTCGAGTTATGAAGAACTTCGAGTTATAGAAGTTGGAGTTATGAAAGTTCAGCTGTATTTTATAAAAAGAAAAAAAATTCTCCTCGGGAGAACAAATAAACTGTGGTCAAATTGAAATGTAAATTTTGTCCATTTCATCACCTTCAAAGTAAGCCCCTCCCGCTGCAATACACTTATGCCAACGATTTTTCCCGCTATCATAGCATTTGGAAAAATCTTCCGACGCGATGGCTATCAGAGCCTTCTTCGATTCAGCTTTTATATCCTCAATTGAGTCAAAACGGTGTCCTCGGAGTGGTCATATGAATTTGCTGAATAGCTAGAAGTCACACGAAGGTAACTGTGGTTGCGGCACGATATCACTTGAAAATGTGCAGAAATGATCACGAATAACCAATGCAGTATGAGATGGTGCATTATAGCACATTTTTCTTCAATAAATTCAGACATAGTAAAAATCAAAGAATTCACTTTTAGAGTTTCACAAAACGACGCGTATCTCAAATACTAATGAATATTTTGGTATGAATTTTAGCATAGATGTCACTAACAGTACTAACAACTTACAGAAAAAAAATATCGATTCGAAAAACACGCGAAGTATAAATTAAAAGTTCACCTTTCAATTTGATCACCGTAGTATGACTGGGAAGAAATAATCAGAACGGGATGTAGTAAAAGTAAATACTTTATTTAATAATTGATTGATATCTATATAATTTTATAATATTCTTAGGAAAAGTCTTTACAGAAGTCGAAACATCCCTAATGATTTAGATGTTGTCATAGATATCGTTATCTTATAATAGGTATAGAGAATAAAAATATTATTCAAGGTTGCATACGCCAATGTTACATAAAAACACAACACATACTCTCAATACTTGCGATAGTATCCCGAACTTGAAATACTACCAGCAGTACGTCACCATCGTTGATTGCGATCCTCGTTATCGTTATTAAAGCAACGATGTCGATAATGCTAACGATAGTTTAGTACGCCTGGAAACTCGATTATAATTTATACGACAGATTGCTTTACCATCTCTCAAAACTTTTTTCTCTTTAAAGAAATGTTAAATCTCACTCTATCATTAATTCATTTATTGATGTTTTGTGTATAATGTACGTAGTATTCAAGCAACAATTTTCCTATCTAATTAAGGTTATTTTAGTCCACTTTGTCTCGGAGGATGGAGTCATGTGTAGAAGTTCACGCAAGTGAGGAAAGTTCTCTGATTGGCATCGAAGTTGTCTTAAACCACAAGTGTTACTTTACTGTAATACTAAATTCTAATTCGCATCGAAACTTTACTATTGTAGCACAGTGTATTCCTAAGCGTCATGAAAGCAAATCATATGTTACAATTTGAGATGCTAATTGAAAGTCATAAAGTACAATGAGCAATGAACGGCGCTAAGCACAAAACGTACAGGCGATTTTCCATAATACATCCGCGATAAGCGTTCATACACACTAGAGCTCCCACTCCCGGGCTCCCGAAATCCCGGGATCCCGGACTTAAAACTCCTCCCGTGATTTAAAATTAATTTCCCGGGATATTCGGGATTTTTGTCAACATGGTTTTATTTTCTAATATCAACAAGTTCAGAGGAAGCCAAGTGCAAAAAATGTAATGCAGTCCTCAAAACAAAGGCTGGTTCAACAAAAGGATTACACGAACATTTAAAGGTAAAAATTATAAATCCGCAATAAAAATAAGATTGTAGAGAAATTGATAATTTTAGGTTCATGGCATAAAGTTGTGCCGCGAAGCAACTCCTACAATTGCTGTTCCCAAGAAAGTGGCAAAAATTACTTCACATTTTTCACCAAAAAATGAAGAAAATATTCGTGCTATTATGGCCAGTTTGGTAGCTGTGGATGGATTAGCATTTTCAACCATTGCGCAATCAAAACAAATCAGAAAAGGTATTGAAGCCAGAAAATTTAAAGTTCCCAAATCTGACACCACAATCAGAAAATATGTAATGAAATATTGTGAAGAATGTCGCGAAAGAGTGAAGAAAGAAATAATAGATTTGAAAGTGAAAAATAATAGATTTAGCATTTCATTCGACAAATGGACTTCTGTGGCCAATAAACGCTACTTGAATTTAATACTGCATGGTCAAAAAAACATATGGAACTTGGGACTCGTCCGAATAAAAGGTGCCGCAAGTTCTGAATACTGCATTGATATGATTGAATCTCGTTTGGTAGATTATGACTTGAGTTTAGCAACTGATATTATTTCTATTATAACTGATGGTGCCTCAACTATGTTAAAAATTGGCAAACGCATAGGTCCACTTCAACAGCTGTACCTGGCACATGGAATACAGCCAGGTATCCTTGATGTGATGTACAAAAGACAAATTAAAATTGAGCCAAATGAAATTTCTATATGTGAAGATGATGATTCCGAAGAAGATCAAACGAGAGATCAAACTGATTGCATACAGGTAGACATATTTATTTATTTTTTTAATATGAAAATCCAATTTTTATGGCATTTTTAGTTAGCTGATAATGAAGAACGTGGAGAACTTACAGACGAATTTGATATCAAAAAAATTATAGACAAAATTCGGAGCGTTGTACGGTCATTTCAAAAATCTCCCAAAAAGAATGAAATTTTACAAAAATATGTGAAAATGGAGTTCAACAAAGAGTTGCAGCTCATCCAAGATTGTCAGACTCGGTGGAACAGTTTACTAAAAATGATTGAACGGTTTCATATGCTGGAGTCTTGCTTGAAACAAGCGATGGTCGACCTTAAGGCAGATTGCTTGGAAGATTTTGAATTTAATATTATTAAAAGCATTATTAGAGTTTTAAAGCCGGCAGAGTTAGTTATAGAAGCTTTGTGTCGCCGTGACATGAACCTCTGTTCTGCTGATGCAGTGATACATTTTATGCTGGACGAAGTTAAAAATGTGGACTTATCAATAGCTTTCAATCTTTTTGAATCAATTAAAAAACGCGTTTCTGAAAGGCGCACAATATACACGAATATATTGAAACTATTAATAACGGGAAATTTTGTAAGTACCACAAATGAACCGAATTTAGAAGAAATGACAAACACTATTGTAGAAATTGTCAAAAAGTACAATACTAATGATGTTGAGAATCGCGATATCGATTTAAAAATAATCGAAAATGAAAAGGAAAAAACGTTTAAGGAAAGGTTGCAAGAAACTGTCAAAGAATCTCGCGTTTTAAAAAGAAATGTCTCATTATCAGTAGAGGAAGCGGTACCAAAGGAAATAAATTTACTTCTTGGGGGTGGCGGGCTTGGCAGCTATCTGGAGGTTCCTTGTAATTTTTTAAAGACAATACCACCAACTAGTGTCGAATGCGAGCGTTGTTTTTCAGTGTCTGGCCGCATTTGCACTAAAATCAGATCTAGTTTAAACGATGAAACAATGGATGCGCTTGTATTTTTAAAATACTATTTAAAATTAGTTCCTACAGAAATCGATCTGTGATTTTTATTATTTGTTTTTTGACAAAATAATATATATATAATACCAAATACATAGGTATATTTTTAATTTAATTCATGTAACTGGTTCGAAATAAAAAGTGAATTATATATTTTATTCAATTTATAAGGAATAATAATTATTATTAAATAATATTTTTTTTATTATAAAGAACCCAAGAACATCGGCATACTTAATTAAATCTATGTAACTGATTGGAAATAAAAAATTAATTTAATTTTTTTAAATTTATAGGCAATAATTAACAATTTTTATTTTCTCCCGTTTTTCCAGGGAATCCCGGGAAATGAAATTTCGATATCCCGAAATCCCGGGAATTCGAAAACATTCCGGGAGTGGGAGCTCTAATACACACACAAAAGATTAACAGTGGTATATATAGTATACAACGTACGATTATGTATAGACTTGATAAGAAAAACGCAAACATGACGTGGTAACAATCAAATACAATAATCTTCATGATCTTTAAACAAACGATACGCTATCAGTCGTCCATAAATAATTGCTTATCCTTATTCAGCCGAATGGACTTTGTAGCCTTTATTACAGTTATTCTGCGTTAGAAGACTTTGTTTTCCGGATTGGGTCCGGTCTAACCCCACAGTTTTTGAGATATCGCTTGAACTTTCAAACCACCATATCATTTAGATAACTGTCAAACAGAGTGATCTTTCAAAGTCAAGTTTTGGCAAGGTAAACTTTTTTTTTTTTGCAAATTATCTGTATGTTCTATTTAGAACAAATTATTGTCCTAACTAATACTGCAATCTCCGGACATTGCTGCTTACAATAACAGAACGTTTCTAGACTATAATTCTCTGCTGCCTAATCAGTGCTATTATTTATCTCTGAACAATATTTGCACATTGATTTGAAGTTAAAAATGTAGCGGTTTTATTTACTTTTTAGATAATTTTACTTTCCGAAAACTTACTAATTTCGTGTTAAATGGTTTAATCAAATAGTAATAAAGCAATCAATAAAGTTGATTCGTCAATAGCACGCATATCTGTCGATAGACTCTCGAATGTATGTACATAGTATTTACTCAGTCCATACATACTTCGTTGGAAATACTCCCAAATCTCTCAAAAAATATATGCCGCCATGCCATCTCGCTTCAAGTACATGGATATGTATGTGTGTGTGTGTGTGTGTGTGTGAGAAATTCTTTTTAGTAATTTTTGTAGCTTTTTCCTATAGAAGACTGGTAAAGTTTCCATGCGCCGCTGGCTTTGGAAGTATGCTACGCTGCTTTATTTCCAATCAGTGCTCAAGCAGCTTTTGATCAAAGTGGTTGATTCAGTATCGCAGCAACAAAGTTCGCAATCACATTCCCGGTTTTGAATACGAATTAGCCGGTCTCAAGCGTACACCATTTTGTCAAATTGCATTTATAACTTAATTAAGGTAAATTTAGGTTAGATGTCCCACTTAGACCAATAGCAAAAAACTTTTCATTCTATATGCTTACGCAATTCCAATTGGACAAATTGGTAAAAACTTTAAGTTTGTCAGTATTAAGTGTTTTTTAGTAAAGTGAAACAAATTGTAGAGTGTTGACTGGAAAGTGTCTTGGTGTGTGTGACTTTGACTTGTAATTTCATGATTTTGCCGGTACTTGACTAACTTTTTCGGCATAATTGCTATGCAAAAACTATTGGTGTTTAATTGAATTTTATGTGATTCATATTATATACATATAATACATAAGTATTTTTGTATATAAGAATAAGCACAGTTCCGTAAAAAATTAGAGAAACATGACGCACACGTGACAACGTAACGTACATACAATTGAACGTCCACAGCTGTCAACGCATATGCCTACCTATGCGCAAAGGTTAAATAAAAGTCAAAGACATTGCGCTTGGAAGCGGGCACAACTCAGCTGTGTGCGATGCCTCAGTGCAGGGGTGTGCAACAAATGCGCAATGAGTTTCCAGCAGCTGCTGAATATATACATACATATGTACTTACGTATTTATTATACATATTTCAGCATTTCGTATTAAAATATTGACTCACAGCTAGGAGAGATTATTCGAAGTGTGAAATTTGTTTTAAAATCTATATCTTATGAATAATTATTAACACAAAATATAAAGAATGCAAGTGTTGCCAATGAAACTTTTTTATACAAAAAAAATAATATTACTTGAATTGATTGCGATTAAATACTACATTTTATGAAACAATATTGTGGTATAAATCACTATTATTCCTTAATTACAGGGTTGCAAATAATGTATAAAAAATATTTGAATTATCATTTAATTTAATAATTGAATGAACATTTAATTTTTTTATAATCCCGAAAATCTTAATTTAATTTTCAAATATCTAACCGTATTGAAAATATAAAAATAAATTTTAGTTCCAAATACTGTGTTAAGAAATAAAAAAAGCTTATTCCCTAATGCCAGTTTAAAAAAATGTTAATTCCAAATTTATAATTAAAAATAAAAAAAATAATAGTTTTTAAATTTACATACTTTCGCGCTTAGGTACTTCGTGTATTACCATTTTGAACACAGACGCACATAACCTCATAATAATAAACGTTTTTGGCATTGCTTCCTATACTTCAGTTCAAGTTCAAGAACACGATTTTTTATACTGATGTCTTTATTTGCGTATATTTATATACATATGTATAGTTGTATATGCAACCTAAAACAATATGTACATACATACATACATACATATGTATATACCTTTAATCCTTGCAACTGCGGCAACATACTTCAATTGTCTTAATGTAGCATATTTATGCACATACATATGTATATATTTATTTTTTTTGCATAAAATTATGATTTTTTATAACAGAGTTGCCTAACATAAAAATATAAAAATCTATAACAAGCAGTTGTTATTACTTTAATAATTGCGCTTCCTTATTTTTGAGTGGAAAATAATTATTATGGCAAATATTGCAATTTTTTTTATTTAAATTGACTTCAGAAAAAAAAAATTATGTTTCTACAAATATTTTTAATTGGTTATACTAAATTAACAAATTTTGAATTTGTCATATGAAAAATACGCAAAAATAATAATCTTTCACTTTCCAAAGAACTTAAAAATAGAAATACCTTGTATTAAACAAAAAAGTCCAAAATCCCCCATAAGTTTACAAATAAACTTACACAATGGTTATTTAAAAAATCTGGCAGCACTGCCATGCCATGCTCTTTTTCTACCAAAGAGATAAGTCATACGGAAACTTTTTCTAAAAGCTACATTCACATTTCTCTTGCTTCCATATGACCATGCGCTGTTCTCGTGTCTAAACTTTCCATCAAAGCAGAAAATGTACCTAATTCGAAGTGACGTGGTTACGTACATACACGGTACACATATGCGTATGTATATATTCGGAACACAATTGATGTCAACCCTCTCAAGAAGCAAAAAACCAAGGTCGTTTTAAGACTATACAGTGAATAATATTATATACTCTTACGTATGTATGTACATGAGTAAATTTGTATGTGTTACATAAAAATGTGCTACGTTAATATATTTTCCAACTGATTATGACAATCAGGCGTTCAATTTTGTTATCAGTTAATTACTCTAATTTATGAATTAATGAGGCATTGACATACGGAGAACAGCTGATTTTGACATAAAAAAAATTTCCAGTAAACAAACATGTCAGCTTGTTTCATTTTTTTGCTTTCAATCGTGGCATAGATCAGCACTTTATTTCGGTTTAATAACTCAAGATAATATAATTGAATGCATGCTGAATTTAATTTAGAATCACTAAGGTCAGTGTTGTTGCTGTTAAACTTTCATTTTCTCTCAGACATGTGGGAGAATTATATCACTAAAATGAGCTATTAAAACGAATGCAATTTAATAACATTAAGTGAAATATATTATATTATATTATATTTATAAAATAAAATATTATTATTTATAAGATGAAATAATTTAAAAAAATCAAAATTATAAATGAAACAAAATGTCTACGTTTTAGATTACATACATCAAATATAATAAACTAGTGTAAATAAAATAACTCAAATTGAAAGTTAATAAACAAAATTAAGTGTATTTAGGTACATAAGAAATACAGTAAATCACAATTGGGTGCGACAAAATAATATAATGTCATAACAAATCGTTTTAAATTAAGTGAAAGTCAATGGAAGATGATATGAAATTGATTTAAATTGGAGAGTTATTAACGAATATGAATTGAAACAAATTAAATTATTTGAGATCTGGTATTGATGTATGTTAAAAAATTAAATTAACTTGAAACTTGGTGCAAATTGGCGGATTTGCAATTGACTAATAGATATTATCGTACAATGACCTACGGGAAAAAAATCGAGTGATCACAATGCTAAATGGCGGCGTTGAAAACAAGTTGAATTTTACATATAATGTTCGTTTTTGCCTGCGAAAATCCGATTTTTAATTATTTGGACAAAAAACTGTTTGGTCATTGTATGGACAGAAAAATTTGAAAGTGAGTGGAATAAGTAAACTACAGCAAATTCAAAAAATTTTTTTAGAGATATTTGGGGATAAACTGATTGAGCTATTAGAATTGAATGGCTATACCTTAAAAGCCTAATTAAAAAAAAAGTTTAAATATTCTTTTCAAATTTTATTGTGTCCCTTAAGAACGGATAAAATTTAAAAAATTTTGAAAAAATCATTTTTTGTTTTTTCATAAAATGTTAGTATCCTTTAAGGATATATCACAAAATTTTGGGATGTGATTTCAAGTATTTCTCGTATAATAATATAACTTTTAAATTCCCTTACATTGTAGACTTTGTATTGTTGAAAATTCCAAGAAGCAGATGTTCACAGTTGTTATAATGATTATTAGTTGAGGACAAAGCTAGTTTTGATGTGAGGGATCCGGTGTCGCTGTTAATTTTACTTATTCTCATTTTGGAGCTCATTCTGTACGGAACGATATCGAAAAATAACAGATAACTCGGCCTGGACGTCCGCATAAACTTCATTTACATGGAAATCAGTACACAGAACATGATGAAAAAAGAAGTTCTCATTACCGATCTCTATAAAGATAATTTAATTCTTCTTTTTATTATACCCTGCACAGGGTCACGAAGTTTGTAACACCCAGAAGGAAGCGTCGGAGATCGTATAAAGTATATATATACATATATAAAAGATCAGTATGTTGAGCTGAGTCGATTTAGCCATGTCCGTCTGTCCGTTCGTCCGTCCGTCTGTATATATACGAACTAGTCCCTCAGTTTTTAAGATATCGGAATCAAGTTCTTGTATGAAAAACTTTCACAATTGACAAGATTCACGAAATTTGGTATAGATTATTTTTTAAGACAACAATGTAATCTCCGAAGAAATTGTTCAGATCGTATATTAGCTTTGATGCAGCCGAAGTTAACGTTTTTTCTTGTTAAAAATTGTTATTGAAATAATTCTTTACGACTCAAAAGAAATGATTACAAAAAGTCAATTACTGGATTGTCAATAATAATGAAAATTTACTAATTGACTATTATGGATGTCTTTTATGTCAAAAATATTTTAATTCTTCGAAATAAAATAATTTGTATTATAATTTAATTTCCTTGAGGTATTCTGCTTGTTTTTCTTTTTAATAAATATGTATATGTATGTACATTAACAGAATTTAATGTACAATATGTGTTGTTATAACAAAGATGAATAGATGATAGAGTTAAAATTTTGATTTTTGACCAAATGTTTCAGACATCACAGAATTGTGAGCATTTGGGTTTTCGAATTTACGCCAGAATATGGTAAACCTCACAAAATTCAAAAAACTCACAATAGTCAGAGTTGAGATTTTTGTGAGGACATTAGAATAAGGATGCATAGTATGTACATTCAATATTGATACATATTTCTAAAAAAAATAGTTTTTGAGATACACAAGCGGACGTTACCATCTTAACATATCTGGCCACCCTGTAGTAATATACTATAGCTTCGGCACCAGGAAATTTATTAACCGATCATATCTAGGTAGGTTATTTACATTAATACCACTCAGCGATAAATAAATATAAAATATAATATTGGCAAGTGCACAAGCACACCTACATATGTACATATGTATTATAGTTATATATTTATCAGCCGGCTTTTATTGTAGGCATTGTGATCACTCGATATAAATGAATAATAGCTAAAACACACACAAATTAGCTACAAATGTACATACATCGTATGTCTTTGTATGTTTAAACATTTAGCCATGCACATAAAAAGCTGTCCTAGCAACAACACATACCGACATACATACATACATACTACCTACAAAAAAGCTCTACAATTTTCTCTTAAAGGCGAACTGCTCAAAACACGTTTCAACAACCCCAAAACTTTTCAGAAAATTCTAAATGTCATGCAGTAGCAGTTGCAGATACACAAGCATATCTACACGTACAATTGTTTGTATGTAAATATGTAATTGTGTGCATATCTTTTTCCTTTGTAGAAGCAACTTTTATTTCCTCTCCACTTGAACTCACTAAGGGTACAAAAAGTTCTGCTCTGCGCAAAAGCATCCGCAGCCGCAGGCGCTCTCGCTCTCCTGCACTCTCTTTTGACCGAATTGCTTAGCGCCGACAATAAGCTAACGTAACGTACAACATATTCGATATTACCAATGCAATGGGTATATGACTAAACATTGTTGTAAATTGTGGTGGTTTTGCACGGCGCCCGAAAGCCACTTTCCCAACGATTCATTACCCCCAACCCCAATGCTAAACTGTCTCAAGCGACTTTTCATTGCTCATCACGCTCTTGTAATCATGGCCATATCGTAGTAGAGCGAAGCGAGTTAAACAGTGCACTTGTAAAACGTTTTCGGTGTTCTACGGTAGCTGTGATTTAAAAAAACTTGAATTATACACATTTGTCAGTCATTATAATTTAATTCTTTTAGTTGTCAAAACGTAAAAAATTTCTAATTCTTTTTCTTTTCTACACAAGTTTTAAAAGAATTTTTTCAAAAATATTTACAAAGGCGAAAAATAAAGCAAGATTACGTTTATAGCTAAACTTAATAAATGCTTTTTTTATACTTTTGCTGCGCATCTACTAAAGGACGGAAATAATCAGTTTTACCGCAACTGCAGACTCACTGTGACAACTGCTCCATTTCCGGCTAAGCGTAATCGCAAAAAACTTCATAACTGTATTTTATTAAATCAACGTATAACATCCAAAATGGTTCATACAACAATTTACGATGTTGCACCAAAGCTAAAGGTATTTTGCTCTCAAAAAAAATAATTATAATAAATTGCAGTGCAACAAATGCAAAAATAAATCGTAAAAAAGGAAAAATCGCAAAATTTACACGATTACACAATCACAGTTCGTAATATGAGTGTTGGCGGCGTTGGCGAGGCGTAAGTTTCGTTGTACACTACAACGAAGTGCCGAGAATTGCATTTCTATTGACCTTGACTTAAGGTCATGCAATTTCGTGAGTTTGAGAATTATCACCGGATTGCTAGTATTTATGAGGCAAATAATCGTAAAATGCATATACATATGTACATATATGTAAATACGTATAATTGCATGTATGTATGTATGTAAGTGGGTTACGTTTCAGTGAAGTGCATAAGCAAAAAAATTGCAAACTATAAATGCGCCAGATGTTGGCTCGGAAATCAGATAATATTTAAAAACTAAACAACTGGGTGCATTATATGATACAAATACATATATGTATATGTATGTATATAAATGTATGTATACATATATGTAAATTTGTATAAGAATTGCGCTAAAGCCGGCTGGAACATATAACAATGCATATCCATATGTACGTACATATATATGTTATCATGTACATATGTATCCCCGTAAAGGCACATGAGCAAAATCCGTCATAAAAGTTTTATTATATTTTCATTAGCTAAGCTGAATTAGAAGCTTTAGGCGAAAATAAATAGCTTATAGTTTTGTGTCATAAGACAATTAAGTTTTCTGGACTTGCTGGTTGTTTCGACCTTCCCAAATTGAAAGATGCTACCAAATTTCAGGGCAGTTCCATTATGAAATTCGTGAAATTTAAAAGAACATTTTGTTTTCCATCCGCTAAAGCCTAGCACTTGCGAATTCGCTAATAATCTATACTTGATCTATTGCATATACTACATATGTATGCATATAAGATATATCAACGTATAGTGAATTCTTTGCATAGAACACTCACCCCACAAAAATGTTTAAGAGCTTGCGCAGTCATACACATTTCGTTTAAGCCAGCTTTCAACGAGAACAAAGAGAGTAGTAGTTTTGTACAAACATTTGTAGACATTTATATAACTGTATAGATGCAAATACTAGTATATTGCAAAATCAATGAAAAGCGAAAGTTTCGCTAGTTCAATATACCGCTGAACTATTATTGAACTAGTCCTAAGTAATTGAATGCAGAAATAGTACATAAACATACACCCTTCTCCCTGCTCTATTTCTCATGAAAGCCAAAAATTACACTCTCAAATAACGTAACATCACTTTTTAAAGGCGAAGGAAAAACGATATAATAAAAATCACTCATATTGAAACAAAATTTGAGTTTTGGTTATAAAATGGTTATAACTGACAGCTGAAGCTGAAAATTCTATGCTACATATATGCAGTGTGAAGCAGAGAATCGTTAGGGAAACTCAATTTTAATTTTTTTGATGTTACGTTATGCATTTTAGGTGACGATATGTAACTTTTATTCTTATTTGGTATCAGATGCCGAAGAAAGAATTGTGGTTAATATGTATTTGACTGAATTCAGAGTGGAGTGAAAAACAAATCGGCGTTTAATAACCCATACATTGGGGTTCAGGCACATCTAATTGGTTCAAAACATGTTTAATGATCTCATGGCTTTCATTGCATTTTGCTTCAATATGTACCCAATAAGCTTCATTAAAGTAAATTCCTCGAATTAAACTGAAATTAAGTAGTTATACATTTTACCTATGATGTTTCAACAGAATTAATCGATGAGTGATGGCCGCGGAAGCATGAGAGTTCTAATAAAAAAAATCTCGAGTATGACAATTATAAATAAAATTAATCACGATCTTGACAACATGCACACATTATTTTTTTTTTTTAGACTTACAACATACCATAACAAACAACTCGAGTATAGGCAAATATAAAAACTTTAGAACACAAGTGCAATGGTGTTAAGGTGTAATCAATTCCAATTGCGCCACTGAACTAATAGAAATATTTAGTACTATATTTAGTATTTTTAGTATTTTTCCAAATTTGTTCTACAACTCTCCTTAACTTTTTCGCACACAGACGAACGAAGTTCCCCAAAACATGGCTGCCGAAGCTGAGACTCACTTGGATCATATGTGCCGCTTGCAGTTCGACTCAGCGGTGCCACATGTACGCCTCTCGGGCATCGTCTGCACCATTGGACCTGCCTCGCGTAGCGTTGAAATGTTGGAGAAAATGATGGAAACCGGCATGAATATTGCGCGCATGAACTTCTCTCACGGCTCACACGAATACCATGCCGAAACTGTGGCCAATGTACGCGCTGCAGCTAAGAACTACTCAGCGAAGATTGGTTATGAATATCCAATTGCCATTGCATTGGATACCAAGGGACCTGAGATCCGTACTGGCCTCATTGAGGGCAGTGGCACTGGTGAGGTTGAATTGAAGAGGAATGAAACCATCAAATTGTCAACCGACCCAGCTTTCCTCGAGAAAGGCAACAAAGACACAATCTACGTTGATTATGCCAACATCGTGAAGGTGGTGCAACCAGGCAATCGCGTCTTCGTCGATGATGGTCTCATCTCGTTAATTGTTAAAGAAGTACAAAGCAACGCTTTGGTATGCCAAATTGAGAATGGTGGCGCTTTGGGCTCACGCAAAGGTGTCAATTTGCCCGGTGTACCCGTCGATTTGCCAGCTGTGTCCGAGAAGGACAAATCTGATTTGAAATTCGGTGTCGAACAAAAGGTCGATATGGTTTTCGCTTCATTCATCCGTAATGCCGCGGCGCTTACTGAAATCCGTGGTGTTTTGGGTGAGGAAGGCAAGAACATCAAGATCATTTCGAAGATTGAAAACCAACAAGGCATGCATAATCTCGATGAGATTATTGAAGCATCCGACGGTATTATGGTGGCACGTGGTGATTTGGGTATTGAAATTCCACCAGAGAAGGTATTCTTGGCACAGAAGGCGATGATCGCCCGCTGCAACAAAGCCGGCAAGCCAGTCATTTGCGCTACACAAATGTTGGAATCCATGGTGAAGAAACCACGCCCAACACGTGCCGAAATCTCCGATGTGGCTAATGCCATTCTCGATGGTGCTGACTGTGTGATGTTGTCCGGCGAGACCGCCAAGGGTGAATACCCACTCGAATGTGTGCTGACAATGGCAAAGACCTGCAAAGAGGCTGAGGCAGCTTTGTGGCACAGAAATTTGTTTGCCGATTTAGTGCGCGCCGCACACACCTCCACTCTGGACTCGCCCCATGCAGTGGCCATTGCTGCTGTTGAGGCTGCTTCAAAATCGCTGGCCGCCGCTATTGTGGTCATCACGACTTCAGGAAAGTCGGCTCATTTGATTAGCAAGTATCGTCCACGTTGCCCAATCCTAGCGGTCACACGCTTCCCACAAACCGCTAGACAGGCGCATTTATACCGCGGCATCATACCTCTCGTCTACAATGGTAAGTACTAGAGCTGCCACATTGCTATATTTCAGTTTTTAAATTTTGTTTTATTTTTTAATAGAACCAGCTCAACCTGACTGGTTGAAGGATGTCGATGCTCGTGTGCAATTCGGCGTGCAGGTCGGCAAGAAGAACGGTTTCCTCAAAACTGGTGATGCAGTGGTTATTGTTACTGGCTGGAAACAGGGCTCTGGATTCACAAACACCATGCGTATTGTGTGCGTAAACGTAGACGATAATCAAGAGTGTGAATGCAGTGAATAAACAGTGAATGATATGATAACGGAAGTAATGTGTAGCGAATGACAGAGTAGAGTGCAAGTTGATATGTTGAGTTGCGTGGAAATTGGAGGATTTGGATAACGTTAATGCAATTTATAACTAAAAAACCAGAGTTACCAACGGCCAAAAATAATGCATGCCATTTTAAGTGCCTCATAATTATTTATTTGGTAAAATATGTGTGGAAATATGTTAAAGCAGCGAAGGTCGACGTTGTGTTAAAGCTTAAATAAATAAAAATATGAAAATTAAAATTTTAAATTTTTCGAAAAGTAGCGCTAATGAACATGCCTTGATTTTTTTTATAACTTTAATAAAGTCATAACTCAACTTAAGCTACTTTAACACATTACCACAAATTTATTTATTTTTGCATAATTGGTAACTCTATCTTCTCTTAGTTATTATTTGAAGTTAATAAATTTAACGTGTCATTTTTTCGATTTCTTTCCACAGTTACATTGAATAAAGACCATCGCCGTTGTAATGCTACCTCGGACTCAGTTATACCTAGATGCATACAAACATATATAGAAAAAAATACCTTAAGTAGCGCTCAGGGGCAAGCGCACAACTTCATCTTGTTGCAGTGAAACTCAAATACACGTATTAAATACAAATCTACCTTCCAAAAGGTGGACTACAAAATAATTTATTTAAAGGCTACTGTAATTGAATGTTGGTATTAATTTATCCCCTGCACTAGTGAAGCGGAATATTAAATGTTATGAATTACAAATTTTAATAAAACATAAACACTTTAATTTTATTGTATTTATCTGTAAAATTGTACGAAATGTATGTAAATTGAGTGAGCGCACTTTTCTTTTCTCTTTCTTGAAATTGCACCGAAACTAAAGTTATCATCCTAGATCTAACACTATTTACGAGCATGTTAATAAAAACAAAAGTGACTGGGAAAATATTTTAATTGGAACAATGCATGATAGATTACTCTTCTCCTTCGCTCAGTAGATACCACTCTCTAATATTGGTTAGTCAAAAATGTCTTTTCATATTTTGTCAATAAATGCCGATGCAGTCGTATATATCCAGTGCTACCAATGACATTGTGTCATACCATATAGTATATACATAGCTTCATTTAACTAACAAACAAATTAAATTCACAACAATGGTTCGCTCGCTTCCGTTTTCGAAATTTCGATTTACACTGATGAAAGTTTAACACCTATAGAATAATGTCTCTAGCGGAAAAATTTGCAAAAAGAAATCGCGTAAATTGGTACATATTTGCTTATTTATTTATTATTGTAAATATTAATAAAATTGAATAAGTTAAAATTGCAATACTCGGCAAGCTTTCATTTTTCTCTGTACATACTGAGACTGAGCGTACCATCACCTATGTTTAGACCCAGCATTAATTTTAGGATAATATTCGACTGAATAGACCACGTCCAGAACTCAGTGAAAATATGGCAACCGTAGCCGAGAGTGTACACGAAGACCGCGGAGAGTTGATTCGGCGCCGCTCGCAGCAACTCGAACTAGCGTATGGAACGACTTGGCTCATTTTACGTCGAGATCTTAAATTGAAAGCGGACAAAATATCTTCCCAAGCCACATCGCTCCCACCATTTGATGCCTCAAATTGAAGATCGTGAGCTCGGCGACAGATAATTTCACGTTTTGGGGCGGCCGATTGGCCACCAAGATCGTGTGATAGGAGTATCACACCGTGATTCGCCAGCTACCACGCGAAATGCCAGTCATCGAAAATTGGACTCAACGGATAGACAATCTAAAACGTATCAGTGGCGAACATTTGAAAGAAATAATGTAAAAAAAAATATATAAAAAATGTCAAAATGTATCCTTAAGAGTGATAATAAAGATTACTTTAAACACCTTTACAAGAGAGTTTGAAAAAACATATCTTCTTTTAAATTTCAATGCTTAAACGGTGGTCACTTTTTTCAATTATCGCTAATTCTAAGGTTACCGAGTCAAGCTGAGCTGCGCTAATTATTAATATTTGTTGTAGGGTATAAAAAATTCTACTAAAATATAGATAATAGCAATATTCAACCAGCCGATCTGCTCCAACTATTCCTAAAGTAGTTAGGGGTTTCACATAGTCGCATAAAGTTATAAGTTATAAAGATTCGAAAACATAGCGTACAGAGTTGTATTTGCGTAAACTTATTTTAGTATGCAATCCAGCTAAACTAGTTTAAACTAGTATAAAAATGTATGATTTTACGATGCTTTATGACACGTTGTGAATACCCCAAGTATTTATTTGAGATGTAGGAAGAAAATTCAAATTAAAAAAAAATTGAGAATATCAATCTACTCTTAACTCTTTTAGGCTATCCTGTGAGGTTTAAGGCCGATACCAACAGAATGGAAAAGGAGCTACCGTTATCTAAAATCATATCAAAAATGACCCGGACTGGTTCGCGTAAACCGCATGCGCAAACCGAACTGTTATAATCTTTTTTCTTAAATTGATGCAACGTTTTTTTATATGTATATGTGTAAAGTTTGATCTCCAGAAGTATTTTGAAGAGTTTATTTTATCACGAATGCCAGTATTTGAGTGGCACAAAGCATTCAGAGAAGGTCTCGAAATAATCGAAAACTTGCCTTATCTAAGTCGTCCATGCACCTATCTTAATGTCGATAACATCAAAAAAATTAAAGAAACAGTGCTTGAAAATCACCATGTTGTCATAAGAGAGACAGCTGGAAATCTCAACACTTATGGATCGACTCAACATATTTTGCTTAGTGTTTTGGGTATGAAGCCAGTCGATGCAACATTCGTATCAATAGACCAATACCGAAAAATACTAAGTTCGATGAATGCACTGAAGGCAAGCTGGGGCTTATAAAATGGAAAATTGGATTAAGCGGTTGCCCAGGAGCCTATCTCGAGGGTGATAATACAAGAAATGTAGTATAAGCGGGTCTATTCATGAATAACTTTGACTCTCAACTCGATTTTTGGATAAATTTATTTCACCATCACAAGAAACATAAATGCCGCAAAACCAAAATTCTAAGCCGAAGTAGTTTATTTGCGAAATTCGAGGAAATGCGCCCTCAATTATAGTGGAATCCATCTACTGAATACGACAAGGTTAACTCGTTCATACTCTCAGAAGAATTGCAGTGAACCGTAGTGAACCGATTGCACTTTATCAATGCGTACTTAGATCCAACTTCCAACCAACAAGAATACCGATAATACAATATAAAAAATTAAACAAATTTAGTAACAACAAAGATATTAAAACAAATCTTTGCACACTGCCGCATTCGTACCAACACTCTTACAAAAAATTACTGGTATTCTCCTCTAACTTCCATAAACATAGTAAAGAATATAGATGTGCGTCCAAGACGACACACTCCCGATGCGCATTGTCAGTGCTGGGTTCCCCGCGAACTTAGCTGTTTTGTAATATAAATCTCAAAATCTTTGCATTTTTGCCAAAAACTCGAATACCCCAAATTTTTTATCTCGGTTGCCGCGATTTCAGGTATTTTTGTAATTAATGTCGACTGCACCGAAGGAATAATGTCTTTCCCAGTTTAATTTTTTCAGCATAGAAAAGTATAAAAAGATGTTAATTTTGAGTTTGATCGATCAGTTTAGCAGTTTCGTGCTATAAAGGTCTAATCTATACAAATTTTTTGGAGATTGTAGCGTTGTAATAAAGTTATTTATATAAGAACTTGATCAGCAATTTGTATGACAGCTATATCCTACAGTGACCTGATATCGGCGGTTACGACAAATTAGGATTGAGAAGAAAGGAAAGTGTGCAAAATTTCAGATCAATATCTCCAAGAGAGCTAGTTCACGCATCTACAGGCCTTCAGACAGATAGACATGGCTAAATCGGATCAGCTAGTCGCGCTGACCATTTATATATGCATTTTATACTTTCTACGTTGTTGTTCAAGCAAACCAAATGGGTCTGGTTGCGAACAAGAGCAAGACGAAATATCTCCCTAATCAAAGAAACAGTCGTTGCAATCGCGACTTGGCTTTCACGTCACTGTTGACAGTCATTTTTTCGAAGTCGTAGATAATTTCGTCGATCTTGTAACCAGTGGACTATTGAGAAATAAAGTCCTCTTTCGACGTACACATGACCAAAATCTACAAGTCACTCATCATCCTCGTCCTTCCATATGGTGTAGAGGCATGAACGATGACAACATCTGATAAGTCGGCGTTCGAGTTTTCGAGAGAAAGGTTTTGCGGCAAATGTATGATCCTTTGCGCATTGGCAACGGCGAATTAAGAGATAGCGGCTACGCTGGCTAAGTCATGCCGTCCGAATGGATGAAAACACTTCAGCTCTGAAAGTATTTGACGCAGTACCCGCCGGTGAAAGCAGAGGAAGAGGAAGACCTCCATTCCGTTAGAAAGACCAGGTGGAGAAGGACCTGGCTACACTTGGATTCTTCAATTGGTATCAAACAGCAAAAAGGAAGAACGACTGGCGCGTTGTCGTAAACTAGGCACTAACCGCGTAAGCGGTGTCTCCGCCAATAAGGAAGTAGAAGACGTTGTTTTCTTCCGGGTGTTACAAATTTAATGGCATACGTAGTCTACTCGGTTTAAGGCATAAAAATTACGTCATTGTCGGTTGAATTTCCTACCGACTATTGGACACCATATAATTTATTGGTAGTGTTAGTTATTTTGTCTCGGCTACTACACAGCTTTTCCTAGAGGTTGTATAAATACTTGCTGCACATACCAGTCAATATGTATTTTAAGACGTTTTCTAAAGGTTTAAGCTTGAGTGCGCTACACCAAACCACAGCGCACACCACAACACGACACCTCACACCATACACCGCACAACAATGCGCCGCACCGAAACACTCGTGCAGCACATCAATTGCGAACTTATTCTTTTTTATTATCCACTATTCCTTACACATAGTATTCCTCAACCTTTAAGCCGCATGATAACAAGATGGCCAAGAATGACGGAGCAGAGTATAAATGTTGCAATGGGTGACTGCTAAAATCCAGTGACGACTCGCCGCCATCAATTCAGTCTTTGCCGAGATTTTATCGTGTGCGAGTGGTTTTTTGTGGCGTTTGCGCAGTCAGCACACTTCTAGCCGGTCCACAGTGTATTTTTTGGCAGCGGCACTAGTGCTTCACATAGTGTCTGATATAGCAGAACAATACTTACACACACACACGCACAGCCATATTTGCCGAGTAGTTGCATTTAAATAAATTCATTGGCGTTCTTTTATTACAAGAAGCTTCAAGCTGCTGCCGCTGTAGTCGATCACGTTCATTCCGTTGCCATTTGACCGCTCCGAGGCGACTCTTCGCGTGCGTTTTGTGCGGTACTTTGGAAAACAATTGACTGCCCTGCCATTCAAATATGAACTCGGTACTGTTGACTTAAGAACATGCTAAAGCTGTCTGCAGGCAGAAAAACAATTAAATAACGAAAATATAAATTATAACAATTAGTGCGACGGGTTGTGACTCTTAATTATTATAATTAATACACAATATAATTAATAAATGTTAATCAAAAATTTTTAATAATCTAATGTGTTCGAAAAAAATAATTTTTTGAAATTTATTTTTTTATAAAAATTAATTGTAAAACATTTTTATTGGAAAAATTGCTTAGCGCCAAATATATTATTCCACATTTATTTTTATCGGCGTGCATGTGTGCGTTGCGCTTGTGCGGCAGCAATAACAAATAAATTCATTTGACCACAATAGACAAATTTGCTGTCTGATAACTTCATCGCGTGTGCCAAGACTTGTGCGGTGCAGAATAAAGACTGTAATACACACATACATATGTACATATGTTATTTGTAAAAGAGTTCGTTCAACTTAGATGATGAAAATGTTGCAAGTTAACATATTTGTTGCAAGGTAGGCATAATAAAAGACATAAAAGACTTGTGTGATGGTTTCAAATTACCGTAACTTAAGTTCATTTCAAAGCCCAACAAAGGACATATAAGAATTGAAACACTTGTTAAATGGAAGTACCATAGCTTAAGGAAATTATCGTTTATACGAATTAACATAGGTGTTGCATAAAGGGCTTTTACTCTTTTTACTGTTGTTTTTAAAATGTATGCCTAACTTTGACAATATCCACATTTCCTGGAAAGTAATTAAACCTTATTTATAAGAGGATGAGGCTAAGATACTAGACAATAAGTGAATATTACCTCTATACCTCATCGTGCTTAAGTCAAAAAGTCGAAGTTTTAACAACAAAATTCAAATTACTCAATGCATCTTGAACAGGAACGAACTTTTTAGGAGATACATCATCCATTTGGTATTTATTAGCGTGAAATGCTCACGTTATGTAGCAAACGCGAGATTTTTGGCCATTTACTACTTTGAGCAAAAAATAGTATGACTTTGCTCATAGATAATTTTCAAATTCTTAATTTATTCTTAAAAATCTATCCCACCATCTCAAAGTAATCCCCATTGACTCAAATACACTTGCACCAACGCTTTTGCCAATCATCGAAACAGTCAATTTCCACAATAGCCTTTAATGTGAGTAACAATTCACGTTTAATGGCTTCAATTTACTCAAAACGGTTTCCACGGAGCGCTCGTTTGAGCTTTCTGAATAGCAAGTAGTCACACGAAGACGAATACTGTGGTTTTGGCACGATAATGGTTGTAAATTTGGCGAAAAACTCACGAAGAGTATGCGACAGTGCATTATCTTGGTGCAACAACCGGACGAATAACACTCAAATAGTATTCCTTACTGACAGTTTAGTGGATTGGAAGGAATGCACCACACCTCGATAATCGAAGAAACTGTCACCATAACCTTGCCTATCGATGAGTCTTGGAGCTAACGACAAGTGTTTTATGACATCCTGGTGGTTGGAAAGCATTGTTTCACAGACGCTAACGCGACGTTGTTTTTCAAAAATATTAAGTAATTTTTGAACCAGTCGTGCTTTCACTTTTCTTAGGACCCAAATGATCTTTCAAAATGGTTTTCACTGATCCTTTCGACATTCCAACGTTGCCGCTAATATCTTTGTTAATTGTCGATTCTCAAGTGTCAATTTTTTAATTTTATTAATGAGTTGATTATCAGTTGATGTTGATGGTCATCCTGGACGTGGTTCGTCATCAACGCGTTTTCGACCCTCTTTGAATAATTTGTACCAATCAAAAACACTTTCTCGCGATAAGCAATTATCACCTAAGACCTTTTCCAACATTTTTACGTTTCCGTACCAGAAATTTGATTCCGCACACAATATTTAATGGAACTTCTTGGTTCAATAATTTCACTTGTCGTAAAAATCACCGAATGTACTTTTTGTCCTTCAGAAAACAAGCGTATTCTAAACACTAATAATTATTTGATGTGATTTGCAAAGATGTCACTGACAGTCATACCAACCTAGAATAAAAATATTTCGACGAATGGGCTTTCGAGCGAATATTAAATTAAAAAGTCTTACTGATCTTTGCCCACAGTCATTAAACTCACCTTTAACGTCACTTCTTTGGAAATTAAGAAGACGCAGCCTGGTTTATGAAAAAGAAATCAATCAGAAGTACTTTAAAAGAATGTAATAATCTTCAGACAAGTACAATGAATAACAATGGAGACCCACTTGTCATTTCCTCAAAGTCTAAATCTGCGATCCCGAACCAGCTAAGATCTTGTTTCATTTATGCCTCATCCGACACTACTGGGGAGTTTTTACTTGCAAGAGAATATTAAAACCTGGAAAGCTGAATATAAATATACCTCTTTTCAATATAGGAGTTTGACATTTCATATTGTTAAAAAACTTTAAGAGTTCAAAGTAACGATATTACTTTGATTAATCTTCAGAATTTTGTTTTGATGTACATAAGTATATTTTTATTCAAAATCTGTTTGACTCAGTACTGAGTATTCTCCCAGAGTTGGCAAGCAAAACGCTCTGTCAAATTCAAAGCGTCTCTAATAAAGCTAATAAGCGGATCCTAAACTTATTAAATTACAAATATTTAAAAAATGTTAGTATAAGTTTCTGAAAATTAAAAATTGTGAGCTTTCTATTTTATGTTTGATACAAAAGTTTTCGAGTTCTAACTTTTAATATTATTTTGAGAAATCTAAAGAACTATGACAGTTTGGTAGTACTATTCTTTACATACTTATAAGCTGTTTGACACTTTGGCACTGAGACTTTTATGGGGCGAAATATAATACAAAAAGCAACTGCGATACCATTAGCCTCAACCAAATAGTATAATTAAATGCAGAATATCGGAGTTTCATTAGATAGAAAGCTCACATAGGTTATCTTTCATATTTAACACCAGTTTTACTAATACAAACTGACTTTGATCTCGAAATCCCTTAATGCGATAAAAGAACACGCCTCTACAGCGCATCGCTAATTCCAAATCAGGTTTACAGCAACGAACTCATCACAAAAGAATGCATCATACGTACATATATGCGTCCTTACACATGCATATGAAGGTGAGAAAGGCAAGTGGCATTACTGTCTGGAGGCGGTCTTTAGAAACTATTAGTCATAAAGTGAAATATTTCAAGCTGTCTGAGTTATTGAATTACAAAGGTAAACTTCTTGTTGCATTTTGACCACAAACCAACCAGCTAAGGGATCACGTGATACAAATAATCAAAGCACACGCCATTGACTAATGAAGGAGAGGAAAGTTAAAATCTTGCTGAATTGAAATATTATCATTGAATTTAAGTGGTGCTCTTTTATTCTACAAAAATTCCTTGCGTGCAACCACTCCTACTCCTTTCCTGCTTTTATGAACTGCGAAAATTTTGATATATAAACACATGCAGCCATGTGTGTAAGCTCATCATAAATGCCTTTGTCTCCTTATGTAGAACCGAAATTTCTTGGCAAATGCCACACAGCAAGTATATAAAATGAATAAATTAATACATAAGCATATAAAATATAAGTACTCATGCATGCACATGCACATATGTAGCTACATATGTGTGCATGTTTAGTCCTTTGGATGCTCGCGTTGTGGAAGTCGCCAGCAACAATTATCTATTCATGTCGATACATCGATGTTATCCTTTTGTATTCATTTTATACTTTATTTATATCATTTTGTCCATTGTTAAGCACTTATTAATATTCGATGAAGTACTCAGTTGGCGCATATGAATACTTACATATTTATCAGGGTGGGTCAAAAGAATAAGTTTTTACTCTAAAAAATTGGTTTATAGGTATCTCAAGAAACTTCTCGTTCTGAATAATACTAGAAAGGTGCTCCACTTTTTAGTTTCTTTTTTTCCGTAATATGGAAAAGAATAAATCATATGTCAGTACCTTCTTCTCTTCTTTATCGGTTATAGACGAGTTTACAACAGCGCCCTAGTCGTTCTTCCTTTTCGCCAATCGTTTGGCGCCGATCGGAGATTCCAATTGTACCCGGTCCTTCTCCACTTGGTCTTTCCAACGGTGTGTAGGTCTTCCTCTGCTACCACCGACAGGTACTGCGCCGAATACTGTCAGAACTGGAGTGTTTTCATCCCTACGGACGACATGACTTAGCCAGCGATGCCGCTGTCTCTTAATTCGCTGAACTATGCCAATGTCGTCGTATACCTCGTATAGCTCATCGTTCCATCGATTGCGGTATTTGCCGTTGTCAATGCGCAAAGAACCATAAATCTTCAACAGAACCTTTCTCTCGAAAACTCGTAACGCCGACTCATCAAATGTTGTCATCGTCCATGCCTCTACACCATATAGCAGAACGGGGATGATGAGTGACTCTTTGTTCGTCGAGAGAAGGCTTTACTACTCAGTTTGAAGTAGCACCTGTTAGCAAAAATTATTCTACGTTGGATTTCGAGGCTGACATTGTTGTTGGTGTTAATACTAATTCCAAGATAGACAAAGTTATCTACAACTTCAAAGTTATCACTGTCTACAGTGACGTGGGAACCAAATCGCGAGTGTGACGACTGTTTGCTTGCTGGCAGGAAAAATTTCGTCTTACCCCCGTTCGCTACCAGACCCATTTGCTTCGCTTTCTGATCCAGTCTGGACAAAGCAGAACTAACGGCGCCGTTGTTGAGGCCAAAGTCTCAAGTACCTACTATTGAAAAAAATTGTCACTTATTTTTTTGGGAAATGGAATAGAGTTCGTTCCTTCAAAAGTTATTAAAGACTAAAAATTAATTATTTCAAGGCGTATTTCTGTTTCTTGATGAATTTTAATAACTTTCGAAATTTACTAAAAAATGTAAGAGCCTATTTATATAACCACTTCACACCTGGATTTCCATGATTTCAACTCTGTCACTCTTCGAATCAAATCTTTAAAAGTACCACAAAGAAACCCTTTTTTAAGTCACTAACTTTTTCCACTCCTTAACAACGGAAATCGGCCAATGCATTTACATAGGTACGTGTATGTATGGATGTGCTTTGTATTGTACTTTTTTGTTTGCTCATCAGCGTTTCATACATCTCAGCTGTGGTTCAAGTCCAAATCGCAACATAAATTACAAAATATGGTGGCTTGTCAAAAAATAAAAATTATGTTGATATTCTCTTTCATATTCGAGGTAAATACTCGTACATAACAGCGGCGTATGAAAAGCGTATGCCAGCGCCCATGTGTGCCCATACCTGTGTTATTGACTTAACAATGCAAAAATTTTGTTTATTCTTTTAAAGCACACACAATTTATTACTACTCACTGCTGCAGTGGTGGTGGTGCGATGCCTGCTATACATACAAACATACATACTCGTTTATGCATGGGTAAAGAAGTATGTATATATGTTTGAGTTCACAAAAAACATATGTATGTGTATTTATAAATTTTGCATCGAGGCGAAAAGTCTTCCCACATTCAGACAAACATACCTACGTGTGGCCAAAAATACATTAGGGCAGTCGGTTTTTGAGTGAATTTTAAGAAACCGAAAAATAAACAAGCAAAGCCTTGATAAAATGTATTGAAGATGTCTGCAATTTGTCACTGTTTTATTGTAAAACATTTGTTTGTTGGAAAATTATATATTTACATAAGGAATAAAAACATTATATTAGAGGAGGTGAATATGTTGACACTTCAGGTCTATTAGATTGCACTAGTCTTTAGATTTATGCCAGTTGTTTGTTCGATTCGACCCTATCAAATTTTTAAGGGATTACATGGGACATTTTTTTTCAAATAGTTGTAATCGAAAATAAAATCCTTCGTACAAGTCTTTAAAAATTGTATCTCAAAGACCTGTGTAAAATTTCAGGAAGATCGGTTGAGTAGTAGTCAAAAACACAGTTTCGAGAAAAACGCGTTTAAAAACGCGCACTTAGCCTAGCTAGCTTCGAGCGCACAAGTTCTCAAGCCTGTATCTCCGAAACTATTACTCGGATCAACTTAAAATTTTAGGAAAATATTCAAGAGACGTTTTAAAGTTTAATAAGACAATAAAAAATAGATTTTTTGAAACTCGTAAACCCATGTAACCCCTTAAACAATCAAAAGCGGGTATAAGACAGACACAGACCTTGAAAATTAATATTAATGTTATCGAATTCAGTACATCTATAGCGTATTAAGGATCTCCGATATCGAATTTATAATTTTTCACTTTTCAATATTTATTATGGATGTTCTCTAAAGGGTAGAAACCACATTTCTGACAGCGAAAACAGTTAGTCGCGTTTAGACCAGCATTATGTTCTCGTCCCCCATTAGACGTGATCCCAAACTTCGAGTATCTTTGAGCCACTGAAAGATATTTAAAAAATGCAGAGAAAAGCTAATAACTGTGATATTTCCAACTAAATTTTTCAGTAAAAATGGTTCAAAAATATGGAACATAGGTCCTCATCAGCGACGAGTTCTAACAGCAGCAGAGCACCGTTTACTAGTCAACTGCCAGAACTATGCACTAGTGACTAGTCTAATGTAAGAACGTGCATTTGTATGTAAGAAACTATGTAAATTTTATATATGTAGATATCTGCTCCGTGTCTTTGCTAGCGAACTTGTTTTTCTTTTGTTCCACTATCCTTTTCTTCTTATTGCTTAATTCATTTAAAGTTCCAACTTTTTATCGCTTGCATTTCTGGAACTACATCGACTTCTACCCATGCACCTACATAGATCTGCACGTAAATTTCTGTGTGTCTGTGTGCGTGTGTGTAGGTATGTATGCTGAGCACGTCGAAAGGTATTTCATTATTATTGCATCTACGAATTCTTGATGTTGGGTCTGTGCCAGCAGCGGTCGTTGATAATTTGTTAAATAGAAATATATTGCCAATTGCATGCATTCGTGGCTGTATGTATGTACATATATGTATATTTGCCTGTGTGTGTTTTAAGAGTAGCGGCATTTACAAAGGCACCCAACTGGAACCATGCCATTTGCAGTTCATCAAATCGATTAAGTAGATTTACTATTGCAGTTCATACTTGTTATTTAAATGGAAATTAAATCAAGAGATGGGCCAAAAGCGATGCAGCTCAGTTACTGTGCGGGTAAACCTAAAAGTTTCCTTAAACAAAAATTGAAAGGCAGAAAGTCTTACATAAGTCGGTAGTTTGAAGCTCTGGTGCATTATTACACCAAGTTGTAACGGTGCTCAGTTAGATGAGACTATTCGTTTTCTTCTCTGCTGAATAGCAGAAAAAACTTTTTGAAGAAAAGTTTAAAACCGCAAATTCTTGGTGAAAGCCTTACCCACCAAGTTCTAATAAAGAACTGCCATACATTTTTCTGAAAATGTTAAAATGTTAAACCAAACACATTAGAACAACTTTTATCTTATTTCTTAAAGCTTGGAAATTTTCTGACCGGACAATGTCCAAAATGACTTTAAATCTCCGATAGTTATATAACAATGCATCTTTATATAGAATACAAAAAAAATGAAAATAAAGGCAGAGTTGATTAGCATAAGTCTTAAGAACAAAAATATATCAAAAAGTAAATTCTATATATTGACCTTACAAAAAATCAACAGATCCTTACATATAAAATATTTGAAAATATGTATAGTGAATTCCTTTCTCCATACATTTTAGTAACAACTTTCACCATTAATTATATAGTTATATAGAGTTTTATAATAGAAATTATATAGGATGGAAGTATAGGAAGATATTAAAGGATTCAAGGTACAATTAGGAAAAGACTTGCATCGGAAAACACATTTTTTTGTGACTTTGTTTTTAATGCGTTTTATTTGATTAAAATCTGTATACATTTACAGAATTTAACGTATTTTAATATTTGTCGATTCTTTGAACATTTTAGATTCCATTGATCCTGTAACCAATCACCAGGAGGACCTCCAAAAAAGGGGTCTAGCAGGGATCAAAACTCTGTGCTTAAAATTATCTCAAATCCAAAAACTACCAAAGACTCTTATTATAATTGAGGGGTAATAATCGAAGGATGAGTCAAAACGACTCGGAAGACAACTTTTAAAGTTTTGAAACCAGATTACTCTAAGTTAAAGAATTCTTACAAATCTCATGCTCATATCTCCAAAACTAAAGGGTGATCCAGTTCGAAGCTTTTTACTTTTTTAAAGAAAAAACGTGGAAACTTAAATTTAATGAGGAATATTTGTTATCATTCGAAAGAAGTTCTTTCACAATTATTTTTTGAACATTATCTCTTTCAATTGTTGGCTGCGGCTACGTCTCAGATGGTCCATCCGTTTAGCCCAATTTTCGATTACTCGTTCGAGCATTTCGACTGGTAACTGACAAATGAAATGCGTGATGTTTTGCTCCATGGCCTGAATCAAAACGGAATTGTTCGCATAGACTTTAGGCTTTCTATATCCTCACAGGAAAAAGTCTAACCGTGTGATATCCCACCATCTTGATGGCCAATCGACCGGCCCCAAACGTGAAATTATCTGCTCACCGAAATATTCTCAAACGTATAATAATAACGATTACTTTGTCATCGGCATCATTTTTTAAGAAACCGACCGATGATTCCACCGGCTCAAAAACCACACTAAACCGTTGTCTTTTCTGAATAAAATGGCAGCTCTCGAATCTCTTCAGGTTTCTCTTCGTCCCAAGTGCGGCAATTTTGCTTGTTTACATACCCATTGATGAAAAAAATTTGGCTCGAAAACGTCGGATCTTCTTGGAACTCTTCAGCTACAGACGTGATCTATTCGTTAGAATATTATCCAATAATGAAAGCAGGATCTCAGTATGGGTGATGGTGTTGCAAATAGTACGCTCAGCCGATTATGTTGACCGTAAGTTAAGCGGAGCGCGCGAAACACATTCTTTACAGAACTTGAATTTTCGTAATAAAGTTGAACGATTTGTAAACGTTGTTCAGGCGTAAGTCTTTCCACGATGAAATGGCAAACACTGAACAAAAATAACATGACAGCTTGACACGACTCACGCGCGAACTGTCAAAAAAGGCTATTGAAAAAAGTGATATACTTGGATCACCCGTTATTTACCGAATCAACTGCATTTTTTTGGAGAATATTTTTAAAAATTTGTACGTTCGATATATACATAGGTCAAAATAGATTTTTGATCGGCTAAGAACAGGTATTTCTGAATTAAATTTTTTTAAATCTACCAATGCACCACTTTTGAAGACTATAGAAATCCAATCTAACAATAAAGGAAATAGCTAATGTATCCTATATTATATTTCGATAAAAATTTTCTATAATATTTTCGATTGTGTTAACGCTTAAATATAAAGTAAAATATTATTTAAAATGTATTTTTTCAGCTTATGCTGTCTAGCATTTTTCAACAATTTCGCACAATGTGAAACTGATGTGAACAGCAGTAAGAGAGATGAAATCACAAAACCGACTCAACCATCGGGATATGTACTGCAGAATTGGTTTACTAAAGACAAAAGTAAATTGCGATTAAGAAGCAATTCTAAGGAGACGAAAAACAATGGATTAGCTCGTCTTTATGGACATCAATCGATGGAGCGACGTTTTAACGCCGATACTGTTATATCACATGACTCGGATACTTCCAAAACGTTGCCCAAAAACTCGCATACATTAAACAAGAAGATGCTGAAGTGAGTTAAAACTATATTATTAATATATGTATATATAATTTATACAACCAAAAATATTTTTTTAGAAAACTTGGTTTTACCAAAGTGAAAGCCCCCAACAGCCACCATAGAAAGCGTCTAGCTGTGGAATCAAGACGACACTCGTCTCCAGATGATTCGCATATGTTCATTATAAAACTGCCACCGAATTTTGTTTATTACACAAATCCAAAAGGCGAAGCCAATAGCATAACTGACAACTCACAAAAAACGAATGTAAGTGATAGATTAAAATTTTATGTAATAATTATAATTGGGCATAAATATTATGTATTGTATTTATGAGAAAAAATCGATTTGCTCAGGTGTCGACCTTTCCGTTTAACTCTAATGGCAAACCGGGACGTATCTACCACTGGAACCTACCAGTATTACAGAAGATTATCGGAAACAAACAACCACTACCACTCACTGATGTCAACGGCAAAAAATATGTTATCAACTTCAAGAGATTTTCACATTTTCAAAAGCCCTGGGAAAATGAGAGCATTGAAAAATCGTATAAATCGAATTATAAAAAGTCTCTGAAGCATAAATCACCCTCATATTATGCGCCCACTGCAGCAGTTAAGAAAAATAGTTTTAATCGGTATTTTTCGGGCAACGGAAAGCCGAAGGGTTTCTATGTTATAAAGGAAAACCAACATAGAGCTATAAATTATAAGAATATAGTGTTATAAAGACAATAATATTTTTGTTATTTTAATTTTGTATTTGAACCAAACTGCAATATTTGAGGAATAATGGTTCAACTATATATAACACCCTGGTCCCAAAGGCATATGTACACATTCATATGCATATTTGAAGCGTTATACGGATAAACTACGAATAAGATAGCAACAACAATAAGTTAAAAATTAAGTAATGCACAAAAAGTTCCATATCGAATTTATTGAACTGTATTAGATAAGGAATTCGGTGGCGGTATTTCTTTCCCAAACATAATGGAAAATCTCTTTGCTCCTTAAATAGTTTTAGAAGCCTCTACTTTAGATTTATTTTCCTAAATATCAAAAGAGACTGACTAATTAACTACACTGGAGAACTTCTTAAAGAACTGGTAATTACTATTTTATTCTTACTTGGTAAATGGTATATTAAACTTCTAGTTAAAAATAAAATTTTAAAATTCGTTATTTTATTAAGCAGACGCTGTATGCAACTTAATACAAATAAATGTACACAGTTCCAAAAAACAACTAAACTATGGTAAGTTTTTTGCTATCGAAATTTGTTTCTGTTTTTAAAACACATATACTTTACAAGTATTGAAACTATTAGGCATACTATTTAGAAATTTATATTACATAAATAAATATGTAAGTTGCTTATTGCACATATGCTTGAAAGCAAAATGTTATACGAGTAATAGGAGCTTAAATAATAAAATTTTACTCACAACAAATTTAATAAGAATATATAAAACATTACACCTTACACAGGCAAGGTCATTTTTGGCATACAATCTACATAATTTCATAACCAACGGTAACCAGTCCTACGAAGTAAACAGGTTACTTATCATACATACCATATGACATAATAACTGTAATTTTCACAATGTCTGACTAATATATTGCACTTAATGCTTGACCAGGTATTGTCTTAATGAACCAACATTAGACTATTTGGACAACTAAAGTACATCTGAATATTTAGCTCATAAGCTCAAGAAAATATTTTTGTACTTTTAATTATAAAACATATGGTTAAAGCAGGTATTACACAACTAGATAAGTCTATACGATGTCAATTCTACGCACTGATATTTAAGTATTTATGAAGTATATCATTTTAATGTACATTGCATCTATACATAAATATAACCAATAAACATCAATCAAATACATTTCGTTTTAATATGCACTCTCAATACAAACCTTATTAGTATCCTTGAAGTTTCCTCAACTGGTGGTCATTCAATTTGTATTGGTAATCTCTAAAAAATTATTAATATATCTATCAGAGATAAATCTCTGGTGCGTATGTTTGTGTTTGCACCTATGAAAATTGCTGGAAGTCGTGAACCGGATCTGACTGTCATTTGTCCATATTCACATTTAAACAATTTCATGCAATAAGCCTTTTTTCATTGTAAAAATATATTTATGTGCTTTTTTAACAAATTTTTAAATCACAATTCACTATTTGCCAAATATTTGCTTTGCTACATTTAACAGAGCATCTTTGAGCGTTCCTTTGTAATTTAGCGGGATAACGCAATACGCATAAAAGTACAATGTGGTGTTGCCCATTATGCGTTATTATTTTAATTATGTTATAATTAAAAGCCTAAATTAACAGTTACTCCTATTTTTATAATTTTTAATTAAAACTATTAAAAACATATTTACGATTTCAGTAATACAAAATTTCGATGCAAATTTGCAGATATTTGCGCTGTATTCGTTTGTGTGGCAAGTCTGTCTGGAAGTGACAGATAAGAGCAATGAATTATATCCGCTTGTATCCTACTTTAGTAGCAAAAAAACATTACCTAATTAGTACATTTGTCAATTTGTAAGAGTATAAAGTATAAAGTTAAATAGTAATAGAAACTGGTGTAAAACTCCATTTACTTTCATTATTATCAAACACAACTAATTTTTCAGTAAATACTATGGCGCAAAATCCACTTGACCTTGCTACGGAAACACATAAATTACGTACACTGATTTTAAATGCCCGGAAACCGTTTGTACTTCGCAATTTTAAAATGAATTGGAACTGTTTTGAGCAATCGTTGGAGGAATGGTGTGCAAATTACGATAGAGAAGTGAATTCATTGACGGAATTCGAGGTAATGCCTTGTAATCAAGGAAACAATACGCCACACTGGGAACGCTGCAGAGAATCTATACGAATGAGCTTGTCACAATTTTTAGGGAAGCAAAAGACTTCGACTGATAAATTTTGGATTGGTTTAAATTATCAAAGAATAAAGAATTTGCCAAATGCGCTTAAGCAGGGTATTGACTTTTCTAGGTTAGGTTTTAGCGAAACTACCAACGAGTGTAATTATTGGTTGTGCTCTACACAAACGAATACTCCTTGCCACTATGATACCTACGGATGTAATATAGTCGCGCAAGTTTATGGAAGGTAAGATTATAAAAAAATATTTAAACTAATTAATTTGAAAAACAACACTTATTGCACAGAAAGTCATGGATACTTTTCCCCCCTAACACACCTCTTTCTTGCACAAGAGTACCTTATGAAGAGTCCAGTGTTTACTGCGAGGAAAATCTGTATGCACCAAGTCCGAAAGAGCATCAGCGCTTATCAGAGTTGCATGAATCAGTCTACCGATGCATATTAGATGCAAATGACGTATTAATCGTGCCGAGACATTGGTGGCATTATGTGGAAGCAGTAGATGTGTCATTTAGCATCAATTATTGGATTCCTTTAGAAAATGACATAGAAGAACAATTAAAAGAGTGCATTGTTAAAATATTAATTGAGCGCTTCGTACAAAGCGGAGGTAGAGAAGAACAAAAGTATATTCTAAACCCTAACCAGGTACTTGTTGTTATTATATAAATAAAAGCGATTTATAACTATGGAAATTATTTTTTTTTTTGCAGTTGAATGAGATTGAAAGCGATGCAGAAATATTTGAAATTTTAGAATATTTGTACAATAACTTAAAAACGGATCGTTCTGCACCGAAATCACGCAAACTTAGTGTAACCCGACATCCCTATCAATATTTAAGCGAACAGGAAACTGAAAAACTAACTCAAGATTTGCCGAAAGGCATGATAGAAAGGGTGTCACCAATGCAAAGTAATGATTATGAAATTTTACTTAAACAAAATGCGAAACGTTTCAGTGCAACACAAACGAACAATGTACAGGAATCTAATCCTTTAGGTAATATTAAAAGAGCGCTGATAAACAGTGTGTGTGCACCGTCGGTTATAGAACAAATCAAAATGGAGTTTTTTAAGCGCAATAGACAGTAATCAAATATATTTCAACTAAAATTTGTAATAAAAATGCATTTCCAATAACATTATTTATTTTTATTAATTAATGCTTCCAATATTTCATTTTCATATATATTTATATATGTGTACGAGTAAATATTTATTTTTGCAATATTGCAGTAAGCTTGGACTATAATACTAAATAATTTCGATAAGTGAATTAAAGTGCAAAACTTTACAATTATAAAAAATACTCCCTTCCACCGATTTAGGGAAATATTAAAATAAAAACGTACAGTATAACAAGGCATTGAAGTTGTGGAAGAGATTCAGAGTGAGCACCGCACATTTTACCAGCCTGGAGGTTTTTGATTAGGATAGCCACCCTGTTGATGAGCAAAGCTGCCAGGATAAGTGCCATAGTGTCCGGGCTGTGGACCCTGTGGGAAACCGCTATACTGATAAGGCGCTATGTTATGACAAAAAAAATATTTAGTGTCTGTAAGCACAAAACTTAGGTATAATAATACATACTTCCTGGATAAGGCAGCGTTGCATACGGATTAAATCCTTGCGGCATTGGTGGCGGAACGTATGTTGGGTATGGAACGTTCGGTGTGGCACCATATGGCATCGGCATGCCTTGCATTTGATGTGGGTAGGGCACATTTCCGGCCGAATGTGCTGGAGCGTCCGGAACGGAGGATGTTGAACTGGATGGACTTACATCTATTTAATTAAATTATATTTTACACCAATAAACCAAAGAAAATATAATGAACAAAATACCATTTCCTGACGTAGACGAATAATGCGATGGTAGTGTTGGTGTTGGACCAATTGCCGGGCGACTAGACTCAGTTGTCAAGTCCTTTAAAAGTTCCTCCTTTTCGGTTTTACGCGCAAAACAAAAATCTGAAATTTTATTTTGGAATACCACCAACAGTTCAGTCAAGTCATTATAGAATTTGGTGCCTTCTTTCAAATTGCCCAACAACTCAATAAAACTGTCATAAGCGGTTGCCAATTCTTGATAGAGCTTATCGCGTGAACTACCACAACTACCGGTTTCAGAAGCGAATTGCTCGTGTGCTTGCTGAATGTCACTAATCAGTGTCGTCTGACGTTCTACACTTTCCTTTACCTGCGATTGCAGTGGATTCAAAACTTGCCCGATACGGGAGAGGGATATTGCTGGCTCATCTATAGCACCATCCTTTTGCAATGCTGCCAAAAATTCATCCTTCATATTAAATGAAGCCGACTTTAGCTCCAATTCTATGGAATCACGTTCAGCTTTTATAGTTTCCACGGCTTCCATGAGACTCTTCAATCTTTGCACACTACTGCAGTTCTGATCGACGCTACCTCCAGATGCGGGCATTGCTTCCTGTATTTGCTCCGGAGCCATCGAAAGCAATTCTATGCCCTAAATAGAAAATTAATTAATATATAACATATAAGTTAATAAAATTAAAATTACCTTCTGATTAGTTTCGAATTTTTGACGCACAATTTTGTCTGCTTCAACAGCATTTGTGATTACTTCACGATATTTTTTCGCGTTTGTCCGGAACATTTCTGTAAGCTTATCAGAGGGAATTCGAGTCCACTTTTGCTTGAATTGGTTTCGCAATTGATTGTCAGAATCACGTTCTTCATCCAATAAACGTTCTGTTTCGTCCAATATTTCTCGATTACGTTGCAATAACTCAGGCAGTTCCTTTAGATAAGTATTTATGCTCTCGATACCGCCTTTGTTACGAACATCGATAGCCTTTTCACGTAGCGAAGGTGGTAGACCACTGCCGGCGTCGGTGGTCTCAATAGCTGCTGGTAAATTCAAACTAGCTAGTACGCCATTTAAGGTCTGGGTGGCCTCACGAAGCTTCATTATTTCTCCATTCACAATTTCATTCTTACGCATGTCGGATGCAGTCAATGCCCGATGTAACTCAACCGGTACTAATTCTGAGAAAATATCCCTAAAGTTAACCGCCAATGGTGAGGTCAATGGCAACGCCTTAGCAAGCTGTGCTTTTCCGGGTGATGGCAAGGAATTTACATCCGGTATCATTTCATTGTATATGAACTCATTGTCCTTTGTGGATTCCTCTAGGTTTCGCCTGGCACGACTAAAGTACTCATCAAGGTAGGTAGCATTCCCAGAACGTGTTTGTGCCGCTTTAAATAACTCAACGGCCGAACGCAAGCGTGCAATTTCTTCGCCAATACGCTTCGCAGCGCGACATGCCAAACTCTGATATAGGTGTGTTAGAGCGTGAAAGCCTGCCTGTTTGCCTGCAATGGCAGGAATCCATTCCTTTTCCCAAATATTGCGCACGCTCTCCTTTTGCATGGCGCGCAATACATCAGCATAGAATTCCTCACACTGGCAACAAAGCTTAGCAATAATTTGATCTTTCATATTGTCTGAAAAAATACATATATATAAATAGAATATCTATATAAACAGAGCATAAAAAGTGCCATTATTATTGTTACCTTTGATGGCTTTTAAAATAAAAACCTCTTGGGCCTGCGCCACCATCAATGCTTGCAAACAAATCAATGTATCCTGACTCAAATCTGGGGTAGGTTCAGATGGTATTGCGGCGGGTGTAGCACTTTTAAGATACTGAAATATACCTGCACTTTGCTGGAGCAGTTTCAATGCAAGCTTCAAACCTTCGTCGCTATCCAAAGCCTGTGATGCTGCCACATTGCTCTGTAATGAGGCAATATTGAAGAGCACACATACCTTTTCGTATAGCAGTGATGTATGAGCTAAAATTGTATAAATGTAAAATATAAATATCAATAGTTAGATTTTGTTAAGTTAGACTTACTCAAACTTATGCGGCCGCCAAAAATTGAGCCTTTGTCAAATGCATCCTTCCATTTAAAAGGGATTTGAAGTTCATTTACAGGAATTTTGGTTTCCAAAGAGCATATTTGATCATAGTAACTATAAAAGTACAAACAATTATAGTATTTAATTTTTTGAAAGTGGAATGTGTACGCTGCTGCAAAATTGATATGCGTAAGCAAGCCAACTATACAATATAATTATTTACCAACTTATAAACAATTATGTACCTATTTAGTTCATTGTACTTTGCGCATAGCATTTTTTATATATGTATTGTCAAATATCAAGAGTCATAAAAGAGATCATGACTCATTTTTGTTATGGTCAAAATCGTTCAAAGGTACTTAAGACTTCAATTAATTTATTCAACACATATATACACATACACATACATATACACAAATACTGGTATTCTCCGATTACACATTTAATTTATTTAGATATATGTACTTACGCATAAACTACCTCGAGCGAAGACTCATATTTTTCGAAAAACTTCCATATTGCTGTGTTGCGCTGTTTTGAGAATTCATTTACAGCTTCCGAATATTTGGCCTTTTCCTCGGTACTTGCTCCACTATAGGTGCTTTGAATGAGATTATTTAGCGGTTTAATGATGTCGACCTCGGCCGGCTTTTTGGGAGGCACAGCAAGTATTCTAGACATTTCACACTTTTTTATCGACGAAACAAATATGTTTTAAAGAACTTTTAAACTTTTTTTCGTTATTTGCAAATTGACTAATGGATGACGACTTAGATTCTTCCTCCAGTATGTTTCAGATTTTATTTGCTTATCTCACTTCTATCCGGTTTATCATCTTTGTTTCCTACTGTTTTGATTTTCATATGGCAATATGGCGTGTGGCCAGACTATAAGCATTACTCTGAAACATAATTTTTTAATTAATTATCATTATATTTTTATTCCTCAAAGTTTAAATTTAGTAATATTTTTCCTTTATAATTTTTTCCTTTTACTTTATTTCAAGTATTTAAGAATTCATTCTTAATTTAATACCAATTATTTTACTGATCATTCTATTACTGAATTTTTTGACATTTTCTAAATGTATTCACAATAGCAGCCAACTGTAGTGAAAGTGTTGGTAAACTTAAAGATTTTCTTGAAATAAGATAAAGAAGTTGTATACATATTAACAAAATCTTTAATTTTGGATGTATTAATAAATCACAAAAAAATATTTTGCCAATTAAACAAAAAATTCATTAGAAAACACTGCAAATAAGAATTTATTAATACTGACTAAGAATGATAATTTCTCAATTTTAGGAATATGGCAACCTGTTGTGGGTATTTTTGGAAGACGCGCACAGATTTTATAATAAATACAGCACTATAACTAATTAATAAAATAATAACTAACAAATAATATTTTAGATTTCGGTATGAGTTTTACTGACGATTCTTCAGATTTGGATTGGTAAGTTTGTGCATATTTTTATGTTTATTGTAGCAATTAATCTAACTTTAACCAACTGTCATTAACATTTATTGATAGGAAAGAGTCAAAAATGAAAACAAGCAAGTCCATAAAACAGGAACATCAAAGTAAACCAAAATACGCACAAAAGTTTTGCCAGAAATGGCTGAATATCTTCAATCCGTGGCTTACACGTTGCGAAGATGATCCCAATAAACCGTTTTGCCGAGCATGTCAATGTCGCTTAGACTGCAACCGCTGCCACCTACAACGTCACGAGCGAACTACAAAACATATACGCAACTTGGAAATTCTCGTAAGCAAAGGAGAAGGTGCTGCACGACAGAATCTAAGCATTCGACAGGAACGTAGCAAGTACTATCAACAACGCAAGAAGTTTAATTCGTCTCTTGCATCTTCCCAAGATGCTTCCGAACTTGGCGCTGACACAACTGACGAATTTATTGAGGAGTATGTTACAAAAAAGTAATAAATATTTTCTCTTTCCCTAATATGCTTTTGTATCTTTTACAGAGCGGAACCTGAAGCCGAAACAGCGTTTCAATTTGTTCAAGCGGAATCTGCGCCAGGCGACCAATATACAGAAGAAACCGTTTTGAAACAGGAAATTACATCTGCTGATGGTCAAACTGATCCCCTACCAGCGAATGCAGCATTAAAACAAGAGAAATTACGTGGAAGCCCGAAAAAGGCCGGTGTTAAAAAGGAACGAATGAAACTGCTCATGCAAATACAAAAAGATAAGAACGATCTCATGGATTCATTTCGAGAACTTATGGGAGCACCGGGACAACAATCTCCGAAAAAAGAAAAAAATCACGTTGATTTATTTTTTGAAAGCGTTAGTTCCAGTGTTAAAGCGTTATCTCCGAAACTGATAGCCGAAACTAAAATGCGTGTATCACAATTGATCTGTGAGTTGGAATTACGTGCACTCACCGAAAATGAGGCCAATACCTCTGCAATTGGTGGAGCGACTGCTACTGCTGTTGTTGTGTCATCCGATCCGGGAGCCGTCGCTAATGCATACGTTATAAATCAACCAGTAACGACAATGGTACATGGAACTACAGCACATCATACGACGGAGAATAGTGGGCATCATTACGAAGCTCTAAGTTGAAAATAATAGATGCCTAAGAAATATTTTACTTTTTGTTTATATGCGTAGGTTACTAAAAAACAAAAACAGCCTATATATTTCTCTATTAAGTTGTGAGTAGGATTTAGTGAAAAATACTTCGCTCATATAACTTTACGAAAAATGCGTAACGCAAAATATATTATTTTCAAAAACTAATTGAATATGCGTATAATAAAACTGTACATACATACACATGTTGAACTTTCTCATTTTCTGCATGAAAAAAAAATTTTAAAAGCTCCATTCATAACAAGTCAAACTACATGATAAAGAAATTGTATATCTCTACACTAAATGAAAAGAACCAAGTTAATAAAAAAAAACCAAGTTTTAGTGCAATCTTTTATTCAAATAAACATGTCTTTTAAGTAATCGGTAACCGCACAGTATTTCTTCACATCAGTATATACAATGTAGGGAACCAACACGGCAAGATTAACAAATTTTCAATTTAAGTACATACATACATAATAATATTATTTTCTAATAAATAAAATCAAAAATATTTTAATATTGTTTTAAAAATGCTGTTACATATACTTATGCACAGTAATGTAAACAGATAAATAAAAAAACTCATAAAAGCTCAGTAAGCAAGCTTGACATTTGCTTCTAATTGAAAATAACAAAGCTTAAGAGTTGCAGTATCGGAATGGCAGTCATGAATATTGTAACGGTTCGAATGTTGGCATTTAAATAAATTTTAACAAGTAATTTATACATTAGTTTAATAGTATGATTGTGTGTCGAAAAATTATAAAATAATTAAAATATATGTGTCACAATGATAAATTATTAAGAGGATCGCTATGTCTCAATTCTTGCATGATATAGTATGTTGTGCCGAAGTTTTACATTAATGCAAATATTCAAATATTGTAATTATAAGTGATAATACAATTTTTTTAACGTTAACATATTTTCAAGACTTCAGAGTGAAAATCGATTTTTCAAATTGCCTCCAACAGAAGCTCAATTCACAACGAATAAAATATGAAAATGCCAACACTTGACACTTTACCAGTTTAACAGTGATAAGGAATAGCGAAATTCATACATATTACAAATATACATACATACAGACATAAATAGGAAATTATAACACAGCATTTCCTACAAACATTGACTCTTGTGTTTATATCTGCAGTGCGCAAGCGTGCTCCCATCCCCATAGTTAACAATAGCATCAATGGCAATTGTACATAGTACATTTGTAGTAGGTGTGGTGGATTAAATGGTTAAAATAAAATAGCGACGATGTCAGTGTCTTTTGAAGTTTGGCCTCGTGTAGACAAGCCTAAGCGGATCCGTCATCCTTTTCAAAACGGATTGAGAGTGGCGAGTTTTGTACAAACATAAAACGGTTCTTGTGCATAAATAACCCTACACTCATGTGTACACACATACATACATACACTAGGATGTAGTTATTGAATTTTCTTCATACAAAATGGGCCTTTTGCATTCAGACATTAAATGAAAATACAAGTAGATTTTGTATGCATTTTAAATGCATAAAAACTTAAAGTGAAAACACAACAACAACTACTGGAAAGCGCAAATTCCATAAAAATTAGGTAAGTTTGATTTAGTTATATGAAAAGTGTCCTTTAAAGTGTTTGCTTGTGTGTATGCCTATGCATTAATGCATTCCTATGCATGTATTAGGAAACTTTTTGTAACATGCTTATATACTGTATATATAATACACATAATGTGTATGTACATACGTACATAAGTGGTTAGTAATAGAAAAAGTGTTTGAATCATTTTAACACCTTTAGATATTGTCGACTCGACCACTGTGTTACACCTTCCCATGTACTAAAATTATACAATGAACTAAGCCCTTAGTAAATACGAGCAGGAAATTATATAAATACGAGCTACATACATGTATGCATAGCTTTGTACGTTCAATGTCAATTTCGTGTTTGTTAAACTTACCGTCAATTTGTAAAAAATACATTTGTTCATACTAATTATATAATATTATTGCTCTTTTTGCATAACTTTAGATATAACCTAAAAAAATTGTTTACAAAATATTGTTTTAAAATTATGTAAATGTGTTATTTGTATATGCAAGTACAAGCAAATTCCAAACTTCCTAATTTCTGACTTAATACATAATATTTAAATAGAGACGTGTACACTTATATTTATATAAGCATACTTTCCGACCCTTTTAAATTGGACTTCGCGCCACCAGCACCATCGTTGGCTAATAAAAATTTTGTTACTTAATTAGCATAAATTTGGCATATTAGAGAAAAATAACTTTTGTTCGAAAGCTTGACGTCACCAAATATATGTGTTAGGAAAAACGTTATTTACTTAATAAAAATTATTATAAAAAAGTAAAAAAATTTATTGTGGAGTACCAAGTACTAAAAGCTAGTTCATAACAATTTTTCATTGTTTTAGTATGCTGAACTTATAAGTAAAAAATAAACATAATATTTGAGTTCCATTTAATTTAATTGTTTAATTAAATAAGATAAATTATTAAAAAAAAAACTCAAGAAGTTTGTCTTAAGAGCTGGGTTGCAAAAAATTAATTAATAAATAAGTAATTAACATTCGAATTAATTTTTTTTATTTTGTTATCACGAAAATCTTATTTAAAGATAATTTCTAAATTTCTAATCCCATAAACCGAAGTAAAAAATTAAAAATAAATGAATTTTTAATACTAAACAGCGAATTGAAAAAATAATGGTAGTCCCAAAAATCGGACTAAAAACTAAAACCGACATTTTTAATTTTAAATACCGGAGTGGAAAATAAAACAAATATTAATCCCAAGTACTTCATGTTCCACCATTTTGGCTATCTTTTGAAAAAGAATGCTTTCTATTAATAAAATTTCAACTAACTCCACATTATTTACTAATTTATATTCAATAGCTTTTAATTATAGTGTTTCAGCCAGAAATATGTAAATATTTCTTTTCTCAACTGTTAGTCCAAGATGCTTAAAATTAAATTAAAAAATAAAGTTTTCAAATTTCGATTTTTGTTAAAAAAAACTAAAGTTTTGAGTTTAAAAAAAGTTCTCAAATTTAATTTTTTTCCTTAAAAAAATTCTGATTTTAAACTAAAATATGAAAATTTAGTTTTTGAATTAAGAAGCATTCAATGCAGTGCAAATCTATTATATTTTATAAAACTATTTATTATATAATATATTAATACGAATAATTAATTACAAAATAATCCTACATTGCTCATGAAATTATTATTTGTTTTTGCAGTTTTGAACTCATTTTCCGTTGACCCTAATGAAAGTGGATTTAGTTCGTCTCGAGCTTAAGGCATAATCCTATTTCAATAGATTTGGCAGGATGCATCTGCACTTCGAACCGAGTGTGAATACAAAATGTGATTGCACCATACTGTCGCTCTCATGGATGGGTAAAGTTCCTGATGATATTCCAGAGGTAAGCTCTACTGTACAGAATTACAAGTATATGCACCATTTCTGAATTCCTAATTGGAAACAGGTCAAATGTCTCGCTGAATTAATATACGAGGACCATATTAGTTGTTTCGCTAAATTTTAAAGAAATAGTCCAAAAAAGTTTAGGTTCGGGTGAAGCCGAACATAAAATGCTCTCAAGACTGAAAACATTTTAAGAGTGTGTTATATATTTGTGATGTTGCAACTTTTAACCGTTATTTTCACGTGCTTAGTATTCTAAAAAAGCAATTTGGTTAAAATTGCTCAAATAGTTAATTAGGTGTATTTATTAATCCAATAAAGGGCGCACACGACACTTTTTTGTAACCGTTTAAACCACAATCGAAATGTTGGAAGAAGAAAGATTATGGATATAGCGCCGTCCTGAACCAGCCAAACATTAGTAAATTAAACTATAGTATATTCTTTCCGGGTTAGATTTCAATAGCCTCTTCCGGTTGAGGATAATCTCTAGACGTAAATGGAGATGAGGTTTAGTAGGAGAGGATGATGCACTATCAATACCGTCCAAAGTGCACTGCGGAGTAGGGGCGGGTGTATACTCCGATGATCGCGAAATCTCCCTCTCTATCCGACTACCAAACTCATCTTGCAAGCGGAAGTACTAGGAATAGAGAGGGCCAGTGGTGCTCTTTGAATAACTACGGGAGGATACATAAAGCAACCATACACACGGTTATTCAGGGAGTACTGCTAAACTTGTCGACGCTACTTATTAATGCCAGCGTAACATTTTCAGAGAGGCCTTAAGCTTATTGGCAAGTCAACTCCATATGTTCCTATTACGGGCTCCCGGCCAGAGGAACATATTCCGTAACGAAAAACAGACGAGTTGACCAAACTAGCAGCTTCTTTAGATGAATCCGATGTCCGCTGGGAATGATCAAAACAGAACTTTATACTCACTTTTAAGATATAGTTCAGTGCAGATGGAAATCAATAACCAACTGTAAGATAACGAAACAGATATGGTCCAAATATGATATGACTAGAATCAAGGACTTATTACATAGATCAAGAGATAGTATTTTCAGATTTACAGCTACTATAACGGGGCAACACGCGCTAAAAATGGATCTGCTCTTTAAAAATTTTTGTCGCAGCTGCAAACTGGAAGGGAATAAAGAAACAGTTTTCCACTTTCTCTGTGAATAACCAGCTCTAACACAACCCAGACACAGAATACTTAGCACCAAACTTTGAAGGGCTATCCACAAAAAGCATAGCGGACATACCATATCTAGTTTCATTGAGAACTCCAAATGGCTTGAGCGCAAAGATGAAACGAGATAGCAAGACCAAAGCTGTCTTTTATATTTTTCAATTTTTCGTGTAACCCAATTGTCATCGTTACAAGTAATCAAAACATTGAAAAAAAAAATTTCAAAGTACTACATAACCGTAGTCATCAGCTCTTCCTCCTCAAGCTCCTTTCCACATTGAATTTACCAGCGTTGTTGTTGAATATGTTATAAACGCAAATAAATGTTTTTTGTTAATATAAAAATATGTACATACGTACATACATATATTAATAATACATGCAATCACATAACACTTTTACTTTTATAATTAGATTTTGTTTTTGTAACGACTTATTTATACAAAGAGATTAAAATGTACTAAGAAACAAACCAAAATTACGTTGAATACTGCAAAATCGTTTACATGGTTTCTAGTGGACGCATCCGTTGTGCTACTATTATTGGACAATGAGTTTCTCTCGCCTGTTTCGAAATTGATTTCTTCCGAATCGTCGAGGTTTTTATTTAACTTTGCGTTTAATAGCAATTTCAAACGCTCTAACGGTGACTCGGTTGTAAAATCGAGAACGCTCGTCAAAAATGGCTTGTAGCCGACTGGAAGATCGTCTGGCTGATAACCATAGATAAGCATCTGCACAAATAGGTTAGTGGTGTTGTCGTCAGTGATGGTAGCTTTGAGGCTATTGGGAGAGAAGTGAGTGTACACGGCTACTGGTGGAGTGAAATCGTCTGACGCCTTGTTGACAGTGTGCTATGAATAGAATGTATAATCATAAAAAAATTCCAACAAATTTTGTGCTTGTTACAAGAAAACGTCAACTTACATCGAATATTATGAAACGCACATAGGTTATGAAATTGCTGTCAATATAATAGAAGGTGACGCTGTGGTTTGACGGCTCCTGTGAGTTAGTTTGTGACGTCTGGTATGTTTCATACACGAGGTAATCATCTGTCGAAGAATTTCGCGTTTAATCATAAATGGAAAATTAAGTGTTTTAGATAATATAATATCATTTATACCTGGTTGACGCATGCCTAATTCGATTATTTTATCAGGGTCTCCAAAATCATCGGTATAGCTCATATCTTCTTCCAACTCATCTTCTACTGCTTCTTCACTTGTGTTCTTCCTATCCGGCTCTTCAAAGTCATCATCATCAATTTCATAGTCAAAATCTTCGCTAGAATATGGTCCAAGTATGCCTTGGAATTGCTGATCTCTATTCAATATATACGATGGATTTACATTGAGTACAGTATCATTGAATCCATAAATAGATATCTGCACTTCAAATGGTGCCATACTCTCAGTTGCTTCTGTGGCGTTTGCATTGTTAAGTGCAATTATACTACCTTCTACCAAATTATCCTGATATCTGAAGTTGACATCGGCCAAAACGTTCTGAAGATATAAATACAATACAAAAACAACATAAATATATGTACATATATATTTTTTAAACTTTCTTTAAGATTCTATAAATTTAATAAAGATTCAACGAGAACACATATTGTAGAAAAAGATTTAAATTATTTTCCTTTACAGAAAACGAGCAAACTTATTAGTATTTAGATCTTTTCAAAATGACTAAACTTTTAGAAACCTATTTTCTTCTAATATTCTTTATTGGCGTAGACACCGCTTACGCGGTTATAGCCGAGTTAATAACAACGTGTCAGTCGTGTCTCCTTTTTGCAATGTGGCGCCAATTAGAGATTCCAAGCGAAGCCAGGTCCTTCTCCACCTTGTCTTTCCAACGGAGTGGAGGTCTTCCTCTTCCTCTGCTTCCCACGGCGTTTACTGCGTCGAATAATTTCAGAGCTGGAGTATTTTCGTCCATTCGGACGACATAACCTAGCCAGCGCAGCCGCTGTCTTTTAATTCGCTGAACTATGTCAATGTCGTCGTATATCTCATGCAGCTCATCGTTCCATCGAACGCAGTATTCGCCGTGGCCAATGTGCAAAGGACGGTAAATCTTCCGCAGAACCTTTCTCTCGAAAACTCGTAACGTCCACTCATCAGATGTTGTCATCGATCATGCCGTTGCACCATATAGCAGGACAGGAATAAGGAGTGACTGATAGAGTTTTATTTTTGTTCGTCATTAGAGGACTTTAGTTCTCAATTGCCTACTCTGTCCGTGCGTTGGATTTCGAGGCTGACTTTAATGTTGGTGTTGATACTGGTTGCAAGATAGGCGAAATTATCTACGACTTCGAAGTAATAACTGTCAACAGTGACATTGGAGCCTAGTCGCGAGTGCGATGTCTGTTTGTTTGATGACAAGAGATATTTCTTCTCGCCCTCGTTCACTACCAGAGAAACCAATTTTAGATATCCATATTTAGGTTAGCCGACTAGATACAGTATTCATATTTCACATACGCCATGACTTTCTTCACAGAATTTTTTTTCTTGTTTAAAAAAACACTATTCTCAAGCTACAAATATATTCAGCGGTTCAAGGGTGGTGAATTTATAAAACCTTCGATCGCAAAAGGTCCCTATTAGAAGTGTAATGCTTTTTTATATCCTGATTAGGGTATTTTAAGTGTGTCACAAAGTTTGTAACATTCAGAAGGAAACCTCGGCGGTTGTAACAAGTAGATATATAAATGATCAGCGTAACAAGCTGATCCGATTTAGCCATATTCATCTGTCTGTCCGTCTATATATACGCGAACTAGTCCTTCAATTTTTGAAAAATTGATCTCAAATTTTTGTCCGCGTCCTTTTCTCTCAAAAAACTGATCGTTTGTCGGTACCGATATTGGATCACTTTAGGATATAGCTGCAACACAGAAAAACTTTTTTATTTGACTAGATATTTGCACGATATTTGGTATATATTATGTTATGGTATTTTTTAAGGTAATGCCGTAGCCTTCGAAGATATTGTTCCGATCGGATCACTCAAACTGGCTGATCAAAGTCAAAAGAAAACTTTTTTATACCGTTTAACGCTAGAAGAAATACACCTTAGGAGGTTATTGTAACTTCAGTGCAGCCGAAGTTAAAGTCTATTCTTAATTTATAATAATTTTACAATACTTTGTTTTTCCCTAATATTTTATACATATTCATGCACATAAATGTCTTTTTTAATGCGGGTTGAACTTCCTGGTTCATCAGTTTTTGACAGAAAATATTACGTTCTTATCAGTCGGCCTTCGTAAGGACCAAGCATCCTATCACCTGTGCAACTTTTACCTTGCTCAAAAAAGTTGCAAATGAAATGAAAGCAAAAACAGGAAACGAAATCATTTATGGCGGCCTAGCCACAGGAAGTATTTATGAAACATTTTTGAGCATCTGCAACACAAAAGTAGATAAATTCAATTTGCAAGACTAACGAACTTGACTTTTTTCCAGTTACAGCATCATTTCTTTACATACATACATATGTATGTATGTATGTAAGTACATACAAGTATTCCCATACATATTCGTGCATTCGTTTTCGCGCGTCAAATATTATAACGGAAATGTGAAGTTCATCGGCTTTGCGAAAAAAAAGTTGGAATTTTTTATAATTTCAGTAAATAATATATGAATGAATAATATATAGCAATTTCAATGAATAAATTCACGTATATATGTTTGTGTGTGTGCGTACACATGCATAAAAGTGCACATGTCGGCAATAGCGCCTCCGATATTTTCGACCTTTTGCGATGCCTAATTGCCAAGATTATATTTGTAAATATACAAAAATACTTGGGTTCATATTTTCATAAACATTCTCTATAGTTTCGAAATGAGAATTTTATAGAAATTTGCACAAACATTCACTCGTACACACACGTACGCATACACACAGACTCAGACAAACTACATAAATACAAATGTGTATATATTTAGAAGTGATACATTCGTATAATGGGTGACCAAAATGTGACCTTACTTGCTCGGAAACTATTTCGATGTAAGTTATGGGCTCTGGAATGGCATAATTAAAGCCAACTTCTTGCCCCTTATCGACGCCGACCGAACGGGCTTCTTGTACATCTTTTAGCAGTAATTGATCATTGTGGATGCGTGTACCAATGCCGAAAAAAGACTTGCACTCGACCAATGACTGTAGAGAAGCGGCGACAAAAATTAGCAAAAATTGCCAAATCGGCACTGTCGTTGGACGCATCTCGAATTTTGTGGGTACAATGACACAATTTTGAAATTTCCTAACACGTAGATACCCGTACAAAGTGGTTTATTTTCGTAATTGTGAAAACATCTAAATAATTATGACCGAAAGCAAAAATATTCGCGCTGGGGCGAACGCTGGGCGACACGATCGCTTACGTCTAGTTGGCTCGGCGTGTTCGTTACAACTGAAAATCTTTCCTTCGTTAGAGCCCAAATACTTTCGAAATTTCGAAAATAAATTTCAAAATTCGCTGGAGAGGTAAAAATATAGACACTGCGAATATGTGCTGGGAAGCGCTCTGAGAGGGCAGACACTATTTAAACGCATACATACATAAATACAAGAAATAGGCGCCTTCATAGTATCGTGCTAGTGGGACACTGTGTGCAAAGTCAAAATAAAAATATTTTTGTTTTGAAAAATATTAAGATCGCTTTATTGAGTACATAAACAGCATTTTAATGCACTGAAGAGCGCACACCTGTTATACACTGCCTGCGAAGGGCCTCTCTGTTGTGTCTTCAAGTGTTTAACGTGTATAAAAATAACGTGAGAGCTTTTGCCTTCATGAGAGCGTTGCAGAAGCAGAAATATGCCAATGAATGAAGCGACGCGGGGAGGCTGTGAGATGCAAGGTGATGATAGCGTTGCTCATACGACCTGGTGTACACAGGGGTTCTTTTAAACACTAAATATTTATATAGATGCACACACACACAGAGCTGCACTTACAGTTGACTTTATGCCGGTATGTGTAGCAAATTCAGCTCACACACAATACCTTACGGAACGGGAAATGCAAATTTAATTAGCAAAAGTTGTTGTTTGTCATGACCATTAACTAGTTATGTAGCTTATTTATAATACATGTCTCTACTGGGAAGTGTATGAGTATCTTCGGCGATGCTCATAGGAGCTGGGTGTCTTGGATTTCCTGCGAACCACACAATGTTATTTTGGTATATGAAGAGATTAGGAGAAAATTTCGATAACTGAGAGCATGCTGAGTACCTTAAGAGGGGTTACATGGGATTCTTCAGGTACATAATAGCCTTTTTTCAAACAAAAAAATTAAATATTTTATTAGAATTTTTTGTGGTTACAAACATACACTATTAACAAAGAAGTTCTGAAATTTTTGGCAAAAATAGTTTAAACTCGGCCATTTTCGGAGATCCTTTGGAAAAAAGATGCGCCCGCGTTGTCAGGATAACTCTTAACAGGATCATCTAGAGGTGTTTTAAAACCTTCATTTAGAACTTGTAAAAAAACTGAAAATTGGATTTTGAGCAGACATCTTTACAAAAAACAGGGAAAAAATATCCTTCGTCTAAGTCTTTAAGAATTGGATCTCAAAGACCTGTGTAAAGTTTCATGAAGATCGTTCGTCTTCAAAAACTCAGTTTCACAAGATCTTAAGGCTGTATCTCCGGAACCATTACTCGGATCACCTGAAAATCGATGCCAATGAGCAACCGCTTCTAGGAAAATAATTTTTGAATGTTGATTCAGTGGGCCACAGTTTAGACTACTCATTTTTAATATAGTTGTTAATTGACCTGCACAAGTGTATCCGTCTATTTAGGAACCAGTAATAACACAACCAATAATGTCAGCCTGGAAATCCAACGCAGGATTGCTCTTGCCAACAGGTGCTACATCGGACTGAGTAGGCAATTGAGAAGAAAAGTCCTCTCTCGACGAACAAAAACCAAACTCTGTAAGTCACTCATAATTCCCGTCCTGCTATATGGTGCAGAGGCTTGGACGATGACAACAACTGATGAGTCGACGTTGCGAGTTATCGAGAGAAAAGTTCTGCGAAAGATTTATGGTCCTTTGCGCGTTGGCCACGGCGAATATCGCATTCGATGGTACGATGAGCTGTACGAGATATATGACGACATTGAAATAGTTCAGCGAATCAAAAGACAGCGGCTACGCTGGCTAGGTCATGTTGTCCGGACGGACGAAAACACTCCAGCTCCGAAAGTATTCGACGCAGTACCCGCCGGGGAAGCAGAGGGAGAGGAAGACCTCCACTCCGTTGGAAGGACCAAGTGGAGAAGGACCTGGCTTCGCTTGGAATATCCAATTGGCGCCACGTAGCGAAAAGAAGAAACGACTGGCGCGCTATTGTTAACTCGGCTATAATCGCGTAAGCGGTGTCTACGCCAATTAAGAAGAAGAAGTGTATCCGTTATTCTCTACTATGTCTTTTCAATCATCTGAATGCATAAAATCGAATATATCTTTAGAAGAAACATTTGTCGAAAATTCAGGGATCACCAAATGCATTATTTATTTTCGATCGAAAAATCGAATACTTATATTCGATTCATGCGATTAAATTCAACAAATATTCTAAAAGTTCTCTTAACAATAGTTTACAATTTTATTATATTCAAATGCTTGATTTTTGAAATTATATGTTCGAACAGCTTAGAAGAATTAAGAAATTGGGGCATAAAGACCTTAAGACCTTTTTAAAACCGACAGTTAAATAAGGTGGTGCATAATTTTTGTTTTGTCTATATGTGAAAAATGGGTTGAATTGGGCCAATACTTCCCTTAGCCCCCATATACCTGGCATAAAGATTTTCGAACTTACGGATCTAAGACAAGTTTTCGCTCAAATTGATCTATTTTCGGCGCAAATGCGCACTGTTATGAGCGAAAACTTGACCTAGGCACCACAAAAAGAATATCAAGATTTTCGAAAATCCGGCTAACTACTAAATATGATTGGTTTTTTAGTATGGGACATAGGAAAAATATATAATCTCGGGTCGATACTACCCCAACACCCATATACCACATACAATATAATGATTTTCATTTTTTTTAACAAAACTTATGTATCTGTATGAGGTATACATATATAAAATTGCTTGGATTTCGATCCTCGGGTTGACAATAAAATTACCTTTTTCTTTAAATATTTCGAATAGGATGAAGGCTGGAAACTGAATCGAACAAACTATTACCAAGAAGGATGGCTGGCTACCGGAAATATCCGTGGCATTGTCGGCGTGACATTTACAACCTCACATTGTCGCAGAAATTTGGATTTTCCGACACGCACCAATTACAATCTGCGCGGGCATCGATCCGATGTAAGTATATTTACAACAATTAAGCTTACTACTACACGAGCATTTCAATGATTTTTATTACTCTCACGAAGCATAAGTTAGGCTACTCAGGCATGGCAATTCTTTTGTAACACAAACTGCCCAAATGTTGTTTAATTTGTTTGCAAAATGTTTTTGTAAAACGATATTTTCTTTCCAGGTGATTTTGGTGAAATGGAATGAACCATATCAGAAATTGGCATCGTGTGATAGTTCTGGTATCATATTTGTGTGGATCAAATATGAAGGCCGTTGGTCCATCGAACTTATTAACGATCGCAATACGCCGGTTACGTATTTCGCCTGGTCGCACGATGGACGTATGGCGCTAATTTGCTATCAGGACGGTTTTGTGCTTGTAGGCTCGGTAGCCGGTCAGCGTTATTGGTCTTCAATGTTGAATCTGGAATCGACCATTACATGCGGTGTTTGGACACCAGACGATCAGCAAGTATATTTTGGCACCACACATGGCCAGATCATCGTTATGGACGTGCATGGAGCGATGGTGTCGCAAGTCCAGCTCTGCAATGATGTTGGCATAACAGCAATGGCGTGGTCATGTGAGAAGTTCAAAATGGAGGAGGGTGAAGAATCCGAGCCAGGTGTTACCAATGCATGTAAGTTGTGAAGTACTTTGAGAGCTGATTGTCCAGATACTTAACAATATCATGCTTTCTCTTGCAGCTAAACGTTCTTTTGTATTGGCTGTTAGCTTTCAAAATGGCTTTATATACTTGATAAAGTCTTACGATGACGTATCGCCTGCACATATCAACACAGGGCTTAGCGGCAGCATAGGCATGGTAATGGAATGGAGTAATTCACGTGAATTGCTCGCTGTTGCTGGCACTGCGCAGACTTCGTTAAACACGTTTGACCAACAAGGGGCGCCGATTTATCAAAATATATTGAAATTTTACACCGAATCTGGCAAAATACTGTACCAAACACGCCTACCGAATACCTCCGCAACGGTGTCGGCCCTTACATGGGGTCACAACGACAAGCGTCTGTTCATTGCGACTGGCACCCAAGTGCACATTGCGTGGGTGTCCAGACGTATAGCGTCACTCCAACTGTTATGTCGCCTACAAATACAGACAAGCATTGGTTCAGAGCGCTCGTTGCCCTTGCTACCGTTGCCGTCACGAATTAGGAGTCTGATTGGCAATCTGTTTGCTCAAACAATAAGAGTAAGTATGATAATTTTTCAACTGGGGCCACATATGAAATATCTTTTCTTATATGCAGTGCTGTGTACCTGATCTTAAATCCGTACGTGAGTTCGTCTCCCGGCCACCAATGTGTTCGACACGCTTGCACTGCACCATGATACGACACGACGAGGATCCGACCCAAAATACAGGCATTTGCTACACACTTTATTTGGAATATTTGGGTGGTCTTGTGCCGCTTCTCAAGGGTAAACGCACCTCGAAAATACGTCCAGAGTTCGTGATATTTGACCCGCAAGCAAATGGTGTGTACAGAAATACGCATTTATCTATCTTGATAAACTTTTGTTTCATTTCGTGTTACTTTTATTAATAGATTCTCCGGTTTTCATGCAATACTCACCAGAATGGAAAAGTTCTTCCGGCTCGAGCCAATCTACAACCACGGGACAAAGCGGCAGAACGGATTCTTCTGATAGTGAGTTTGAAGAACGTTACCGTAGCTCTCCACGTCCATTACGTCATCGGAAATTGCGTCAGAAAAAGCGAAATCAGAGCAATGGAGAAAAATATTCCGTGAACACCAACATTGATCCCGATAGCTTGGATGAACTCGCCTACGTTGATACACTTCCTGAGGTAGGCTATATTTCATATTATTTTAGCACATTTAAAAAAGTATAATTGTATGCCTTAGTTTTATTAGAAAAGTTTACAACAGTCTCTAATATGACGTCATTCAATTATCTCAGAAGTGACGTCAAAAAGATTTTTTTTTTGTTTTATTTTATGTATCGAAACTATTAGCATCATCATGAAATTAATTTGCCATAATTCACTAAAAAATAACCGATTTTATTTACATTCTAAAGGAAGAAAAACTGGTTGAGGTTACCTCAAATATTTGGGGTACCAAATTTAAAATTCATGGACTTGCCAAAACCGTCCCAGCCAATTTAGGCCAAATAACGTATAAAACGTCCCTATTGCATCTGCAGCCAAGGCAAATGACACTAGTTATAACAGAACTGCGTGACGACTTTCCTTCGGGTCCGGATCCAACTTTTAATCCTAACATTTTTTCCGAAGACGAAGATGATGCCGCTCTACACAATGGCAGTAAAAGCAATGGCAATATGTACAATTTACTGGCAAATGCGGAGAGCCAAATGAGAGCTACATCAACGGCGGCAGTCACACATCGTCGTCTCAACGAGTTATCCCCACCTATTGCACCAATGTCACCACGTCCTAATCACCTATTGGCGCGACACAAAAACGCACTAAATAACAATGGTATACAGTGTGCGATTGGCAGCACTGGCTTAAGTCCACTGGCCAGAGCCGAATCTTATGATGATGATTCTTCAAATGAATCACAAGAGGTAAATGGCTTTCACAATGGCGCCAGAGTCAACCTACCGACCGCCAATTTACTTCACACCACAAACGGATCAAATAATAACAAAATGGTGCGTCCGAAGAATATTACTGCCACTACACCGGGTATACGTAGCAGTCTAGGACCTGGCTATAGTAGCTTCAAAAATAACTACAGTCGTTCTAGTTCGAACTCGAGCTCACAGTCACGCCACGCTATATCGCCACTGTACTGTGATGGTTCGGTTCCAACGTTACAATCACCGAAAAATGCCGTCGCGCCAACGGATATAATATTCGAACGTCCTGCTGTTTCGGGCAATGGTCAAACTACGGTTATGTCCTACTCCAGCAATACGGATTACGCTAACAATGTTGTGCAAGTGAAGAATGTTTTGTTACCCGAAATGATTCGGTCAACAAACAGTCATGTCAACCCAGTACCTTTAAATCTTAATTTGAACCTTGAACGCATGGATGCAAGACTAAAAACAACAGCGTGTAGCAGTAATTTCACAGCGAATAATAATCCCATTAACAACAACAATACAAAACGTCGAGATATTTCGTATATAGATGAAGAAGTTCAATCGCCCACCCAGCAAGCTTTGATAACTTTCACTCCCGCCTCTACGCCCGTCGAAGTTCGAATGAAGCGCACAATAACAGTAGTGTCCATCGCGCCTGCTCTGCCCGATTCGATTACCAGAAGTTGTAGTGTTGGTTATTTGGACTCGGATGCTATTACACCGTCCGACGAAGCCTTAATGGCGCTGCGAAGAGACGCACCCACTAAACGTTTGATCTTAGTGGACAAACGTAAGACTAGAAAAAAGCGTCAAAATAATGAGGTAAGATATATTAAGACAAAATTTTCTAACAGAGGTTGGCGAAATACTAACCTCTGGCTTATTGAAATGTCTGAGAAAAAGTTCTTTCTTGGGTTTTATCATGCCCAAAAAACTCTTAAACCTTTTACATCGCCTTTTCGAGTACAACCGCTTTTAGAAAACTTTTGATTTAACCGAATCTCGAACTAATCAGCCAATGCAACATTATATAAATCTAAAATCTTTTTTAATATTTCCCAATACAGGATTCCCGCAAACCAAAATTGGAAAGATCGGGTAAATCAAAGAGTCTGGATTCCTGCGAATTAGTCTTCAGTCAAACAAAACTAACCAGCAAAGAACCCGAAAAGACACCACGAAAACTTCAGGAAATCGCTGAAGGTAAAACCTGTGGCACCGACACCACTGAACCAACAAAATGTTTTAAATGTCACCGAAGCGTTAGTCCCAACGAACAATGTAAACATTGCCAGCCAGTCCAAACTGCAGTCGACGAGCAACCAAAGAAGGAAGAGAAAATACGTATAGTGTCCACCCCACAGAAGAAAGACTTCACAGCCAACACGCATATTTATGAAAGTTTATACAAGAGCCAGGAACAGCAAAAACAAATCCAACGTAAAACGGGCGGAACACCGAGAAAGAAAAAGTTGGATGTAATCACTAGCTTCACCGACAGTCCACTTTTCACGCGAAAGCATCGTTTTGGCATCAGAAGTCGCAGCAAAGAAACTGGTAGTAGCAGTGAAACGAACACCGAAAGCACGACACCGTTGCTGGGTCGTAAAAATGATAATGGATTTAACTTCGTTAAACAATTAACCGAGGTACGCTGGCGACGTAGAGAGGCCCAGAATAATGTGACAACTGTAAAAAATCAACGCGATTACTTGGGACACACTCAATGTGCCAGCACGAATGGGAATGCTGTTGAGGCCACGCCGGTGGAAGCTAAAGCCTCTGTCTCCTTGCAAGCGCAGGTATTACAATACTGTTATAGTTACGTAAATGTATTCGTATGTGTACGTAATAGACCACTGTATGAGTATGAAAAAAAATATTGCGTTAGCATCACCGGGTGTGAATCTGTGAAACCGTATACCTCAATATAACAATAAATAACGGAAGAACGACTAATTTCATTAAACTCAGGCAACAGGTTGCTTCATATAGTTATATAGTTGTATACGAATAATCAGGATGAGGACGAGATTTCATAAACAACTAAAACTGTACTGACCAAACACCTAAACTAATCGACCAATTTCAACGAAACTTATTTCATCACTATTTATTTTGTACCCTTATGTCACAGAACAGAAATGGCTGAAATCGGGCTTTTAAATTTCAGCTGATCCCTATTGAGGATTTTGGAATAAAACTATACACAAATAGTTCATTAAGACATGCCATATAAAAAAAATCGAACTAAGCCTCTAAAAAAGAGAAAGCATTTTTTCTCGATAAGCATGTAACCCTGTGCCAAAACTTAGTAAAATCGGGTCAAAACTTTCGCAAGTCCCAATAAACGTAGTACAAAAGTTTCGAACTTCCTATTGACTTTATATGGAACGTATCTGTATCGGGATAACCCTACTCCCATATATTACATATAATGATTTTCATTGCAATAATCGCCGAATAAATGCACCGTACCATACACGTGCAGGGCTCTAATATTATTACGTATTTAAATTAAATTAAGTTATTTCGTTAAATTTATTAAAATTTGCTTGATCGATCACGCTCTTTTAAAACATACATTCACACGAACACATCAAACATTGAATAAAATTTATTCAAACGATTTCGAAATGTACATATTTACCACATATGTATGCAATTTACAGGCACTTACAACACTAGAGAACATAATCAGCCGTTTACGAGACCTCGACGAGGGCCGCCTCACACCGCCCGCCACACCAAAACGCCTACCACGAAGCTCACCAGCATCGCCAGCCGTCAGTAAAAAGAACAAACGTCAGAGTAGTTCGCCCATTCGGCACTTTTTGAATTCACCTCTGCTAAATAGGCGCTATCGCAAAAAACAATGCCTCATAGAAAGTTCAGATGACGAAGGCAACGGTACAAATGGGTCAGGCGAAGAAAACGGTGGTGCCAGTTACAATAAGCAATATCGTGATTTGGAAACATTCCAAAAGGCACAGTTACTACAAAAGGTGAGTATATATGTATGTTTATACAATATATATGCATAGCAAGTGTATACACGTCGTGTTTGTGTAGGTCTCACAAAAAGGTAAAATATATGTGGTAGAATATGTTGCATGTACATATGTATGTATGTATTATTGGCCACTAAATTTTTATTTTGATGAATTGGCAAATTTACACAGCAATGGTTGAGGGCTCATTGTTGTTAAATAGAGCCTTGCCGATAAAAATAACAGTTTTCCATTCCCTCATATTCGCACATACATACATATGTATGTATATGAGTTATTTTGCTATTGAAAATATGGGTTCTAGTTAGTACTAAAGTGTGATTTCTGAGACCTTTCGGTTGCAAGTCTTTATTGTAAGCACTCTTCCGAAAATTAAAACATTTTAAAAGCTATTCACTCCACATATTATTAACTATTATTATTGTTGTGTAAAAAACCTTAAAATAACTTAAAAATAAAAATCTGGGTTCCTATTAAACTCTGGGTTCCTAATTAAACCTAGCGCGATGGGAACGGCATGACTGCTAACATCTGTCTGACATTAAATTAAGGGGTTACATCCATTTTCAAGTGAGATATAACGTGTTTTTCAATACTTTTCGTGCAGGCATTTTATTCAAAAATAATTAAAAATAATATGCATTTACAGAATTTAATTTAATAGTCGTCAATTCATTTTGAAAAGTTTTATATTCCCTTGATCCCATAACCGATCTCCGGACGGAGCTCCAAAAACGGTGTCCGATGGTGAGAAAATTATCTCAAATCCAAAAACCCCAAAAAATTTATTTTTACTATAGACGAGTACAGGAAATGATCGAAGTACTAGTTAAAATTTTGATATTTGGCAAAATGACGGATTCCCAAATAGACTTATTTTTTCTTAATTTACTCTCCAGAGTGGCTTAAAAGTCATTACCTGAGAAATATATCTAAAAAGGTAATGTGAAAGTTTCAAGAATATTCTTAAATATATATACCATACATTCGAAATGAAAGAACGCCTGCATCAATGTTGATGATCTCTGATATTTTGCATTCATATACCCTAACAAAATTACAGTTAAATACATTATAATCCAAAAACATTCTTGTTAACACAATGATTATGTTATTCCCACCAGCTAAAACGTGGCAAAATAGAGCCGAATGGTTATTCGAGCTACTCAAGTCCAGCTCCAGTTCGACGAGAATTCGTGATGCACAACAAGGCGCCAATGTGGAATGAGCTAAGTCAGGTGTATCAGCTGGATTTTGGGGGACGTGTCACACAAGAGTCAGCCAAAAATTTCCAAATTGAGTTCCGTGGCAAACAGGTAATTCCTCGAAATAAAAGCATTTCCATTGTTAGCGAAACAGTTACAAAATTTGTTAATTGAAAATCTTTTCAGGTAATGCAATTCGGACGCATCGATGGAAACGCATACACATTGGATTTTCAATATCCATTTTCGGCATTACAAGCGTTTGCTGTTGCGCTCGCCAATGTCACGCAACGGTTGAAATAAATACATAAAATGCATACACATATACATATGTATGTTCGTATGTATTTATATATAAATTAATTGAAGAAAAGCACTGGTCGTCTGACTTTATTGATAAACGAGAGTGATTCAGTGATTCTAAGTATTAAGCGTAAAATACTCGTACTAAAGGGGCCTAAAGTTTTATTATACATACATACAAACATCTCTATACAAATATTTGTTTGCGACATAAATAGTACATATGTACATTTAGGTGAATGTAGCTTATACATACATACATACATTTATTAGATATTGTAACAGTCAATTTACACGGATCGTTTCTGCTAATCGCTTCAATTCTTTTTATATATAATTAGCTAATCGAAGGTTGGCATTCCAGCTGAAATGTGTGTACGCGTATGATTAGATATACATACATCTCGAGAGAGTTATATCGATTGAGTTCTTTGAATGAGCCATAAAAATGTCAAAATATAAAAAAAAGCTATTTTAGTGTTGCAAAAGTAGTCGTCCCTCGGCAAATTACGACTAATTCCGACTGAGTTTAGGATAAGTTACTCGGAAGCAGCTTGAGATCATCCTTTTGTATCATCATATTGATGCACACCACACTCGAACAAGTAGAAAAACTTAAGTCACAACTTAAGTCATTAAAACATCTTCCTCTCATTTTGCTCGCATTAGTTTTGCAAAATGCATTCAAATTAAATTATATATTTATTTCAATAAATCTTTTCCAATAATAACCATAAATTAATGTCATTAATTATTTTCAAATACCCACAAAACCTTGGCGAAGTTTCAACTTTTTTTAATTTTTTAAATCCACTTACCAAACCTAACGAGCTATAATCTCCTCGAAACCCTCCTATTAAGATTAATTAATTTAACTTAATTTTTGTTTAATTAGTTATACTTAGAAAAAAATAATATTAATTTAACTAAGACAATATAGACATTTTAATTCATGGCACCAATTTATAGTGCCTAACAAAGTCTAAAAATTTGAGTGAGCGATCCGTTTTATTTTTTGTTTTTTTTTTGCGTAGTTAATATACATAGATACATTTATTAACTTATTTTTACAGAAAAAACAACATAAGTAGCTAGAATAGAAACATATACGAGTAGTTTACCGTTAATTTATAGATTTGCGCACAAATAGTATATAACTCACATAAGTACATTTAAGTTTTAATTAATATGAATTGTAGTTGCAACGTTTTACGCTTAATAAACGGTATTTAACGGTAAATAATTATTTTTTTTAATATGTTATGAGAACATAAATTACGATTATTATTTTTTTTTTTATATAATGAAAATATAAATTGGACGCTGCTTCGGCAAAATAATATTTTCTAATATTATATGAGAATCTCAAATTTTGTCCGTCAACCGCATTGAGTTTCCTAAGTGAAGTAGACATTTTAAAAATGAAATCACGTATTGCAAAAAAATTACATCTGTTGATATCTACCGAAAGCAATTTGCATAATTTATCTGTCTTGCTAAACAATTTTTAGTAACTACTCTGATAATTATTACATTTTATAAATAGTTTTATTTCAAGGACTTACACTTACTGCGTCCTTCGATACATGTACATTCTGAATAATGTTGTATTTACACACATATTTTATAATGATAGTTTTAACAACTCTTATTCCGATCCATTTTATTTAAAAATAATATTTAATATAATACAAACATTTGAAAATATTAAACGTAATTAATTACCACAAAAAATAGAATAATTCTTATACGAATTATAAATGAACTTATTGTCTGCAATACTCGTACATATTTTACATTCAGGTACAGATTTAAAAGTGTCATGTTCTGCACTTTCATAGCTATAAATACGCAGCCCATGTATATACTATGTGCTATATATTCGAAACTAAAGTATTAATTTGAAAATGGTTTTACTTTAATTGAGTGGCATGCAAATTCATGTTTGCAGGTGTGTAACGACTCTTATAAAATGGTATTTAAGTGGCAGCAATGGAGTGAAATGTAATGAAACAAACAAATATATGTACATCCTTTCGGAAAATGGGTGAAATATTTTTTATAATACAATGTTTGTATAAATTTTAACACGCTTTTAAATAAAATACATTTTTGCTTCGTAATCGGATATGTAGTTAGTCGCAATTTCTAAATTTGCTATTAAATTCTAAATCGCGCTAGTTAATAAGTAATATTGCAAATGATTTCTAAAATGTTTTTAATTAACTAGTCAGGTACTATTTAATTAAATACTATGTACAATATATTATTACCGATACAAAAGTATGAAAATAGAACGCATACACTCACAAGAGTCTTAAATATATTTATATGTCAGGAAATATGTACAATACTTTCACCTTGCATTGCTAATACAAAAATTAAAAAATAAACATTATTGCATACATACATATGTACATTCGTAAATAGATACAAAGAATGCAGCACAATTAGAGTACATGAAAAGTATTCGTGATTTATTCAATAAATGTATTTTACCAATATGAATTTCAAAACAATTCAATGATTTTCATTATATTGGGTTATAGCTAAGCTTTTTTCAACATTGCATTTACTTAAGGAAATTTAGGGTTATTTAATTTGGTGAGTAAATAAAGTTACAATTCAAAACTTTTGCTACGACTTCAGCATTGGCATACTTCATACAACATTAAGCAAAATATTTGGAGTCGATCCATAAGGGATGTTGAGATTCTCTACTAACTCTCTGATGCCAAATTGGCGGTTTTCAAGTAGTGTGTTAATTTTTCGATGTCATCGCCATTAATGGACAACTCGCATGAGGCAAGTTTTCGACGACTTCAAGAAAGTTTTTGCTTTGTGTCACCTAAATACTCGAGATAAAAGACTCTCCAAAGCTCTTTTGCAATATTTTAACTGATTCCATAACAGCAATTCCATTAGAATCACAAAATTGCAAACTAACTCGTTCAGTTTTTTTCATTGCAAACTTCGCCAGGTAAGCTTTTCGCCTTGCAAACAAAATGCTGCCCAATATATAGTTACTTATTGTTATATGAATATCAAACTTAACAAAAAAAAGTTACTAATCTACAAAAAGCATTTTTATCCATTCGAAAACAAAATTTAGATACAGATACAATTCCTAGCCATCTGAAATGGCACAAATAATAATAATAAATATACAGATTTATAAAATAAGAATATACTTACATATGTACATACACATCTACAGCAAACATACACATATGTAAAGTTGAAATCATTCATAAATTCACAATACAAATTTCAAGAAATGTAATAAGATAGTTAAAATCACATATAAATGCGCACACAACTGTTTTTCATATTTTTGTAAATGTTTAATTATGAAAAATAGCAACGGAACCGGGAAATAGGAAAAACAAAATAGACAGGAAGCCACCTATTTCTCATTTGGTAGTGTTGCTATATTTCTTTGTTCACATATTTCTTCAATATCTAGCATTATGAAATATATCTGACTTGGTATTGTTTGCAATAATTTTATGGTAATTAAATGTATAAACTTAATTTTTGTTGCTCTGAAATTGATTCCGCGAATTTTCATATGTGATGTTAATTGAAAAATAAATTATTTATGTAAGTGACATAACAATGTCTGGCAGTACTGACATTTTGACAACTACCATCGTGAATATGGCTTTTGTGATAGAAGAGGAATCACATAGTGTGCTGATTGGTGTTTTTTGCCTGTTGAAAACTAATTGTAAGTTACATAATTTTTTTCACAAATAAAAGGCACTGTTAATTAGAAATATTGAATTATAAATTTATATTGACAGAACCATCACAATGTCTGATAAAGCGGTTGAGAAAGTTGGACGCCCAATGAAGTATCCATATACTTTCAGTGCAAAAATTGCCCAATTCCCTCTGAAGCATTATATCCAAAAGCAATGGATCTGGAAATACTATTTCGTTGCCTTCGGTTTGTGCATTCCTGTCTTCTATAAAATCAGCAAATTGGGTGAGTTAAAAACAAATCCTCGGAATGAATATTTTGTTTTATTACCTTTTTTAATTTTAGCAAACTCACCTGAAAACAAGAAGAAGTGGGCCGAGAGCCAGGCAAAGGAAGCTGCCGAACATCATTAGATGTAAAAGAATTTCACTCGCCCCTTGATTTAATATCTAATATGAAAACTTTCGATAATATGTTCAGGAATAAATAGCACACATTTAGCCCTAACAAAAATTGGATATAACTTAATTATTTGGTCATTTATATTCTTTCTGTTCATTAGATAATTTAAGAATACCTTTTAGGGTATTCCATTAATGCTCATGTTTGCATTTTATAGTATATTGTGTGATTTATGTTCATAATTGTTCAAGTCATTTTAATTTACTTCTCTCAATATAATGATATTAAGGAAACTGGGTAAGTAAATTGGTGGGGAATGAAATCGGTTGAAATTCTAAAAATGTGGCGTAATAAGCGGGAATGAGTTTCAGATGTTTGAAAATGTGCAATAAAATTCGTTAATAGAAAATTTTAACAATCAACCTAAACAAATATTTTCTAAATGTTTTATAATTGTCCAATAAGATTAATTATAAACAAAACCAAATTTCGAGTAATGTTATTTTTTATATCAAAATAATGCTGCCATCTCGGCTTCAATCATTTTTTCTAACAATTGTGATTTGATGTTTGCATAAGTCGAATTAATTTAAAGGCCATAATAATATGCTTATATATATAATATAATATATAAATTATGATGTTAATACAAAATATTTGTTTAGTATGAGCTTAATAACCATAACTTAAAGTAGGCGAAAATAAAATTTTATAATGGGGCAACGCTGTCGAAGCACTGCAATTTGATAAAAACAAAACTTTAGTCGGTGCATCTTTTGTGAATTTGATTAAATTTAACATATTTCAAATAGGATATTCGTTTTGAACATGTTATAGTTTAAAAAATATTCTATAACTTCACTCGAAAATGTATGTTCAAGGCATTGAAGCTATAAAACAATATATGCCTAAAGATAACTCTCAAATTTCTACAAATATTAAGGAAGAGCGAGGCCAAGAATTAAGTACAACCGACACAATGTCATCGGCAGAACGGTATAGGTAATTATATATAATGGTCGACCACCTTATCTATGATTCTACTTGGGCACTGATAAAATTGATTATAAATGCATCATAGTACAAACATTAAAAGGAACCCTTCCAAATGATTAAATAATGACTTTATTTAATTCTTACTTTTTCAGAAATAACTGATTAATTTTCTTTCAATTTCCGTTCAAAATTACTTTCAACTCTCATTTATTCATTTAAAAATAAAAGGGCGTATACTCCTCAATGTTCTATAATTTACATATATTACCTTTATTACATTTTTTAATTGTATACAGGGAAGAATGGGATAATCTGTTAAAAATTTTGGATGAAGACCCCGAGTATATACGGGAGCAAGCATTAGAAGGTGATTTAAAAGTTTCAAAGTTCCGAAGCATTTATTGGTCATTATTGCTACGAGTTTTAAATCCTAATTACCGTAGTTGGAAAGAACAAAGGGAGATGCAACGGAAGCGGTAGGTAATATTGGTTTTATTTTTACTTTAAACAAGTAAAACCGTAATATTTTTAATTTAAGGTACGAAAAGCTGAAAGACGAATTTATAAAGGACCCTCATGATAATACGTTACCTGATGATAATCCACTGTCACAATCGGAGGAGGTAAGAAAGTAATGAGTTACCATTTATCATTTCTGTAATAAGTTTTATTTATATACTTATAGAGCGTGTGGAACCAATATTTTAGCGACAGAGAACTTTTTGCTGTTATAAGTCAAGATGTTATTCGAACTTTCCCGGGAGTGGACTTCTTTCGTAAGCCGTTAATACAAAATGCCATGGTTTGTTATATTAAAAAAATTAATTATATTGATGTCATTATTAATAATATGTATGAATTCCACAGTGTAACATTCTTTTCTATTACGCACGAGAACATCCGTATATGTGCTACCGGCAAGGTATGCATGAAATCCTTGCACCTCTATTATTTGTTTTCTATGGCGACCAACAGTCACTGCTTCATTTTTCGGAGATAGCTCAAAATCAAACGAGGTAAGGTATATACCTTTAAAATATCAAATGTGTGTATGCTAAAAATGCTCAATGCTTATTACTTCTAGTGAACTTCTTTTAAACGTGCTGGACCCAAATTACTTGGAAGCTGATACTTAGTAAGTTGTACTAATGTTAAGCATGGGTGCATTTTACGAAAAGGTTATATTTAAATATTAACATTAATTTTAGTCATGTCCAACTATCTATCTGTCTGTCCAAGTTCTTATGTCGAAGCTTCTTTATAGCTTCGGTGCAACCGATGTTAATTTTTTTTTAGTTTTTACAGACATTAAACCATAACTATGTATGTATTCTAAAACACTACATCTATAGATATCTAGTGTAATATTTCAATAATTTAAGCTGTATCACTCTTTAGCTCTTTATTTTCCCGTTTGATGTCATCCATTGAGTCTTACTATCGGATAAAGAATTTCGCACAACCACACGAGCGTTTCCATGCGGAAAGTGAAGTGAGTTTGTAAATAACATTAAAAACTTTAACGTTATAATAATAACTTTTAGACAAATCATGGCATGGGAACCGGTGTAGAAATCATAAGTCAACTTATATCAATTCGTGAGAAGATTCTTGCCAAAGAGGATTTGCACTTGCACAATTACCTTTTGAAACTCGATATACCTTTACATATATTTGGAATGTAAGTGAATTGCAAGTTTTTAACTCTGACATGTTTGTAATATATTTTTCTTGTAGTCGTTGGCTTCGTTTACTCTTCGGTCGAGAATTCGCACTTCTCGATTTGTTGGTGATTTGGGATGCGATATTCGCAGATAGCGACCATTTCGATTTACCAAACTACATTCTAGTGGCAATGCTGATACGCATTCGTGACAAATTGCTGCTCAGCGACCAAACAAGCTGCCTTACATACTTGATGCGCTATCCGACCAACGTCGATGTGAACTTAATTCTGCGTCATGCATTGCACATGCTTATGCCGAAAAGATTTGAACGTCCCATCAATGCGTTTGTCTATTTTACGAACAACAAGCAAAAGGGAGCAATACAAAACTCACGTAGTACGAATTTTAGTAATACCGAGTCTTCCAATAAATCACCAAGAGGTAGTTCAACTTCAAGAGGTGATAATTTTTCAAAAATGGAGCAGCACATAGTAAAACTACAAGCACAAAATGCTGCAGACTCTGCGTCACGGTTACGAAAAGAAGTTGCTGATGAAGAAGGCGCCATCGCCGAAGGCCTTTCCAAAAATGTTTGTTCTAATTAGATGGTTAATCTTTAATTCAGCACAACTTATGTAGTTTATTCTCTTTTTATTTAGAGTCAAGAACTGATTAATTTGGAATTAAGGAATGCCGAAACGATAATATCCATAGCACGGAACAAACTCCAATTATATGTAGCCACTATGAAAAAACATATTCAAGGAAATAGCTCGAGAGAGCTATTGCAGGCATTAGATGGTATTGAGGAATTATGTGACTTTCTAGATGTTAAATTTGTGTTTCCCATTCATGCGGCCAGACCACCAATCGATGAAGCACTTGAAGCTAATGAGCAAGTGAGTTCGAAGAAAGGTCGCTGGAAAAATTATAATAGCAGTGAAAGTACAGCTATGCCTAGTGGTGCTGGCACGACAGACGAACTACGCAAAGAGCTTGAAAAACCACGCAAAACTGTTACAGATAAAGAGTTGCTTTCGGAATTTTCAGCGATTGCGATCAATGCTTATGAACGTCCAGAAGAGAACATTTCATCCAATCCGTCGCATTTGCTTGGCAACAACCGTGAAATTGAACTAATAACGATTGAGCCTTCCGAATGTGTTGTGGAGCCGGTCGTAGACAACCAACCGAGAATTACAAGTAAAGAAGGAACCGAGGCGACAAGTAGTAGCAAGACTTCTCAAAGATCTAAATTAGATCAATGATTGTATATTTATGTACTTAGTACAAATATCCTTCATATCCATAAATTCACAAAATCGTTTTTTATACTTTAAGATCATAGTTTTAATTATATTAAATGCATCAATGCAGTTTTGTTAGTATTTTTTTGAAATATACTTAAGTCACAAACATTTTCTTTAAACATTGCTTGGAGAGAAACTAATATATTCGGTCTGACGAACATTTTTAGACGCCTACGTACTTATATGGATTTATTTATAGACTTTAGTGACAATGATTTGTATGGTACATTTTGTAGCTGACCGGATTGCTCCAATAAAGTTTCTATGAATCAATCGGTAGGGCTTCGGAATCAGGACAACAGAGTCAGTGCTTTATTTTTGTTATAAAAAAGTGGAAAGCGAAATGAGAAGGCATCTGTTGAATTTGGTGCTCTCAATGAAACTACATTTATCCATTAATCATTCTAGGTTTGGTGGCTGATGGTTTTCTAGCATTTTGCCTCGGGTTTGTGATAGAGCTGGGTTCTAGGATTGAGTACCTAAATTTAGTAATTGTATCTTTTACTCTTCACAGTACTTCATTGAACACCATCATGTTTAGGAGCTAAACTTGGAACTGGTGTGGCTTGTAGTAAGACAGGTTTACGTAACTGAAACGGACCCGAATTTTTATCCGAAATAAGCTCTCTGGAGTCTCCGACCTGGACTCAACTCTATCATCCAACTTTGCATGTTATTTATCCAAAGGCGGTCCTTCTGTGTGTAATCTGTTACTGTAACATTTTTGCGAAAAGTTTCCGAGTTTTGGGTTAGCTGCGCGATCCTATGTCTATAATTGAATTTCTGGGAAATATGTATCACCTACTTTATCTTCATCTCGTAAATTCTTTGCTGTGATGGAAAATATAAGCTGACCGTATCCTCAGCGTCTTGATTGGTCCTGTAACCGATTTCGACCGAGTCCAAAATAATTCTAGGGCTGCTTTGTTGCTATGGGAATTATCGCCAATTTCAGGCAAACGCGAAACGCTCTACCAAGTTTTTGACCTCCCTATCCTTCCAACGTAGATACCACCTTGTTGTTTTGTAGCTAATACCTAACCCTTCTTTGGGATAAAGTGCAAAATCAACTGTCATTGAAATCACTTATGCTAATAGCTCCACTATAAATAGCATTCAGTACACGTCTGAAGTTTGTCGAGACGAAATTCCGTCGGTATACTGTTATAGGTTGACTTATTGTAAGAATATTCTACGAGGAACCGATTCGCCTCCAGAGGGGACCTTCCTCTTCCTCTGCTTTGAAGAATATAATATCGCTAATCACTGGAAGGGAGTATCTATCTATATGGGGTTAGATCCTCGAAATAAAAGCCATTGGCCGAATAAAATGCGGGTCAATTCCGGTGTGAAGAACAACTGACTGTTGTGAGAATTGGAAGAAATGGAACTGGAAGGAAGTCAATGGACGTGCTAATAGCTCCACTGTAAATGGCATTCAGTACACGTCTGAAGTTTGTCGAGACCGAAATTCCGTCGGTATATTGTTATAGGTCAACGACTTATTGTAAGAACATTCTCCGAGAACACGATTCGGCTCTAGAGGGGACCTTTCTCTTCCTCTACTTTGATGAATATCATTCCTTACGGCTTGTCCCAGCCAATCGTAAAGTATATTCCGCTTAATGTGGATTAGAATATAAATATAGGTACATACATACTTACATATGTAATGAAAGCAATGGTTTTTGTTGGCCTACGCTTTCACAATGACTCATTGAAGCTCAGCATTCTTATAAATTTAATAATTGTATTTCGGGCCAGAGCGATATTGCACTTCCTTCTTGGTAATGTTGATAAGAGGAATTTACTCGTTTTTCTACTCAGCTAGACAATCCAGAATTCCTACGTTGTATGTTCACATCCATATATCTTTGTTCCTGCCCAAAGTATTGCTGAATTTTAGGATTTAGCTTCGGTCACTTTCTTTAGGGGTACACATATTTAAAACTATTGTACATACATATGTATGTATATGTTTTCCGAGTGTCTTGCAGGTATTTCTCGATGTTTCCCAAAAACACCTACGAACAGCTTATGATTGTATAAAAAGCCATTTTATTTGAGAATTAATTTGCTATGCAAGCCAAGGAATCGATAAAAATACCATTCACTGAACTTTCTGGTATACCAGAGTTCTGTATAAAACATATAGTACATATGTACATATTAGTCATTGAAATCGACGACGACAAGGGCTGCAAAATAGCATGATTACATCACCATCTTTCAGCAGCGATTCTCAAGACCTGTGTTTGTTCCTAAGACAATCGGGTGCACCAAAACAGACTCGGATTTTTATCCGATATTGGACTAACAGGACAGAAAATAAAAAGGGTTCTTAACATTGAAAGTACCAGATTGAGAGCGACTCCTATATTAATATCGAAAAATTTAGATTGCCTACCTAACCTCGCGGACTGCAGGAGACGGTGAAGGGCTTAAGTGGGGTTAAACACGAAGCGAACGTATATTTGGATTAAAGAGGAGGGAAGAAGGCGAAGTTGTGACAGATCTGAAGTTTCTTCATTTGCGTTTATTAGTTTCCGGTAGATAGATGGCGGAGGATAGACACCACGACCATAGATCCGTTGTGTGTGCTCTCTGATCCTTTCGCACTATTTCGTTCTGTCCTAAAACCCTTAGAAAAACTTGTGTCCTTGAAGACTTGATTGGTTTATCGTGACTTTGCTCCGGCTGCATGACTCCGACTTTTCGATGATCAGTGCTTAAATTATGCCCGACCACGCGATTTCCATTTTAAGTTAGCAACAGCGCTAAGTTCTTAGTTTCACTTCTAAATACACCTTTAAAGATGAAGTTTTTCTCTAGACAGTCGGGTTTTCGTAACTAGAACGGGTTCGAACTTGTATTCAATGGCTTTCACAATAACAGCATTCCAGAGAGGTAGTGATTTATTCTACTTGAACAATTAATTACTAGTATTAAACTATCGATGTATGTATGTGAGTTTTATGAAACACAGAAATTTGCCTCTAGTCAACAGAAGATAAAGCCAAAATGGAGAAGTAATAATCGAGTTGACAGTTCTTGACCGAGAACAAATTAGGATCAGTAGTATGTCTAGTGTTTATAAAGAAAATTCTTATGCACAAAGAGCTTTACTTTTTACTGCAGTTACCGCACTACAGTCGGCGTCGGGTCTATTTCAATTCAATTCAATTCAGGAATACTTCCTGACGCTCCAACAGCAACTTACCGATAGACAGTTTGTCAAATGCCGATACTAGGTATAAAAGAAAATACTCACTTTACTTATTTTCATGCTAATCCAAATGGTTATTTATTACTCTTAGCCAAAGTTAAGGAGGAATTATATACGTAACACTTTTATTTTTTCTGTTTTACTTTTCATAAAATCGTTACTACATGAAAACTATTATAAATGAAGCTTAAAATTTAGTACTAAATGTTTTTCTCTAATTCGCATTGAGAAAAAAACGAATGATCACAACTGTTAAGGATGTCTAATTAAAATCATAATAGTATCAAAGTAGATAATTAAAAATGCAATTTTTAAAATGTAAATAACTACTACCTCTATAGTAAAAATACTAATGCAAAGGTATTCTTTTTGCTTGAAACAATAAATTTAGTTCTGAACAAATGTTAATGAACAAAATCAATTCATAACCAATAATGATTTATTATAATTGTTATACATTATATTTATAAGGGTATACTGAAAATATTCCTTAACAGTTGTGAAATTGATTATCAAAATAAAGACTAATGTTTAAAAACGTTAAAAAGATGTAAAAAATGCAAATAGCATATACAATCTAGTTATGGCGCATCGCTGGTAACACTCTGATTTGTTTCATTTGTACTTTGCTCATTGTTATCTGGAATGATCGAATCAGAATTCGGCTTTGTAACCGAAGCGCTGCGCTCCCTCATGGCCAACGTTGAGCGCGACGACAACGGTGTCGTATTCGGACTTTGTGTTGATTGAGGGTTTCGCTGTAATGCGCGCATTTCCAAATCATAGACAATTTGCATAATTTTAATTCGACTCTCAGCCGCCAAATCCGAGGGTAATCTTTTTACGGTTTCATTCATACTCTCAAAGAATAAATCGTATGTGTTTCGCTCACGCTTAGCCTGACTTAATACATTGAACTCCAGCTTGCCATTGCGCTGTTCGGATACACGTGAATAGCATATATCAGCATCCGAAGGTGATAGGGATGCAGCTGCGGACAATGGACCGGATAGTATTGTCATATTCTGTCGCGTCTTATTACCCCTCATTTCACGAATCAAGCTAAGCATCTCGGTATGAGCATTAGTCAGTCGAGTAGCCAGTGATGTTTCGGAACCAGATTCATCTGGATTAATGTTTTCCATAGTTTGCTGGATCCTTTATACAAATGTGTTAAGTAAAAGTAAGTCAAAAATATTTACTAGCATATTTGTGGTATTAATATTTACCTATCGTCTAGTATGTGCATTTGATTGTTCTCCTCGGCAATCTCAGTATCCGGATTCTGTAAATAACTGTTGGTCGCTTTTCGATGACTACGCGAATTATGATGAGCTAAAGCCAATAAACCTTCAGTCATAACGCGAGTTTTGCAGTATTTGCAATATCCAAAACTCCTATTGCCTTCGGGATCAGCTAAAAGCCATTTATATAACTTAAATTTTCCGATGGCGTTACTTTGCGTAGGTGTGTCCTCCGTTTTTGAATTTTGTGATGCTCCTGTTTCGTTTTGTCGTGTTAGATGCGCGCGTATGTGCATTGCGGTGCATTCATGTTTGGACGCAAATTTGTTAGTGGGTACAAATACGCTTTGTTTACAGTAATTGCAGTAACCGTAGTGCTCCCGTGATTCGGTTTCGCTGAATATTAACCACACATACTGCTTATGCCAATTTTGTGGATTACCACCGGCATCCATTACCGGTTTAACCTCTTCCTCGCTAACTCCACCTTCATCGTGGGGAACATTAAATTGATGCTTTTCGGTTTTCATTCTAAAATATTACCCAAAGTAAGTATGTATTATATTAATGCATATATGTATCGGTTTTAACGTTTTCACCTTTAGAAGACCAAAGGTTTAGGGTCAAATGACACGTAATACCGTTTCTAAAATTGTCTATCATTTATACTCACATATCTCCTTCCGCCAACATCATATTTCTCCGGGCTAGAAATTTTTGAGTTGCGAATTTATGTCGTTCTGTTTTCTCATGTAGAGCAGGCTTATACTGATTTGAAATAACTACACGACAGTATTTACAATAAGTTTGGCCGTTCTTTGTTCGTCGCATCCATGGTACGTTGACAACGCTTTCTCTAGGCTCCTCTCTGAAATAATGACATCTATCAACTGGTGTATTGTTAATATAATTATAATTCAATAAAGAACTTACAAACTGCTGTCTAGCTTTTCCCGCTTCGTATTTTGAATATAAGCACTTTTGGAAAATCTGTGACGTTCAGCTCTTTCGTGTTTGCCTAAATTTAAGTTTTTAATTAGGAGCTGCACTTTACAACATTTACAATAGATATAATCTTCATCCTCTTGGTTTCGCTGATAGCATGGATTTAGTTCAAACCACTCATCTGTATACATCGCTCGTTTGCTATATTGAAGTCGCATGTAAGAGATTTTTAATAACATAATAATTATTATTATATTTTAAATACCGTTTCAAGACATTGTCGACTGTTGATCGATCACTTTCGTCGGCGTCAAAATTTACGCTATCTCCTTCATTTAACTGCCCAGTTTCATCTTGGTTTTCCAGTTCGTTATTCAGAGTTCCGTTTATTAGTTTTCGCTTCATGGCTTCGCAATGTGATTGTGATTTTTCATGTAGGTTCTTTTTTACCGTTGACAAGCCGTACATAAATCTTTTCTCGCAGTAGGAACAGTAGGCATACTTGGGATCATCTGGGTCAGCACAAATCCATTTATGAAATTTCGTATATTTACTCCAGTCGATTGGCATATTATCATTGACATTTCCTTTGTTACTAAAGACAAAATACAAAAAATAAATTGACTACTTCATAATATTCAAATATATAAATAATACATTTTATCTTTTCTGGCACTATATGCGAATGCGTGCATGTTCTTCTTATGCAATTTCGTCTTTAAATGTTTTCGGCAGCTATGTTTGTCCATTATCACTTTGCAAATCCGACAACACCTTTGCTTACTAGAATTTGGAACTTTATCGAAAAGGCGCCCCTTTAACACTTTACTGTAACATAAAAAATTTAGAGATTTTACGGCATAAATAAGCTTATTTATAATACTTTTTGGCACGATTGTCCATTCGTATATTATTTTCATCAATTTCCACGTATCCTGCTGCCTCGAATCCATTTCCACATATTTCTCCCAAATTAATAGAATTTTCTCCATTAACCGTTTGACTATAAAACATCTTCTCGTTAAGTTTGTGTTTAATAGAATTTTCGTGCCTTTGTCTATTGAGGGAAAATTCTACATCGAAAACACAATTGCAGTATTTGCAGTAACCCTTAGTTCCGCACTCATCAGCATGATTCTGACGTACTAACCAGCAGTGTGCTTTTTGCCAATTAGTCCAGTTAAAATCATTCAAATCTTTGGATCTTTCCAAACGTTTTCTTATTAATTCCGTTGAAATTCGCTGCGCATTAAAATCATCAACTTCATTTTTTATGGCAGATAACCCATCTCTAAAAAAAAATGGATACTTTATATTGATATTAATACGTTTTTACACCGTGCTTACTCATTAAAGGCCTCCTTGCAAGAATGTAAAAATTGTTCATAGTTATGTTGCCTTTCTTTGTGTATCATTGCCCCATCATGCCTTTGTAGAGAACAAGCACCCTCAACATTCATATCCTTGCCACAATAGAGGCAGAAACCTAGGCGTTTACCCTCAGTTCTACGCAACAACCAGGGATAGGTTCTTATCCAATTTTTCCACTTATCACTTAACCCCACATCATCACAATTTGATGTCACGTTGACTTCTTGGTCGTCTTCACTACAGCGTTCAGCTATAGCTTCCAACAAATTCATCGGATCTACATCAACTATAGTGCGTTCTTCAGACTCAATCATCACCTCTGAACTTTCAATATTGTCAGTATAATCAACTGGTTCGTCCTTTATGCTTATATTTCTTAAACACACAAACTCCATTTTATAAATTGAAAAGGATTTATTGCCGCCAATTTTGCTTTGAACGTCGATTTAAGTTTTTGAAACCAAAATATAAAAATTAATTGACCAAAGTATAAAATAACATTTCAGAAATCTCTTTAATATATTCTAACACCTGAGAATATATTAAATATATTTTTCTTAGGACGAAGAGCAAATAATACACTCAAACTTCGTAAACAAGGATAATGCAGAGACAAACTATAAAGCCTAGACAGTATACAAAAATGCTTACAGGCCTTGCCAGATTATTGTAAATTACTTACCCAATTATCTGCAACAGAATTATCGACAGTCTGTTAAGGTATACATATGTTAAAAGTTTGGCGCCTAAGTTCAAAACATGATGTACTAACGCTGCATCCCCACAGGCATTAATTATTTGATATGAAATTCAAATTTATTGTGTTGAAATAGGCAATATTTTTAATGGTAACTTGATTTCTTAACAATAACGTCTGGCATATCAAGCGAGAGTTTGAACTCTTGAATCGTTTACAAAGATTATGAAGATGACAAACTTAATGAGAAGCGAAAAAGAAAAATTTCTGCGCAGACATGTACCCATGCTAATAATTATCATTAAAATTTAACTTGTTTTTCAATTCTTTTTAAGTGCTCATGTACTTCATTACTATTTCCAAAAATTTCTATTGAAACTCACTTTGAAAAATTGCCATCGATAGAACAAATATTTTTATAAAAAAATGTATTTAGAAAAGTATTGCCAAAAATAAGCAATACGCAGTCGGCAGTCTGTTATGGCAATATGAACAGCAATTATTATCGATAAGAAATATTTTCTGTACAGAACAAAATAAAAGTTGCGTGTTATGAGCAAAAATATCACACATCAACTTAGAACTTTTGACTAATAATCGAGATTACCGATTAAAATAAACACGCTCGTGACGTCTGGTTTTTCAAAATTTACTAGGGATTATTGAGCTACACTAATGGAAAATGCCGACTTTATTTTAATTTGTGCAAACAGGATTGAAAAAATTCTTTGATGATATGGAATTCAGTGAATTAAAAAATAAGCAACTAAGGAAGCGTTCAAATCGGAGGAAACACTGTTATAATAAAATGGTTCTTTTTGAATTTTATTTACATATATCTTACATATTGATCGATAAAATGAACCGGAAGGTCGAACGTATTTAAGTTACCCGGATTTTACACGTTCAAGAAAGTTGGAATACACTCTCGCTTTTCGAACTTGATCGCTGTCTTAATATCAATTTTTCCATTCAAGTCGTGGTCATGGTTTGCAAACAAATGGTAAGCAAATGTCGGGAATATGAATATTTAATTGTATTCATGGATTGATATTCATACCTAAGAACATACAACTATAATATCATTAATTCCGTGCAAAATTTTCAATTTTTGCATGACGATGGTCACTCTTACATAATTAATCAGTGACTTAACCTAGGGTTGTTATTCAGGTTACTTAGTAACATACTTAAATAAAGCTTTGAACAGCACGTTATCGCGTTATTACCGAAGCAGCATCTCGGAATAAAGCGGCAACTTTACGTCAAATTCTCTCTAAGTTCTAAAATTAGTTCAAATAAATAAAATGCAAAAGGAATTAATTTATTAATAATACTTTTGATCATTTGAAAATTTAGTTGATAAGGCGATGTCAAAATAGAATTTTTCACCCCTCAGCGTTGCCGCCGTGTTTATTTAGACATTAGGAATTTTTGACAGTACTTTATTTAGGGACGATAGTTACTTCTCAATTATGATCAAAATGTTATGAATCGAATCGGTGCTTTCACTAATTTTTATCGAATGTACATCTAGATCAACAAAATATAAAGTAAAAGAAAAAAGAAATATTTGAGTTGACAAAGATATAGTTATTTCTCGCCTGACTTGTCCACCACAAAAGCAAAATATAACTACGTTAAGAACAACGCAAGTTATTCAAAATTTTAGTGTAGGTTGTGCTCTTAGCCTTTGTGTCCATACCATAGACCGTATTCGTCGACCTATTCGAGCAGACCTCAAATAACATTTTGAATATATTCGTAAAATTAATTAATCATTGGAATTGATTCTCTTGCTTTGAATCTTATTTCTTTAGTGCAATTATTAGCAATGTTTTTGTTAATCAAATGAGTCGCTTTTCTACTTAAAATAATTTTTTATTTCATTATACAATTACAGGATAATATTGTAGTTTTTATCACGAACTGACAACTATGAAAATTAAATTTTTTTTAAGACATTAATTTATTTATCATATTTGACTGATCTGTTTTAAAAAGTGTTTTATTCATTTGTTTTTGTTTGAAATGAGTAAACAATATGTGGAACTCCTGTATTAGGGTCAATTACTGCTGACTCCTGAGTTACAGATGCTGTAACCTCTTGAGGATGTGTTGTGGTGGCAGCTACTACCATTGTGGCACCTTCAGTCGTTGTGGATGGCATTGTAATACTACATTCTTGAGCCTCCCTCTCGCATATTGCACGTAATTCAAACTCTGCTATCAATTGCGAAATTCTACCCTTCACTTCTGCCCCCAGCTTCGGTGGTAATGTTTTTACAGTTGCGCAAACACTATCAAAAAATAAGTCAAACGTATCCTTAGCTTGTTGTATAGGCGGAGAGTGCTGTTTTCTCCTTATCAAATAATATTCGTTGAGAGTATTTCGATCTCGGTCAACTCTTTTAAGCAGTTTAAAACGGTCTAGTTTGAAGCTCCTATTAGAATGACTTTCATTAGATTCTGAACCATTTGCATTTTGATGTTTCTGTGATGCTTTCAAATCCTTAGCAGAGTGTTTTTTGAATCGCTTTTCAGAATCTCGCTTTAAATATGTTTAACAAAAGTTAATTAATTCAATAAACTGAAATTTTCTGTATTTTTTAGAATCTTAAATGATGAACTAAGCAGAACAGTAGTTATGCTGTGATATTTTCATAGCCAATGGTAAAGTTTAAAATTGATTTGTGATATTGTTTACTTACGTCAAAGTCCACTTTGTAATCTGGATCCAACTCAATGGCTTGGCTAAATTCCTGCTCCTCTCCATTAAATTCACGTCTAAGAAACTAACATTAGATTTTAATCATGTAGATTATTTTGTATCATATCTCACTTTCCACATTCCATAAACTCTGGGGCACTTGGTTGTGATGGTTCGCATTCTGTGTCAAATGATTCAAACCCCTGTAGTCTTTGATGTTTATATGAATTTTGGTGGCGCTCTAAATGACTTTTCTTACATACAAGATGTTTGTTACAAACTGTGCATATTCCCACAGATTCGTCTACTTTATCTGCTTTCAGCCAAGGGAAATCCTTTTCCCAACGAGCGCAAAATTTTTGCCGAGGATGTCGCAACTCCGCAAGGTTTTTCCGTACACGAGTTTTTATTAATGGCAATCGCGAAAAGCTGAAATCTTTGGCATCAATACTGCTCTTCAAAAACTTTAAATATAATAGAGTACCTTTCCTCCGTGTCGTCCTCGGTAGACATGTTCTTCTCGTTGTCACTCATCAAAATACTTTTTTGGAAAAACTTGTCAAATTAATATACGTTTTATGCAATACTTAATTTAAGTAATGAAAACAAAAAAATTACAATATTTAGTTTATAACACAAAGTTAAGTCTGCAATTGTTTATAGGAATGAAAATCAAAACAAACGATATATTTATGCTGTTATCGATTGCTTTTAAATGTCATAAGGATGTGATTTCTCAAGACAATTAAAATTCAATTATAGACGCCTAGTGTTCATAACCGTAACGATATTCATCATAATCGGTTATTGATGCTATAAACAGCTGATATTTTAAGTCTTAGTTTATGTTATCATTTCGAAAGCGCCAAATCAAAAAATAGCATGAGCAGTGACAAAGAAGTTAAATTGTTACTATATTGAAATATATTCAAAATGAAACTCACAAGAATCAATAACTAGAATTAAATTGATAGGCATGATTATGGTTATGGCGATGGCATTATGATAAAGCAGCACTAATTGGAAACAGTGCTGCCCGTGTGTTGTTTCGATCAGCTGTTTTATATGGTTATGGTTATGATTAGGGATGTCCATTAAGCATCTAGGCTTTGCAAAAATATGACTTTATTCGTTCATATTTGCATATGTTTACGAAATATACGTATGTATGCAAGTTTTAAAATAATATTAAATAAATTTGAAGTTTAACCGTTTTTATTAAAGGAATTAAAAACTATGGTATTTAGTAGTTTAAGTTTATAAAAATAATTTCAAACAAAGTTAATCCAAACTAATTCTCTATAAATATTTGTTAGTTTTTTTCCAACCCCATTGTTCTTTTCCTAGGCTTTGCAAAAATAGAACTTTATTCGTTCGGATGGGACTGATGTAGGAAATGTTTAGTAAACAAGTGAAAGTTGTTTTATATAATTTAGGAAATTGTGTTTGCAAATCGTTCCATATTTCCAGCGAATTTTTTGTAAGCCTTCTAACTGGAGGGTGCAAATACATAAGCATGTGGATAACTCTTCTGCCATATCCAATAAATTGTTTCTATTTATCTTCCACTTTTTTTGACTAATCTATGATGATCAAGCCAAATACTAAACGAGTTTTCAGTGTTATCAGAACAATCTGAAGAGTTTATGTCCATGTTAAAAACTATTATTCCAGCAGTTCTTAGTTTCTATGAAAGAGGCCGCGGAGGAAGGATGGAGGCTATCGCGTTGCTCGCTTTCGGACACCACGCTTTGTGTTCTAGTGTTAAGAAACTCATAGAAACTTTAACAAAAATCTCTTGCAGGACGGTTGTTAATTCTTTGCTGTATAAATAAAGCTTATTTCCAAATTATTCCCAAGTGTTGAAATCGTACTACAGCCGCGAATGCTTAAATTGTTTTTTAATAATATTTCAAAAATACAAGTATTAAAGTACACCTAAGTCAAAAATTAAAATAATAAAATGAAAGCATTAAAATATAAGATAATGTCTTAGATCATTTTTTTTATAACTTAGAATTATCCTCCAAATATTTTTTAATTCTGGAAAATTGCTGCTTGAATATTTCGTTAAACTTGTGTGCGCTTGTTTTGGTGCTATCACGAAATGCAGTGATTTGTATATAAATACTGGAATAGAATGTTACAATAATTACAATTCGTTATTAATACTGAAAGAAACACAAATGTCTCAAACGTACGTGTCTGTGGTTATTGAATAAAAGACACCATAACCATCTAGTGTCATAGGAGCTACAAATCCAACAATAGAGGTGTAACCCAATGTACTTGTAGATAGAACAAAATTCCCACCTCCACCACTTTTTGTATATAAAGGATCATTATAAATCTCTGGTACATCTATTCCATTTTCGTATGCTATACACCAAAGCCCAAAGAGGTGTCGATCTACACCATTTCCTTTCCGTGCTTCATTCATCATGTGATTATGATTATTTACAGCACTTCGAAAGGCGGCGACTATTTCTCCGGAAGAAGACTTCCCTTCACGCACCATTTGTATAAACTTATCAACCTCTGTGGTACAAGAGCGTAAAGTCTCGGTTCGACCATTGTAAAAATGGCGAGTTAAAGCAGTCTCATAGGTTGCGGCAATTCTTGTTGTGAATATTCATATGTACATATGTATGTATATAAAAAAATTATAAAAAATCTTTATTTATTATATGCCTTACTCTTGATGTAATTCTGCATATGCCAATTGCATTATAACTTGCACAAAGGAGTCTGGGTGTAAATTCCACCTTTTGATATCGTCTTTTGCATATTCATTAAAATAATCATACGTTATAATAATGTCATTTCTCTAAATCAGTTCAAAAGTCAATGAATTCTTTCAAATGAGTTTATTTTTGTGTTTCAAATTTATAGCTACCCTTTGATCACAGTCCAGTTTTGCACGCTCGATCTCCTTTTGAAGTTCATTGTCCAAGTCAAATTTTAATTCAGTTAATGTAATATATTTGCTGTTGTCTGTGCAACTCCAGTCGGGCTCAGCAATTTCAAACATACTCAATTGCACAAAAAGTGCATAACTCACGCTAAACGTACCATCATATGCTGAATGCTTTTAATACAAAGGAATAATAATTTAATTAATTGAAACGAGTGTTTATGTATATGGCCGATATATGTATACATATGTATATATTTATAAGTACTATATATATATATATGTTAATCAGCAAGCTTCTCATGTATGTACATACCTCCCCAACATACGCAAATCGTCCGTTCTTGAAAGCAATAATTGTACTGCTTCTGTCTCCCCATTTTGAGTGAAAATCGCCATTAACACAAAGCTGCGAAGTTTCTTCATAACTATGAGGCTCATTTTCATCGAATGTAACAATTATAGAAGAGCTTTCTATAGTCTCTATAGTTTCCTTATTCTTCTCCGAAATCTCTTGAAGATGCATATAATTCTACAATAATGTTCGTTAATTTAGTTCAGTTGTGGATTTTCTGTTATTCTTGATTTACTAACATTTGCCCAAGTAGTGCGATCGTCATGTGTAAGGACAGGGACGCAGTCGCCCATTAATTCATAGTCCAAAATACTTCGAATACGCTGCAAAACGATAAGGATTTCTTGAGGCGAAATTAGTGTTCCATCCGCATGTAAACCGTCAAAGGCGAATATACGTCCTTTTCCAGAAACAACGACATGAGATGGCGTGGTACCTTCGTTAACTAAAACAGAGAATACAATTTTTTAGATGTAGTTTAATAAATATTTGGGTTTTCTGCAAATACTATACTTGGCTTAAAGTAAGTTTTTATGTAATCATATTCTATGCCTGGAGCTCGTGTTGCCGAGAAAAATCGTTTGTATAACGCTGAAGAATATTTAATTTTGCCACCATGTGATGAATGGGGTTTAATTGTTGCTTTCCGTAACAAATTCCAAAACTCAAGAGTATGGTACAATATTCGCGCTAGATTCTAAACGGTAACAAATTGTATTAAGTAAATACTGAATATTTACAAGAAACCCGACCACCGTACAAACCTTTAGTAGGAAGGCAGGTGTCTCTGGAATATTTATAACTTCTAAGTTTACAGGCATCGCCATTATGATGTATGGAATTAGTGGTGTACGTAACATGTGGTAGGCATATTTATCCCACCATTCGTTTAACCAGTTCTTTTTAACTGCAGCACGTTCTTTTAGTTTACTATGCAATTGAGTGCCGATGCCACATTCAAAATCAGAAATGATTCTCTTAGATTTTTCTAATTCACTCGGTGATCCAAATGGTTTAATAGTTTCATAGTAGCGTTGTAATGTATCGTGTAGGTCTGGTAGTGGCAATGGTGGTAAGGTTTCGTCAAAATCGAAAGTGTTTGATTCGCCTTCATCTAGGAAGAAAATGCTGGCACGATCCATGACTTAAGAAGAACTAAAAATGTGAAAAAATAAACGTTCATGAGCAGCTACAATCTAAGCTTATTAATGATATACTTATTTCCTTCGACTCTACTATACATACATACATACATACATATGTATACATATGTAAATTAATGTTATTTATTTCATCTCATGAATAAACAATTACTAGGGCCATTATTCACGCATATGTAGACTTTGAGTTTAAATTTACAGTCGAATATTGTTTTTAAAATTGATAACGTTAACAGTGAGTTGAGCAATATGTAAACTCGTATATTTGGCACAATCATCATTACTTCTTTTAATCCACTGCCAACAGGTAATAAAAAATTGAATCATTAACATATGTACGTCACAACCCCAACGTGAAAATAAATGCTTAGAAGCAATTAGGGAGCAAACGTAAACAATTTTCATAGATGTGGACATGTACATATACCAAAAATGACCTTTGATCCGCTAAATACTCAAAAAAACAAGGAACAAGCCCCTATCGCCCAGAGAGTTATCAACAAACAGAGTGTACTAGCCGTACATTATCATAGTGTGTGTATACAAGTGACTAAACCACCGCACTGAAAGAATGTTTGTAAACAACTAACTGGAACGGCTTCATATTTTACATTAGTAAATGCAATAGTTTCATGTCTAAGTATGTTTATAAATGTGCACTTTCTTTTAAAGAAGATAATACTGTCATAAAAACTAGCTGTATACTTATATACCATTGCATACAAGTTTTTAAATCTGTACAAAAGAAATTATACTAAAACCCTTAATGGTTGATTTGAATGAAAAAGTGATACAATATTGAGGACAATAATCTTATAGAACTTAAAAAATAAATTTAAATTTGGGGAACTTTAATAGAAATTACCTAAATTTCATACTTCCGCCAATATACATACCTACATCTACATATGTATATGTACGTATGTATGTATGTTCTTAAAGATGGTTTGGAAAGAAGGGTTATGATGTAACTCAAAATTTACTACGTTCGAAATTTCCGAGATATTAGAAAATAATTACAAAGATTCTCTTTAAATAAAATAACTTTACTAATAGTAAAACAATGTTTTGAAATTGCCCTCACGGGTTTTGAACAAAAAGCCTTATTCCATATTTAAATTTTTTTTTTAACTTGCACCACCCTGTACATAGTTTAAGAAATTCTAAAATTTTCATATACCGGTAACATTGTTATCTAAAGCGAACAAGTAATTTTCTGGTATAATGAACTCAAACAAACAAGAATATTTGTGTTGCACAATGACTTTCTAAAGAAAGGAAGCAATAATATGTTACCTTCACTTGGTTTATTTAAGGGATTTCCTTGTCCTTATTTTACGGGAACAAATAGCAATAATCAGAATACTGGAACACAATCTTGCCAAAGGCCGTACTGTCATTTTAAGCATGTGCGTAAAGGTGTGTATTTTTTATATGAATATTAAAGTTTTTATTACATTTACATACATCTCAGATGAAAATCAAACAACAAATAATGTGTCTGTGCCGGACTATAAACCTTCTCCAAAACTGCTGCCCTTACCAACGATTACTAAATCAAAACCAAAACTGGAGTATCAACCCGAGAAACCAGCCTTAAATGCTAGCCCTTCAAAACCTCCTTTAGGGTTTGAATTACGTGCCCCCATTTATATTCCAGCAACATGCAAAAATGATGATAATGAATTGTTTAGTTTAAATCTTGACGATTGTGAAGAGGAGTTAAACGAACTTGGTGAAATACTAGAAACTGAGGTTGTAAAAGATGTTAGGCAAAATGGTGAAATGCCATCTAATACTAGAAAGGAAGATAATCAAAATAAAATTAATAATGCTGAAGAAGCGAACATAATAATATCTAAAAAATACGTAATTAGCAATGAAGAGAAAAAAAGTTCTCGACGTAGTAGTAAGGATATAAAACAAAAAAAGGAAACTCCAATTATTAAAGATATATCGGTTTCAAAGGATAGATCGCTTAACAAAGAAAGTCGGTTAAAAGTCATTTCCAAAGAAGAAAATAAAAACATACACAAAACAGAAAATCGAAAACACAAGGAATCCAGGCACGACGAGCACTCCAAAAAAGATGACAGAAAACATAAACATGAAAAAGACTACAAGAATACTTCGTCATCAAAATCTTCTTCATCAAAGAGTAGGCCTTCGTCAACTTTATCGGAAGTTAAAGAAGGCTCAAAGCATCGCAGTAGTTCAAAAAAATCTTCAAAATCAAATCACAGCTCATCAAATAAAATTAACAGAGACAGCAAATTATCGACACCGGTGGGTCCTATTTCACCACATACATCAACAGAAAGTACAGAGCAGTTTCCCATCACGGAAGAGATTAATAAGGAATGTCAAATGATATACGAACAACTGGAAAAGGATTTTGCTTCCATGCATAAAGATAATAATGGCGAACTCAAGAGTAGCAATGAATCTAAAGCATTGAAACGTCACCAATCACAAGAAGATGAATATGTTACCAACTCCTTACAAAAGAAGCGGGTTGCTTATCACAACGCAGACAAGTTAAAAGTACAATCTCCTCTTTTATTGCGAAAACCCGATCACATACGCAATGCCATGCAAGTAAGCAAATATCCCAAAGTATTATGAGTGACTTATAGAGGCTATATTTTATTATCCGGTACAATTATAGGCTATTTTCAATCGACAATCTGCGATGCATCGCAAAAGAGAAGAGGAAGCTACAGTAGTGGAAACGGCGGTACGTGAAGCTGAGGAAAAAGTGCGGGAAGCAACTGAAGCTTTACGTAAGGCAAAAGAAAAGAGCCAGAGCCAGCTAACACCACTTATACCAAAAAGTTATTTAACACCACCGCCTCGTATAAGTAATATATTTTAGTTAACAAAATGGAAATTACAATTGAAAGTCCTTTTGAATTTTTATTTTTCTAGCTCGTACCATTGCGCCCGTCGCCAACATAATTGCTTTGGAGCGGGCAAAAAAGAAAGTAGAAGAGCTTAAAGCGGGGAAACAGCCGGCATTTACACCAGCACAAACAACCAAAAAAGGTGAACGGGTTGCCCACAAAATTACCGCAGCATTGGCGACAAAAGAAGCTGTAAGTTTTGTGTTATACAACTTTTATTAATATGTTCATAATAATATATTTTTCTTTAGATAAAACCCGCGAAACCACCAGTGCTAGAGGCAAACTCATCAAAAATATCATTTAATATTCGTATGCAGTATTACGAAATGATGGTAAAACATTGCTTGGCCATATATCCAAATATGGCCGATGCTTGGGAACGGGTAAATATGTTTTCAAACGCATTGCTTTATTTTTTATCTTACCACTATTAATGCAGGCACAAACAGAAGAGCTAGCTGTTTTAAAAAAATGTAATACGCCAGTTATTTATAAAAGTAGCGCTTTGTTAGCCATAAATAAACTAAGAAAGGAAGCAACCGGTACTGGTCTTTTTAATATTTAATAAGTGAATAATTTGAATAATATACTCATTTTAAGATTCTGGAAATAAACCAGCCGACACCAACAGGATGCTATCTCATGAAGTCATACTAGCTGGGAAACTAGCCAAAACGAATACTTGGAGTGTGCAGAAAAAAATGTAAGCTTGATATCATACAATATGTGTATATATATGAACGAAGCATGTTAACAGACGTTATAAAATTAATGCAGAAGAAGTGATGCGAGCGATGGCAATGAACCCTTTGATAAGTTGCCTGGCGACAAAGCATACGATATGGTGTACGAATTATGTCTTACTGAGGAGCAGTTGACATCGAATGGGTTTCCACGACCTGGAAACGGTCCTGGCATTGCAATTATAACCAGTTCGAGGCCCTCGCGACGTCCCAATGCAGATGAACGTTATTGCAGTCGTTGCGGAAAAGTGTTCAATTTGAAAATTTATGATGAAATATGTGTGGATGAGTGCAATTATCATCCAAAAAGTGCAGGTTATCGTAGAGGTATAATTTTATTTCATATGACATAAAAATTCAAGTACTAACCTACATCATTAACCTAATAAGGATTCGCCGACAATCATCACCGTTGTTGTCAACAACCAGCTGGTACACCTGGCTGCTCGTATGCTAATTATCATGTTGCGGATTATGTAGATTACGATAATCTTACCGGCTATATTACTACAATTAAAAAGGATGGCGATTATATACCGACAAAAAAAGATATTTATGCACTAGATTGCGAAATGTGCTACACAACAATGGGCATAGAATTGACACGCGTTACAGTTGTGGACATCAATGGACGCACAGTGTACGATGCGCTAGTTAAACCAGAAAATAAAATTGTCGATTACAACACGGTGTAAGTAATAGTGACACATACAGAAATGTCCATAAAACTATTTATTTTGTTTAGCTATTCTGGGATTACTGAGGCGATGTTGAAGTGCGAAACAAGAACCTTACGTGATGTGCAAGCTATTCTGATGTCGATGTTTCATTCTAAAACCATTCTAGTCGGCCACAGTTTAGATAGCGATCTTAAGGCTTTAAAGCTGATACACAGTGTAGTAGTAGATACGTCGGTACTATTTCCACACAAAATGGGACCGCCAAAGAAGCGTGCTCTCAAAACTTTATGCATTGAAAATTTAAAACGGATCATTCAAGAAAATGGTGAATACTTATAATTTTATTTTCGTCTCTATGATTAATTGTATGTATCTAATGGAATTTTCAGAGGCTGGTCACGATAGTGCAGAGGATGCTGAAGTCTGTATACAGTTAGTGAAATTCTATCTTCGTAATAAAATTAGTTGAGCATATTTAATTTTTAAAATCAGTATGGCAGTGAGGATTTATTACATCACTTAATAAAATATGAACAAATTATTATTTAAACATATTACAATGTACTTATGTACGTGTGAAAGTTACATCATGTTACCCGGTATTTTTTTATTTAGACTATTGAAAACAAGTTTAGGTTATTTTTCTTATCATTGTGAGTCAAGTAAAATATTGCATAATAAAATGATATTTATATTTAAAGTCATAATATTTTGGTATTCAATTGCACAAAACAAAGGAAGAATAGTAATTTAAGAGTTTCAAATTAGGCTTATGAAAGCTTTCGCGTAATTTCTTAAATTTAACTTTTTTAGGTTATTAGTATAAAGGAAATTTTTAATGATGAAGTTAAGCTTCGTATTCTGCATTAAAAATTTTAATATGGGGAAAACTTTCGACTAGTTGCATCTTGAGGTCATCAAATACAAAGTCACCTGCGGACAGGAAATTATGATCACAAACAGCGGTAATTCGTTTATTTAATTTTATATGATTATTCTTAATATAAAATTTTACTGTAAATACGGACACTGTAATTCGCGCGACTCAAACTTATTACTCACATCTTTAATATTTTTAACATAATAACGGCAAAAATTGGTTGAATAAATAAAGTGTTTGTATTTTTCTGAAGAAAAAGTTAATTATAGATACAGTAATTATAGATTACAATTTATATTTCATATAACAAATTTTTTTAAGATATCGTAATTCTTTGCTACATTCTTTAAAACTACAGTTAATTGATTAAAATCCATGTATATATACATATATGTATGCATATGTAAATACGTATTAACTTTTGACAGAATAAAGAGTTAAGCAATAAAACAGAAGCATCTTTATAAATTCTTTGACATGACCCAATGGTAGATTCGAAGAAAAGCTCCATGCATTTTCGATGATTTTGCACTTGGTGATTTAAAATCGCATCATAGTAATTCACATTAGGATATGATATACATATGTTATTTCTTTTAGTTTTGGGAAATTTTGCTATTTCTAATTAATATTTATGCGGACCAAACAAATGAAACTCATTCTTTCGTTAGTATCATAGGGTTGTTAACAGTTTTTTCCAATTGACCATTCTCTGAATTGTTCGAGGATTTTTCGCTGTTTGCGGGAATATTCATCTCATCGGAAAGTGAGGAATTGATCAGGCCGCTACCACCACAACTACTATTATCTCCACCGCTATTGTCTGCAGTTAAAGATGGTGAGGAACTTTTGCGAGTTGGATTAGCTGGTGGCTGTGGTGGCTGGAAAGCCGGACGTTGGACAAACATGTTGTCAATAATATGATCAATATTTTCAGCGCTTCCAATGGGCGCCGATGATTGTGCATTACCTTGTGATGCTGAATTGGTAGCAAGCGCTTTTGCCTCATCCTTCGCGTCTACGGGGCGTTGCTTATTTTTCTCTGATGGTGGTAATATAGGTATAGCGTTAGTTGGACGTCTTTGAGGTAATACCACTGGACGAGTGGTTGCCTGTGCAGGTGGCACGAAATATGTGGTTCCACCAACGGTATTGTAATTTTGATAATTTGAAAAGTTTGAATTGGCGTTTGGTGTGGCAGCTCCCGTAGCAGTAGCCGCTGTTGGGGGTGGCCCAGAAGATGTGGACCCAAATGAAGTTGGAGGAGCCCCAGCCACTTGTGGCGTGGTTGCCGTTGGCTGACCTCCAGCATAGGCGAGATTGTTCGGGGTTGTAGCTGAGGATGGTGGCAGGTAGTTTGGCGGTGCCGGTTGCGCATATTGACCAGGAGGTTGCGCTTGTGGACTAGCTGCCGCAGTAGCAGTATATACATCAGGTGAAGTGACATAAAATGATCCCGGAGCAGTCGCAGTACTCCCAGAATTAGCATAAGGTGGTCCTTGAGTTGGTGTTGGTACTGAAGCATATCCCGAAGTGGATTTCGGTGGTTGACTGGGATTTTGATTAGCTTGCAAAGCTTGCATGGCTTGCAAATTTTCTTGATGATAAAGCTGCATAAGATTGGCTTGCATCATGTGTTGATCTTGCATTAGAATGGGTGGTTGCTGCTGTTGTATATGCATTTGCTGCATTTGATCTGTTATATGTTGTGCTTCATGCTGTGAACGACGAAGACTTGAATATCGCTTTGGTGGACCGCGTTGTTCCTGCGATATCTGTTGTATTGCTTGAGACTGTTGATTACCTTGTTGATTATTGAGTACAACGTTAGCACCAGCTAATTGTTTTTGTTGACCAGCTAGTTGATTTTGTGAAGCTAGAGCATGCATTTGAACACTGCCTACGTGACTTGGATCGTTGCGATTCTGAACTTGCTGCAGACGTTGAGATAAATTAGATGTGGTAGGCGAACTGTTTTGTTGCGACTGCTGGCGTATGGATGCCGTTGAGGATTGTTGCTGATTCGGTTGTAATTGAGATTTTTGCTTTTGCTGTTGGTAAGATTGATGATTGTTGCCACCACCACTGATGGGTACCGCACCATACGTACCCTCTGCTTGAGAGTACCTGGAATGTGTTTGCGTCTTGCCATTGCCAGCTTTTTGTTGATTATAGTCTGTCATCCCAGAATTTGCCTGCGAGTTAGCTGAATGCCGGTTATTCCCTCGTTCATACTGTCCATCGTTGCGGTTATTTTGAGAGTCTTTATATGAACTGTTAATCTGACGGGCATTACGTTGTTTTTGCTTAAATTCCATTGGTGCTTGCCGACCACCTAGGTTTGCTTGATGACTAAAAGTTTTTCCTTTACTACTACTAACTTTGACGTCGCGGCGTTCATCTTGTAACGGAATAGGTCGTGAAGTACTAACTTGCTTTTCTGCACTAGACCGTTTATCAGCTCTATTTTCTTTTTCTTCACGCGTGACTGGTGTTTTTCTTGTTTTATGAACACTGCGCTCATTCAAACTTGGAAAGTCTGAGGCGCGTGGTGGCTTACGTTCTTTATTACTTGCTTTAAGGTAAGCACTTTCATCTTCCCAATTACGAGAATATTTACTAGGACCACGGCCATACCGACGGCGTCGGCGTGCTCGTGGTGGCGCATCTTCTGTACGAATATCATACCCATATGCAGAAACCAATTCAGATCGCGACTTTGGAGCCTGCTCTGAAGCATCAAATCGATCGTGACTCCAACGTTCTACAGCAGAAGCTGCTTGCCATTTTTTCATTGTTTTCGATGCTTGTGATATGGTAGGCGATTGTGGTGGTTTCGATCCACCAACACCTCCTTCTTGCATTTCTCCGACTTCATCCAAATTTATTGATCTATCGGCGTCCACTTCAGCAGTACGATCATCATGTTCATAGAATGTTCCCCGCTTAGGTATATATTGCGGGTTGCTACGGTCCTCATCTACTTTCTTTTGTGCTTCTATTTCTGCTTTCTCTAAACTTATATTACCTTGTCTTCCATCTTCTTCGTCGTCGTCGTCGTCATCATCATCGTCAGTCATGCTTTCTCCATCCGTCATACTTTCGTCATCTAAATCGTCATCATCCTCATCATCATCGTACTCTTCTCCGCCACCTTCTAGATCTGATGCTGTATCATATTCTGAATCATGGGGATGGGAGTTACTTGAAGGTTCTTGAGTTGGCGAAGTTCCGAACTCCAACACATTATTGCCGGTTGCCTCGCCTATTTCGGATAAAGGTATATCTGTGGCAGCAGCCGCCTCAGGAAGGCTCGTTGCTGTAGCTGAAACTTTCTCAACTTCAGCCATTTCTTCTTTTAATTAGTATAAACCTAAAAATCTGTGCACTTTAGATGTTCGTATATTGATTTAACTTTATTTCTGCTGTTTACCTTTTCCAATAAATTATTCTTTATGGTATCACACACCTTTATTAATTTGCTGAACCTAATATTTTCTTGAAAAAAGGTGTTCCTGCACACAACGCAATCACAGAAAATAGAAAGTTCGCAGTCGTGTATAAACCCGAAGAGCGAAAAGAAATAAACAGGGATGCATTTTAAATCCCCAGAATGATGCTACCTATCGAGAAGTATATTAATAAAATTCTTAACACATGATTTTATTAAAAAACTATATTTAAGTTAAATAAATAGAAAACTATTGAGTGTTTAAATGAAATTCATTCAAATATTCCATATTAAGTGCAAAGTGTTTAAATAGTTTTTTATATTACAAAAAGTTGTTCGCATATATGTACTTGAGATTGAGCTGAATATTGGTCTGGCAAGGTACAAAACTACGAATTGTTGTTGCAAAAGGGAAAAGTCAAAGAAAGTTCGAAAAGAAAATGTCTGAAAATAAATTGTTCTTGCAAAACTAGACTCAATAAATAATATTTTAATTGTTTGAATTGTTTTAATTTTCGTTGGGATATATTGAAATAGTATTTGAATCGTAAACTGTGATTTAAAAGTTAAAGGAAGCAAAATAATCATTTGGCACATAGACAAAGAGTGGGGTGGTGGATCCGTGAAACATTTTTATTTAGTTTAGTTTTTTAAGGCGTTAACAGTTTTGTTGAAAATATTTTAAAAAATGTGAGTGAAAGATTGTAAAATAAAATAAACGAGCAATTTTAAATAATTTAATAGAATAATCAAAATTAAAAATGTGTGTGGCTTTGACACAGTTCATATGCTACAGGAAAAAAGTGATTGAAAATGACAGAAGAGATTTGCAGCCGCAGAATTCACCGTTGGAATGGTGTTCCCAAAATAAAGATAGAATAAAGCAAAATTCACTGGCAGATTTAAATATTTTTTTATCTACTAAGTCGCTGAGGCCTTTAAGATTGCCCATGCTATCGTCTTCCAACTGTAACATTTCAGTCATGGTAGCATCAATTTCACCTGCGCAGAACTTTCCCATATTCAATGCGAAATACCGGCGGAAATGTCTACTCCTTCTTCTACTATTAATCTTCCACGGCTGTTTTAGTGAATTGAGCCGAGTTTCTGCTTTTAATTGTACAGTTCAGGGCAACCACTGCCAAAATGAAGGTCAGTGTCAGAAAGATGGGCAATGCCTATGTGCTGATGGTTGGCAAGGGCCAGAATGCCAGTTCTGTGGAGGTAAAGTGAGGTAAGTATTATGGAAACATATAGATTTTTAAGGTCTCGTAATAACATAACTCAAAACGAAAAATATTGTTGACTATGTAAATAAGTACATTTCTCCTAGTTTCTTGTTTAATACTTATGAATAGTATTATTGATTAGTACTCGTTTGTTATGTTGTCTTTTAGTAATTTTCTGGCTTCTGCATAACACTTGTGTTATTGTATAGCAAGTGTTAAATCAAGCATTTACTTATTACAAGTCCAATTTCTCTAACAGCCGTAACATTTAACATATTTACATAATTAGTAAAATTTCTTATCTGCTTCCTAAATATAAAGTGCCAGTCATACAATATTTCTGAATTATTACGTTCATATGTTTGTATACACAGGCACATAAATAAAAGATTGTAATCTTCAACTTTATTTTATCGTTAATGATGGGTAACATAAAATGATCGAAATTTTTGTTTTGTGATAATTAAGCTAATCACACAAACCTTTCAATTTTTTTTTTTTTTGTAAAAGGGTACAGCAACTCATGTTTTTATGGTATGTTCTAAGTATTTACCAAATGCAAAAAAAAAAATATTCCACTACTTCATATAAATTTAAGTTTAACAGATAACAAAGGTTTCTGAAAAATATAGTTTATGTTAATTCATTTCTTATTTAAAGATTATATCATCCATCTGGAACTATTCACGATGGTCAAGGAAATTACTCAGTAAGTGTTAAGTGCAGTTGGCTGATTGATACTCGACATCCCCACACAAATTCACTGCGAACACCTTCCATTCGAATTCATTTGCGTGAATTTGCCACGGAATGCGGTTGGGATCACTTGTATATTTACGATGGCGACAGTGTAGATTCACCTCTCTTAGCAGTTTTTAGGTAAGATAATTTAATTATGAAATATTAAAGGAATTTTATAACCAGTATATATAAATATATTTTTAGCGGGCTTATGTACAGAGATAATTTTGCGATACGAAAAGTACCACAAGTAATTGCCCGTTCGGGTACAGCGCTACTTCATTTCTTCAGTGATGACGCTTACAATATGTCTGGTTTCAATCTCTCTTACAAGATGGATGGATGCCCTACAGCGACAGAAGGTAACTGTATTATATTCTAACTTTAATACTTATTTTACGTATACATTTTTCAAATTAGAGCTCGAATGTTCTGGTCACGGCAGATGTAGTGAAGGAGACTGTATTTGCGATAACTTATACAAAGGTGAGGCTTGTGACGTAGCCGCATGTCCTAATGGCTGTTCAGAGGATAAAGGACAGGGCAGATGCAAAGAAGACGACGAACGGTAAAAGTTTAAACAAATTATTTATTTTGTAAAACATCTTAAAACATTGTCGCATTTTAGATGCCTGTGTAATGAAGGTTTTGGCGGAAATGATTGTGGCCAACTCAGGGCACTTGGTGTTTGGTCCACAATTTATCCGACACAATCACCCCCTCCACCCGGAACCGCTTCACACGGTTCTGCTGTATGGCGTGATACACTTCATATAATTGGTGGAGAGTCATATGGGCGTGGTGAACTTATGACCACATACGATTTCAATGGCAATGTATGGGAAACCTTACATATTGAGGGTGGCGGTAGTGTACCCGAAAAACGGTATGGAGCTTCTACCGTTATGTATGGTGATAAAATTTTCATGTACGGTGGTGTAATCGAGGGTCGTGGCGTATCTAATGAGTTATGGGCGTTTGATGTGTCTGCTAAAACCTGGGAAAATATAACAGTTAAAAGCGATGCATGTAACTCAACGGGTCTAACGTCGTATGTTATGTGTGGGCCTTTGCGTGTAGCAGGTCATACGGCAACATTAGTACCGGGTTTCGGCGACAAAAACAATTATCAATATATGATTGCTATTTTCGGACATTCACCACAATATGGTTACCTGAATACTGTACAAGAATTTAATTTCGGTACACGTGAATGGAAGATCATTGAGACTTACGGCTATGTGGTAAAAGGTGGTTTTGGACATAGTGCAGCTTTTGATTATTTGACGGAAAAAGTATATGTTTACGGTGGCATTATATCGGAGAGTGAGTCAAGCCAGGTGCTAAGCTCAAAATTATACGCTTATGAGCCCGCAACACGTACGTGGACTCTACTGTCTGCAGCACCCAGTGCACGATTACTTCACACAGCTAACTTCATTAATCATGGACTCATGATGGTATTTGGCGGCAACACTCATAATGATACCTCTCAGAGCTATGGAGCAAAATGTTATAGTCAAGATTTGTTGGTGTATGATGTCTATTGTGATTCGTGGCATACGCAGGAAATGCCAGAACACTTGCAAACAGATCTAGCTAGGTAAAGATTAATACATAATTGCACAAATTCTTGTTTGTCTGATTACAAACTCTTGATTATAGTTACTATGTAAATGAAAAAAAATACATATTTTTAAAGCATATTTTTATTGCAATAACCAATCGTATAATTCAAATCTTTTCTTATTTTTATTTTTATACATTTTTCTCTTTTATATCCAGATTTGGTCACAGTGCTGTTGTTTTCGAGGACTCGCTTTACATATATGGTGGCTTTAACGGACAATTGTTGAACGATATGTTGCGTTTCACACCTGGCTATTGTAGTTTTTATACAAAACAAGAAAAGTGCACAAACGGTCGACCAGGTGTGAAATGTATTTGGGATGTGCAGAAAATGCGATGCATTCCCATAAACCAAGTACAGCGCTCGGCAATCTTCGGTCGCGAGCAATATGACTATGTAGTATGTCCATCGAAAAGTCGCCTTACATTGACCTCTGAGCTGCTAAACGATGTGCTACGCTGCCAGGAGCAAAGCAATTGTCAATCTTGTGTGGCGAACTCATATGGCTGCACCTATTGCGGGAATGGTGTCTGCACAAAGGAACGTTGTCGGGAGACTACGTCAATAAACACATTATTTTATGAATCTAGCAACCAACAGAAACAACAGCAACAGCAGCAACAACAACAGCAATTTGTGCCCGCAGCTGTTCCCGTTGCAAATATAAAACGTTTAGAAAATTGTCAGAAAACCGAAGACTTCATGATTATTACTGTTTGTGAGCAGTTACATAGCTGTCATGCCTGCTCGGCTAATGCTGCCTGCAGTTGGGATGCTGAACACAATCGTTGCAGGCCATATTTGTCTAATATACCACATTTTAATCGAACACGGGAAGATGTAATCTGTCCACAACCCTGTGCAACATTAACAAGCTGCCACAATTGTACAGAGGACGAGTGCATTTGGTGTCAAAATGAACAACGCTGTGTTGATCGCAATGCGTATACGCCTAGTTTTCCTTATGGTCAGTGTCGAGAGTGGACTACACACTCTGCCAAGTGTCGCTCATCGCCTTCCAATACGGGTAATGGTCGCTCAACTGCTACACAATCGAGCGCTCAGTGTGGATTCTATAATAGTTGTGCACAATGTCTAGATGATCCAGCCTGTGGGTGGTGCGACGACGGCTCCAATACCGGTCTGGGCAATTGTATTGCTGGCGGTGCATTGTCACCGTATGATGCGAGCGAGTGTCAAGTAAATCATTGGTTCTTCACATCTTGTCCACCATGCAATTGCAATGGACACTCACATTGTCCTGATAATAATATTTGTGAACAACCATGCTCGAATCTGACCACTGGTAATCATTGTGAGAAATGTAGCAAAGGCTATTGGGGCAATCCAATTAATGGTGGCCATTGTCAAAAATGTGAATGCAATGGGCAAGGGGAGAATTGCCAACCCGACACTGGAAAATGCTTCTGCAATACCAAGGGCATAGTGGGTGATCATTGTGAAAAATGCGATACTCAGAATCATTATAATGGCGATCCCATAAAATCATCATGCTATTACGAGCTTACAATCGATTATCAATTTACTTTCAATCTCTCCAAGAAGGAAGATAGACATTTTACAAAAATTAATTTTCGCAATTCACCACAAAAGCCCGAAATCGATGCAGACTTTACAATAACTTGTAGTGTACCAGCTAAAATGGACATTTCAGTTAAGCGCGCAGGTTTTCCAGAGAAATTCTTATATGCTGGTATAAATTGTTCAACGTTTAGACAGCGATTTCCAAAAACTGAATACACTTTCGGTCATTCACCGGAAGATAACAGCTCTTTAACCACATTCTACGTGTTCGTGCATGATTTTCGGCCACCAATTTGGATACAGATAGCCTTTTCGCAATATCCGAAGCTGAATCTGCAACAATTCTTTATCACATTCTCCACATGTTTCTTGCTGCTTTTACTTATGGCTGCTGTTTTATGGAAAATAAAACAAAAATACGATACGTTCCGAAGAAGGCAACGATTATTTGTCGAAATGGAACAAATGGCTAGCCGTCCATTTTCCCAGGTAAATAGCTATGAGACATTATTGATGTAGTACTAATTCTTCATTATGCGCAAAATTATACACAGGTTGTAGTGGAAATCGAAAACAGAGATAATATTGATTTAACTCATACAATGGAGGGTATTACCCATCTGACTAAAAAGCGCAAAAAGGTAAATGGATATAATATTTTAAAAAGTTTAATAGATTTGTTAACAAAATAGTTTCAAACTTAATTAGGATTGTCCGAGCCCGATAGCGCTGGAGCCTTGCAGTGGTAACCGGGCGGCAGTTCTTTCACTTTTAGTTCGTTTGCCAACGGGTTAGTATTCCAACACTACTATTAAAAATATACATGCATAAGTATATCTATTTTTATTCCACGTTTATATTTATAGGGGGATTGCAGCATGCACCTGCAGGACAGTCAGCTGGTTTGGCCGTGGCCAGTGCACTCGTAACACTGGGCAATCCACGACGACCCTCAATAGAACACTCTAAAGAGCCAAAATCCAAAAGAAAACAAAGTCAACATCCTGATAGTTGTACATAATACTTATAAAAGTTTAATTGTGACGTTTAACAGCGAAATTTGTAAAAGTATTTTATTTATATATCTACGTACATACAAGGAGGATGCATGTTTACACTTTGGTCTGCATTCGAAAATGTACATCAATCGAACAAAACCGCGTATGGCGGTGTAGCGACCATTCAAGGAGTAATATTATGAATGCCTTTATACAAAATACATAATTATATTAATAATAAAACACTGTACTAAGGCATATTTACAGATTTACTTCACATAATAATTACACTTACATTTAGTAATAATAATTGTAAAATAATAGGGCATAAATTTATTTATTATAGCTACAATTTTAATTGCTAGACTCAATGGCAAACTAAAAAGACATTAATATTATTAAAAAAAAAATAATGAGAAAGTTAATACAATAACGCAATATAAGTTATATGTTTTTGAGTGTAAGACATTATTAAAAGTTTGAAACTTGCATTTTAAACCAACCTATTTTTGTATATCTTTTATTTGTTTGAATGCATGATTGCATTATAATCACACCATCAGTTGTAAAAATTTAAAATACTAAGTAAAATATCTAATATGAATGATATAAACTTTGCTGTAGAGTGTTTTATTATCTGTGTTAAAAGACGATTTAAAAATTAACCAAATACAAGAGAAATGGGTATATACATATTGAAATACATACATATATAAACCACACTAATACAAATGTTTTTGTTTAGTTTTTAGTCATCTTGATATCGATTCTTCATATGTAGAGACCACAAAAAACTCAAAGAAACAACTAATTCCATTTTTCCAATTATTTTCTAAAAGGAAAGCTTCAGCCCTCTGAAATGTTTCATTTAATTACATCATTCTCTTCCCATGACATTCAGGGTTTATATTCGGTTAGTGGCTGTCATCACTACTGAATTCTCGAAACATTTGGAAATAACAAAAATAATTAGAACTCTTATTCTTTACCTTCTACCCTAACCAAATGTTCGATGGCTTTGATACAATAGTCTAAGATTTATACGGCTAAGATCCAGTGGATCTTATTAGATCTTGTCTTGCATCGACAGTTTGAGTTGAAGAAAATATAATTATTCCGGCGTAATTTTGGCTCGTTGTTTCCTTTCATTGGGGGTGTTTTTTTTTATGTTGCGGGTCCCAAACCCAGCGCACAACCCTATGTAGGGGATGTTTCGCCTTCTCACTTTAGCTCGCCTTCAAACGGATGTTCATAGGCTACCCAGAGGATACTTGGTCAAAGACCGGAAGTCGTGAGTTGCTTGAGCCATATGTAAAAGAATAGTTTCTGGCCACTCCCAAGTGAATGGCGATCAGAGAACTTTCCTCACTTGCGTGAACTTCTACACATGACAACCATTCTCCATTGATATCATCGGCCTCAACACCCGCGCCGTTAGATCTGCTTTCTCCAGACTGGACAAGGAAGCAAAGCAGATGGGTCTGCCAGTGAACGAGGGCAAGACGAAATATCTCCTGTCATCAAAGAAACAGTCGTCGCACTCGCGACTTGGCACTCACGTCACTGTTGACAACAATGTGACAGTGTTTAACGTGGGATCCTACTGGCGACAGCTTAACTCCACGGTGCTCAAAAGCACAATGGATCAATAGAATGCGTCGATCAGCGCCCTGAAAATTGGGTAACGATTTTCAGTACCAATCGGCAGTGTGGCATGGACACACTAACCACCTTGGTAGGGCTCGAGGCCCATCTGAAAACCTCTGCCGTACTTTGGGTCCGGCACCCGGTTGCAATGCAACTCCACATTCGACTGACAAAGTCAGTTCTTCCCGCGATTTGGGTTTTAACCACAGCCACCACGAATCTCCACAAAGGGCCAAACCCAATGAGCAGACTGGAGCGAACTCCAGAGGCTACTGCTCCCCGTGGTACCAGGTGTAAGTCTTTGGTATTGACCTTGTAGCCGAAGCTACGACCAGTTGAGCTTCCATACAGCCCTGGACTGGTGGCCAGGATCTTAGTCGCCTCTTACGACAGGCATGCCTTACCGCGGGTATATTCGGTTTCCCCTCGAACCCGGAGGGGTCCCCCCGTACCCGCAGGGGGACGTCGCTGTTGACAGTCATAACTTTGAAGTTATAGATAGTTTCGTGTATTTGGGAACCAGTATAAGCACCACCAATAATGTCAGCCTGGAAATCCAACGCAGGATAACTCTTGCCAACAGGTACTACTTCGGACTGAGTAGGCAATTGAGAAGTTAAGTCCTCTTTCGACGAACAAAAACCAAACTCTATAAGTCACTCATAATTCCCGTCCTGCTATATGGTGCAGAGGCTTGGACGATGTCAACAACTGATGAGTTGACGTTGCGAGTTTTCCAGAGAAAAGTTCTGCGAAAGACTTACGGCCCTTTGCGCGTTGGCCACGGCGAATATCGCATTCGATAGAACGATGAGCTGTATGAGATATATGACGACATTGACATAGTTCAGCGAATTAAAAGACAGCGGCTACGCTGGCCAGTTCATGTTGTCCGGATGAATGAAAACACTCCAGCTCTGAAAGTATTCGACGCTGTACCCGTCGGGGGAAGCAGAGGAACAGGAAGTCCTCCACTCCGTTGGAAGGACCAGGTGGAGAAGGACCTGGCTATGCTTGGAATATCCAATTGGAGTGACGTAGCGAAAACAAGAAATCGCGTTAGCCAATTAAGAAGAAGAAGAATTTTGGCATAAAAGGTATCTTCACGACACAAGATTGAGAATGAAAAGTTCAAGTTATTAATATGTACATATGTATATAATGTGGACTTATACACTTTTCATTTGTTTTTAATCGCCTTTTTGGAAAATTTTCCTATGCATTTCAGTCTTCTATATATTTGTGAAGAAAGTACACATAGTACGAGGATGGTTCAACCGATTACTCCACTATCGCTTCATGACCGCAGGGCCGAGGCTTTGTACGGTCATGTAAAGATCGAAACAATAGACTTCGAAAAATTCGAAGAATGTTCTACAGGTTGGAAATTTTTTGAGATTCACAATGTGTAATCGACATCGATTTCTTGGAGTATAGCAAAACGGTTATATGAGCCTACTGTGCCGATTCGAGGTGGATTTCACTCACTGTGTAGAAACTTGAGTCAAATGAATGAGTTATCGCCGCCAACGAGGTCTATTTTGCCAACCATCTGAAAACGGCGGTTTAAAGAAGTTAGGCCAAGTGTACCGACCTAAAGATTGACTATGTTGAGAGAGAAATTGTTAAAAAAAAAATTTTTTTTATTTTTTAACTCTCCGCAGTTGAAGCTCGTGAGCTCGGCGACATTTGTTTTCAGACAGCGCCTCTTCCCACACATCGCATCAATCAATGGATTTATTGAGAGATTACTTTAGTGAGCAAATAATTTCACATTTTGGGGCGGGCGATTGGCCGCCAAGATCTGTGATAACACACCGTTAAACTTTTTCCTGTGGGGTTGTGTAAAGACTAAAGTCTGTGCGGACAATCCCGCTTCGATTCAGGCCTTGGAACATCACGCGTGCCTGTCAAACTTAATAAACGACAAAGAAAATTGATCTCAACGGATGGACCATCAAAAAGAGATAAACAAAATTACCCATTAAATGTGGAGTTTCTGTTTATTCTTTAAAAAAAGCAGGAAACCTCGAAAAAAATGTACTTTTTATTTAATACACTATGATTCATTTTGGATTTCCTGTATCTCGTAGTTGATTTACAGAAAGATCCTTGAAAATAGGTATCAGGCGGTGAGAAATGAGGCAGTCGAAAAACTCTTTTCGTATTTTGTCAATAGATGTCGTTGCAGTCGTATATCTCTAGTCCAACCAATCACATTGTGTCATACCATAAAGTGTTGGAAAAGTGAGATTTTAAACTTCATTTAACCAAAAAAAATAAATTCGGAGAAGTTGAAAAAAGTTACAGCTGTTCAAAAATGAGAGAAAATAATGAAGAAATCCGCTATATTTTGAAATTTTTGTATTAAAAAGGTAAAAATGCCACGCAAGCCACCAATGAAATTTGAGAAGCTTACGGAGACGATGCTGTATCAGTTCGGGTAGCACAACAATGGTTCGCTCGCTTCCGTTCTGGAAATTTCGAAATTCCAAATGGCAAAAAGTTGTCGACCAAAATGGTACATATTTGTCTATTTATATATTAGTATAAGTTTGGTTTTTGACAAAATGGCGGCATCCCAAAATAAAGTCGTTTTTTTCGTGAAAAAATTTACATTTCAGAGAGGCTTAAAAAATTTAAATTATTTTTCAAAGTTTTATTCCTTTGATCATTACCGTACAAAATTATTTAAACCGGTCGATCGGCCCAAATGTCCCACACCGACACTGAAGACAGTATTTCGAGAAAACGCGTTTAAAGTTTTTCTCGTTATTTCTTACAAATACGCTCATATCTCCGAAACTGTTTTGCTGATCAACTTCAAATCATAATATTCCCAAATTAATGTACATCCGATATACAAGTATAAGCAAAATCTCGTTTTTTTTAAATCAGAAGTGTACGAATCATATAGATATTCATAAATATTATATAATATCGTGTTAATATATTCATGTCTGTTTTATTGCTTCTTGGTCATCGAGGTGAAAACGAAAGTTTTTTCTATTTGTTTTTGTTTTTATTCTCTTTCACACTCAGAAGCTAATTTCGTTATGATTGGGAGCTTTATTTAAATAAACTTCGCTTTCATTTGGCTCACGAAGAGGTATGTAAATATATGTATATGCATACATATGTATGTAAATTTCAATATGTATGTGCCTGATTATTCAATATATAAATAAATATTTTGGCTATACATGTGTCGCCTAAAAATTCAAATACATATAAATCACTTTAAGGTAAGTAAGCTTACAAGCTCCGCACTGCTCTTTAGAGCCCTCGTGATTCACTTGCAAAGCCCCAAATCAAAAACCGGATTGTATTTATTCATTGGTTGCGTCTCGTAAGTAAACAACGGATATTTACTTTACTCATTATTAAAAAATTCATTGAAAATATTTTGGCATTGATTTGGCGGTATTTCAGAGGGTTATTTGTGGAGACATACATACATATATAAACAGATTTCTGTATTTCTATATATGCACATAAATATGTTTGAACATAATAGAGTCATTAGGAGTGACGAGGAAAAATAAACTTCTATCCAAACCTTCTATAAATGGCAGGCAAAATGCTTAATGCATACAAAATTATTAACTTACACACATAGATAACTAATCGTACATTCGTTATATTCATATGGACAGAATAAGCTTTTTTCTATTGGCCCAAAAGTATTTTTAAAACATACATATGTTTTTTTCAAATATGAATATGATATGAATAAAACTATTATTTCATGTGTCTTTTATTATTATTAGTAATAAAACAACTCTAGAAAAAAATATTACTTGCCCGAGAGAAGTATTTTTGAACCTTTAAATTGTAAAAGATTTGAAATCATAATAAAATTTATATACTGGCGCTTAAACCTATGTTAACCAAGACTTGTGCTAAGTCTAAATCTAAATATGCTTCTTCGTGCCAAAATTTCCATGGGTTCCATGTCATGTCATAACAGCGTGTCGACTGACTGGTGTAGACATCACGAATCCTTAATTGCTTTTCCTGCGGAATTCTGACAGAATTTCAATAAAAATGAGGAGAAACTGATAGTGATTCTTCTCGTGACTGGTGATTCAGATTTCAGCGATGATTATTTAAAAATTTAGCTTTACGTCACCACTTAACACCCAAAGAGTGTAGAGAGTATATAAGGGGTAGTGGAAAATTAAAAAAGAAAAATCGATTTTTTCCTATTTCGTTAGATTATAAATTAAAAGTAATATATACAAATTTACGTTGAACCGCAAGGTTCAATCAACTTTAGCAGTATACTATTAAACGGGTTTTTCTCAAAACAACAATTTCCGAATTTTTTCTATGAGACAAATGATCCCATCCATATCAAATTTTTTTTGCATTTTCTGTTTATATTTCTCCATACAATCTTCTACCTGTTTTTTGATCTGTTCAAAAATCTAAAGTCGAGCCAAATTTTGGCTAAAGTTGAACTTTTTTATGCCCCTTATGCTGATGAAAGTGGCTTTGAAGTCAAGAAGTTTTTTATAAGCAGGAAATAACGCATATTATCAAAGAACATAAGTTGGGAGACCACGCCCTTTTTAAAGGAAGTCAGTGGTCGGAAATAGAATAAAGGTACATCGATGTCAAATAAAAGTTTTAATCAATTTTCAAAACCGAGGCTGCTTAATTCGAAAAGTTATACTATAAACCAATAGATCCGAACAATCGTTTATGCTATAGTCGTCCAAACTCTTGGTTTGCACCAGATTCCCACCAGATATTTCTAAAACTGATAAACAACATTGTGAATGCGCTGTAGTTATTTGCTGCTTATTGGGCTTACAAACTTCGGACCGAGGTTATAGTTGGGGTCATATCATGTTTATGAGTTGCGCAATGTTAATTATTTTTGTTGTTGCTTTATAAGTTGTTTTATATTTGGGGTAAACCATAATCTCTTAAGTGACTCATTTAAAGGAAAAGAATAAAATCTGTGCACTCTATCCATGTAGATATGGACAAGAGCTATCAATCAAAGATTTGTGTACAACAATAACTCACTACAAAAACATTTTAAATTTACCTTAACTCTGTGAAATATATCAAGCCAACTGTTGCATAGCTTCAGTATATTTTTAAACTCCGTACGGCACGGTTGTCAACGCGCGCTAATGTAAAAATAAAATACAAAAAAGACAACGGAAATTAACTGCGGTGAAAGAAAACTGCAGCATCGTGTAAAGAAAGTAAAGTTCGGAGAGCTGAAAAAGCGCCAAGTGTTTGAGACGAACTCACAACTCAAACCGACGAAAAATTTACGAATTTTTTCTACTCACATCGAAATTGGCCAACGGTTTCACAGCGCTGTGTGTCGGGCATTCATTTATGAGTTGCGCGTTAAAGTGAGAGTTTGTGTCTTAAGTCTTTTGATTTCCCAACAGAGCTGCGGGTAGGTGCTTTCATACAAAATTAACGTTGATATAAATATATACATATATGTACATATATTTTAAATTTAAGTGAGAAAAAATTAAATAAATTTGTGTGAAAATGTGTTTAAAATTGTGCCTGCGAACGAATTGCTGTTTTTTTTAATATATTTGTTATGAAAAATTGCAAACTAATGTAAATAAGCTTTAAAAGTTAATGTGCGCAAAAGATATTTTATATAATAAAAGTGATTTGTATATTTTTTAAACAATAATAAAAAAGGTATTGAAGACGGTAAGAGTTTTGTAATAGCAAACGAATGTCTCAAAGCGTGAAAGTTTCAAATATGCATGTACATAAGTATGTATGTATGTACATATACATATTTAAAGTTGATTATGTATGCATAAATTTCGTAAGAAATGCAAATAAATTTCTTCGTCAAAGCATCGGATGTTCAATTTTAAAGCAATATTTGAAATTTTGTGTGTTTTTTCTAATATGTATGTATATATTTTATATGTACACAAATTTATAGATGATATGTCTTTGTGCTAAAGTGTGAGTGTATGCCTGTGTGTGCTCCAGCGAAAGTGGTTTTTATAATTGTAAATGTATACAGGCTTATGTTTGCCAGACATATACACCCTGATGTTAATGTATCGTATGTGTGTATATCTACTATTTTTAGATTGATATATAACAAAAAAAATTAAATAATTTATGCAAATTTTGATAGATAGATAATTTTTTTACAATTCTTTGAATTTCAATGCCTTTGAAGTGATGTGACTGTTTTGGCAGTCATTTGATGTTTTTGAGTAATAAAAAAATTACTTAAGTCGATTTAAGCCAGTTCAGCTCTTTTGAATTCTGGAATATTATTTATTTATAATTGGCCACAGTTTAAAAAAAGTTGCATTGAAACGTGTTCAAAATTTTGCTGTAAATTCGAAACTATTATTATTATTTCGAAATTATAAATTTATATATGCCTTCTATATGTAACAAGTACATGCAATATTATTATAAAAAAATAAATTTTAAATTGGTCAAAATGTAGTAGCAAAAAATGCATTAAAAATAATTGAAGTAACATTTAAATCAACTTTATTTTGTTTTGTAATCCTTGAAATCTTTATTAAAAATAATTTTCAAATTTGAATTCCAAATTTCGGATTGAACTGATTGAATAAAAAATGTTTACCCCAAGTTTATTATTTATAATTACAATGAAAAAAGTGTACTTGATATATTTTCGCGTTTCTGTACTTCGTTTTTAGCATTTTGAACTAAAACTCTCACATAGCCATATTCTTCAGTAGTAAATCAAAAATTAAAATTCTAATTTTTATTCAAAAATTTTCAATTAAAATATTCGCAACTCTGGCTATAAATGTATACATATAATAATAAATAAATATATATTTATATATACTTAATATATGCTTATTTATAGAAGAGATTTCTTTATTCGCAAGTGAGCGTGTATTGCATTATTTTCTAAGTTTTCGGAGCAAGAAAGTTTGGTTCATGAATATAAATACATATGTATGTACGAGTATATGGCTAAGATTGGTCTTTTTTAAAGCAAGTGTTAAAAAATGCCTGATGAAATAAAAAATTCGCTGAAAATATTCAAAAAGTTCGCTAACATCTGAGATTTCAAATATTAGCAATTTTTTGTTGGTTACTATTTTATTGAAAATTTTTGTTGAATTTACTAAAATTATTTAAAAATTGTGTTTTACATAATTTTCACAACTATATACGTAAAGTCATCTAGTTATTAACACACCTCGCTGAACTCGATATAAAAGTAGCCAAGTTTATGTAGTTGTTTTTCATACATTTTGCTTTTTAAACTAGTGTTTTTGCCACTCGCTCAATGAGAATGAGACAGAACTCAAATTATGTTATTCTTTTACTATTATACCATGAACAGGGTATATTAAGTTTGTCACGAAGTTTGCAATACCCAAAAGGAAGCGTCGGAGACCCTATAAAGTATATATATAAATTGAGCTGAGACGATTTAGCCATGTCCGTCTGTCTGTCTGTCCCTCTGTCCGTCCATCCGTCTGTCTGTATATATACGAACTCGTCCCTCAGTTTTTAGGATATCGTTTTGAAATTTTGCAAACGTCAATTTCTCTTCAAGAAGCTGCTTATTTGTTGGAACTGCCGATATCGGACCTCTATAACATATAGCTGCTATACAAACTGAACGATCGGAATCAAGTTCTTATATGGAAAACTTTCACATTTGACAATGTATCTTCACAAAAGTTGGCACAGGTTATTTTCTAAGGCAACAATGTAATCTCCGAAGAAATTGTTCAGATCGGATTACTATAGCATATAGCTGCCATACAAACTGAGTGATCGGAATCAAATGCTTGCATGGGAAACTTCCTCATTTGACGACATATCTTCACGCAATTGGACATGAATTACTGCTTAAGGTAATAATGTAATATACGAAGAAATTGTTCAGATCGGTTTACTATAGCATATAGCTTCCATACAAACTGAATAGGGTATATTAGCTTAGGTGCAGCCGAAGTTAACGTTTTTTCTTGTTTTTGTTTGTTATTTATTAAAAATCCCATAGCTTATTGAGAAATAATATAATAATGCATGCAAACATTTGTAGTTAATTCATGCGTAAGCGCTTTTTAACGGACCTCTACTAAAAATGAGTATATTAAAATTTAAAAATACATATTCCTTATACATACATACATATATGTATACCATATTTTCTTCGTTTAAACTAAATGAGTATGTCTTTTCTGCCTCATAAAAGTTGTCTTAACCAGCGAAAAAATATAACATAACGGTATTTTGGCTAACTGCCACTAAACCAGGAGTACACGATCCACTCACATGACGCAAACACACCGATGAACATACATACATATGGCGTACCTAGTGCATATTTGTTTGTCTCTTCATTCCGGTGGCATTGGTCAAAATATTAACGGCATGTCTTTTTTCTGAAACGCATGCCGCCCGTAAGCAGAAGACTAAAAGTTGCAAAATTTTTATTTTATTAACGTTAACTCTTCAAAGTTTAAACTACACATATTTACGCGTATGTTCACATGTGTACATACATACATATACCGCAAGTGTACTCAGCGTTGTAACGAAATTAAATGGAAATCCTATGACCATCATCTAACGTGGACTGCCACACATGCCTGCACATATATGTATGTATATACATATATATTTCTGCATACGCACATTTAAGACAAACATGCGAGTGCAAAAATACACACTTAAACACACACACATATGTACGTATACATAAGCGTCAAGACAAATTTACTTTTAGTGTTGGTCTTCTCTAATATGTTATTTTTGTTTTCTGAAACTACATACATATGTGTATGTAGTATGTAAGAAAAATGTTTCTCAATGCTTTTTGCAGACTCTAATGGAACGCTGTCACAGCAATATATACTCGTATACGAGTGAAAAGTCTAATGCCGTCAACTACACCACTTGAAGACGGTATTTTCTCCGCGTGTGTACCTGTGTCTGTGTTTCTTTCACTATACATTTCCTCAATTTTACTTCCTAGTTTGTAATTGCAAAATGAAGCTATTGTTTACTTCACTTTTGCATGGGACAAGGCGAAATCGGGGTCACTCAGCTGCTATACCGTTTGCATAGCCAAATAGCAAGTGACAGTAGATGTTGTCGAAAATAACGCGAAATAATAGTCGGTTGTGTGCCTTTATTTATTGAGTTCGCTTCTTCATCTAATTGATTTGTTGATTTTTTTGTTTTGATATTAGTATGGTCCGAAAACCAAACTGATTCACGTTTCTGAGAAAACCCATTGATTGCTGGTTTTTCATATAGCTTCACTTTAAGCTAAATCCATCATTAATACATAATTACTATTTAATATACTCTTCTTTAATTATAAGCTCTTAAAAGCTTTAATACTGATTATATACATTTTAAAATACCTGGATTCAATATTCTGGCAAATATTTCACGTTAGTCATTAAGTTGATTTATTATTAACAGGATTTGATAATAATATTTTGGCGTATATACCATAAATTTACGATAGTGCTGAACTCCTCTAAGCGATCGACAAAAGAACTACCAAGCATTCATAAATAAAAAACATTTACATAAAAACAAGAAAAAATGTCAGTTTCATCTACCCAGTCGCTATAATACCTTCATTTGTGTATTTTGGGTATAAAAAGATCTATATTTATACCCTGAACAGGGTATATTAAGTTTGTCACGAAGTTTGTAACACCCAGAAGGAAGCGGAGACCCTATAAAGTATATATATAAATGATAAGTATGTTGAGCTGAGTCGATTAAGCCATGTCCGTCTGTTTGTCTGTGCGTCCGTCCGTCTGTCTATATTTATACGAACTAGTCCCTCAGTTTTTAAGATATCATTTTGAAATTTTGCAAACGTCATTTTCTCTTCAAGAAGCTGCTCATTTGTCGGAACGGCCGATATCGGACCACTATAACATATAGCTGCCATACAAACTGAACGATCGGAATCGAGTTCTTGTATGGAAAACATTTGACTATGTATCTTCACAAAAGTTGGCACAGGTTATTTTCTAAGATAACTATGTAATATGCGAAGAAATTGTTCATATCGGATTACTATAGCATATAGCTGCCATACAAACTGAACGATCGGAAAAAAGTTCTTGTATGGAAAACTTTTGCATTTGACAAGATATATTCACGAAATTTGGTATGGATTATTTTCTACGGCTACAATGTAATTTCCGTTGAAATTGTTCAGATCGGTTAACTATAGCATATAGCTGCCATACAAACTGAATGATCGAAATCAAATGCTTGCACGAGAAACTTCCTCATTTGACAATATATCTTCACGAAATTTGGTATGAGTTATTGTTCATAGAAATAATGTAATATCGAAAAAAATTGTTCAGATCGGCTTACTAGATTGTTGACGCTGTCCTGGACGCTGGATATGTAAAGTAAAACCTTGCAACTGTAACTGCGTATTTAGAACCTAATGTATATCCGATTAAACTACAGAGCGGCATTCTGTGAAAGCTTTAAGAGGAAAGCTCCATATCGTATAGAAATAAACTAGCCGAAATCGGTTTAACGAGTATGATGTCAGTCGCAAAGAGGAGATTTTGCTTATTCAGTGTGTTATAATAGTATATAATGAATGAAGTACTGAATAAACACATGCAAATAAATTTAAGAGGAAGTGCTGTAGTGTTTCGCATAAAAGTAAAGCGCTGAACGCCAAATGATATGATGCTAATTGAATATTAATCGCACGACATATTTTGTACGTAATTAAAATAACATGTCATGAATACAAAAGCTTTATTGTGATTCGCAATAGGATTTTTTATAACAATTTTCTTATCAAAATATTCAATAAATTTAATTTTGGGAATTTAATTAAATTGAAACTTTGTATAGAAAAAGTTTAGAAAATTTATTTAAATTTATATGGGTTTGATTTATTCATACCTGAATTCGACTGTTATTGATGTAAGTTATGCTGGTTTGTCATTATTCTTATACTCTTGTCTGTCCGTCCGTCCGTCCGTGCAAGCTGCAACTTCAGTAAAAATTGAGATATCTTGATGAAACTTGGTACGCGATATAAGATATAGAACTGTTATTTGGCACAGGGAATCGCAGTAGTAAGGGGTACCTGTGGGCAAAAAGTTTTGACAAAGTGGGCGTGGCGTCGCAGTTTTATAAGTTTAAGGTAGATATCTCTTAAAACACTTAAGCTACAACAACCTAATTCATCTAGCGGAAATATTATAAGAACTCCTAACGACAGTGTGAAAATAGTTGAAATCGGATGCCCATTTTTAGGTGAAAACACATATTTCGAGACTCGCCCGACCGATTTCAATCTAATATGGTATGTGGCATTATTCTGACTTTGTTATATTCTTTACTGGCGTAGACACCGTTTAAGCGGTTATAGCCGAGTTTCGTCCATTCGGACGACATGACCTAGCCAGCTAAATCGCTGTTTTTTAATTCGCTGAACTATGTCAATGTCGTCGTATAACTCGTACAGGTCATCGTTCTATCGACTACGGTATTCACCGTTGTCAATATGCAAAGGATCATAAATTCTTTCGCAGAACCTTGCTCTCGAAAATTCATAGTGCCGCTTCATCGGATATTGTCATCGTGCACCATATACCATAGCAGGACGGGAATAATGAGTGACCTGTAGAGTTTGGCTCGTCGAGAGAGCACTTTACTTCTCAATTGCCTACTCAGTCCAAAGTAGCACCTATGTCTGTCTATATAAATGGTTTGAATAGAGTCAATACTGTCTTTAGCTCGCATATACCTAATATAAGTCATTGTAGGTGATTTAATACCGCATATAAGGCCAATATGTGAGTTCTTCTTCTTCTTTACTGGCGTAGACACCGCTTACGCGATTATAGCCGAGTTAACAACACCAGCGCCAGTCGTTATCTTAAGGTGTTATATACAGTTAGGAGGTCGAAAAAAAGGCATTTTTCAAGAATTTGTTCTAAGAAAACTATTTCGTTTATTGATTTGAAACTTGGCAGGTATATTACGACAACCTTAAACTATATTCACATATTTTTTATTGCCAAAAATAATGATCGGTAACGTTGATATTGCCAATTTTGCAGAGGTCCGCAAAAAAAAGGCCTCTTGCGGTGAGCACGATATCTCTGGACTGGATCATCTAAAATGCAAAAACCAAATAAAGTTCATTAATATAATAAATAATCTAGTGATTGATCGAAGGAATTAGCAAAAAATGGCGGCTACTCAAAGCAAAAGCTTCGATTTTCGATCAAAATTCGGGTTTTAATTGTTTATAAAAATAAGAAATTTTCATTGGATGAGCAAATCCTTCGATTAATTACAAAAAAATATAGTTAAGAAGCTTGTGTAAAAATTTCAGACCGATCGGTTAAGCCGTAAGAAATCTTGCTCACCGACTTTGAAAACACCGTTTCGAGAAAAAGCACTTTACATGTAGTCGGCGCGCCATCACTAATGTGTCTATAACTTCGAAAATATTCGTCGGATCGACTTGAAATTTTGTACGTGCATACTCAGATATATATATATTAAGAAAACGCAAAAAAAAAAATCGATTTTTTGAAAATCCTAACTGTATATAACCCCTTAATAAAATTGAGAGAGCGTATTTTTCTTATAACTATGGATATTTGTGCATAAAATCAGCTGAAAACTGGTCCTAGACAACATATAATTAACAGGACTTATGTACCTGGAAGTACTTTCCTGGCTTTCATTCTTGCAAGTTTCAAAAATATGAAATGTTCGATATACCCGAATTCAGCACTTCCTAACTTGTTCTTTTAAAATTTCTATATTTAATATTAAAAAAGAATTATTTTTCTGAAATAACATTTTTGTCGTTATAAGTTTATTTTTGTTAGTTTTATTTAACAGTAATGAGAAAGATTAAAGCTCTGAACTAAACTTGGCAATAAAAATAACAAATCCATATGGTATTTTTAGATCGTAACTGTTTATATGGGTTTATTAAGTTGTAACAAATACTAAAACAAATATTTTAAAATTATAACAAAATCAAGAAAAAAATATTAAGTACGCTAGTTTTTGTTCACACTTGACTGAGAGCTGCTGTAAGTATGTTTTTGTGTATGTATTTGAAATGCCGAAGTTGGTTACTGGCCAAAAACACCGTAATTTGGCATCGAGTTGCTTGATGCGTCTTTCGTATGTGGGGCAACTAACCGCAGACATTTCGGGCATTGATGATTTTTACCAACTTTGTTAGCGAACCGCTAAGTACATACACGTAAACATAATATCTATGTAATGTTGAGACACAACCACCCACACGCGATATAAGCTCATAAGCTCTTAAATTTAAAGCTATTACATACATTTGTACATGTATTAGGGTGGTAAAATCAAGTGTTGGATAACAATTTCACAACGAAATAGTAAACGCGAAAATTTGTCTGGCACCTTTAGTGGCTTTTTAAGTTGCAAGGAAAATATTTTTAAGTATTTAGCACAATAATATTTTATTTTTATATACCCAACAAAATTCTTAAAAATAAAGGGCACACCTAGTCTGTATAAAGGGAATTTTTGGAATTTTGTTTAAAGAAAATTATTGCATGAAATAATTCGAAATTTTGAGGATATATTTATATAAAATTAATGAATATACACAACTTCAAAAAAAAAAAAGTTTGCCAGTTATTAATTTTTTACCAAGTTACTGAAAAAAAGTTCTCCACTTCTGTAGTAATTGCGGCCTTCGCTGTGGATGAAAGCAAACCGACATGTTTCACATAATCGAAACACTGGAGGGTCATTGCAAAAAGAAACAAATATTTGTACAAAATAAGCAAATAACAAGAAAAAACGTTAACTTCGGCTACACCGAAGCTAAATACCCTTCACAGGTGCATTTCTGTTAGTAACTATGTGTTCAGTTTGGATGGAAGCATATGCTAAAGGAATCGGTTCTGAACAATTTTTTTGGAGATTATATTGTTACCTTAAGCAATAATCCTTGCCAAATTTCGTGGAGATACCACGTCAAATGCGAAAGTTTTCCATACAAGCCCTTGATTCCGATCGTTCGGTTTGTATGGCAGCTATATGCTATAGTTAACAATTTCTTCGGAGATTATATTGTTACCTTAAGCAGTAATCCATGTCAAATTTCGTGGAGATACCACGTCAAATGTGAAAGTTTTCCACACAAGAACTTGATTCCGATCGTTCAGTTTGTATGGCAGCTATATGTTATAGTGGTCCGATATCAGCAGTTCCGACAAATGAGCAGCTTCTTGAAGAGAAAATGGCGTTTGCAAAATTTCAAAATGATATCTTAAAAACTGAGGGACTAGTTCGTATATATACAAACCCTGTTCAGGGTATAAAAATAAAGGCGATTAGTTGGTTTGGCTTCGAGTTACAAATTTCGAAAAACTTGCCACCCCAAAAATTATATTCATGCAATATATTATGTGCATACATAGGGATATATATATAATTTAATACTAAATACGCTTATGTAAAAGTACTTAAAAAATATTTACTGCACATTTACGCATACTTAAGTGACAAAGTTAATGGAGTGTCAAGTTAAACGATTGATGAAAGGTCAAGACAACTGTCAATATATACATATACACACTCATAGGAGTTAGTAGCACAAGGTGCTCTCTTCAATAAAAATCAAGAACCTTAAAAATTATTGCGTATAAAGAAACCAATTTAGGTTAGAGCTTCATTATATTCTAGTATAAATTTTAAAGCTCGTATAACCTTAAGCCATAAAAGTAACTGGAGCGTAACACTATTTGGTTTCAGTACTTAAACATTTAAATTGAGAATGCATTTGCATAAAAAAACTCAATGAACACCCACTATGTACTTTTATACAGAAAATTTTTGAAATGATTATTTTTTTTTTTCAAAATGAGATTTTAAGTATATGTACATATGTACATATGATTTAGAAAAGGCTATACTGTTACCGTTCCCACAAAGGTCGGGTCTACGTAACCGGAACGGATTCAGATTTTTATCCGGCCAAGGTCTGTCAACTCGGCAGGTTTCTGCCTACACAACAACAACAGGAATAAGGTTTGGCACAATAAGATATTTTCCGTTCAATGATCCACGTTCGACAAATATAAAGAATTTAAAAAATGGCGTGGTTTAAAAAAAACACTGATAATTTTTCCACCGAGTAATCACTCAAGCTTATTTGAAAATTGTAGTTTTTGTACTACAAGTATTAATCATACATTTTCAGTCATAATGCCTGGCTCTTATAGAAACCCCTATATGTCAAACTAGCTTATAAATCGTCTACCGATTCCAAAATAGGTAGTTAATAGTAATAGTATTTGACAATTTGGTTTTACTCAATTTTAAATCGCAAACTGTTTTCACAAGTTCTTCTTCGCAGTGTATTGTGTGTGATCAACTGAATTCCGCTGTTAAAGTGAAAGCGATCTCTGCTCTCACTGATTAATCATCGCTTGCAATATATGTATGTATGTATGTATATCTTTATGTAAGTATGCAAGCAGTGGTGGAAGCGCTCAAGCCACTTATGGACACAAATTTGCACCTCTAAGACGCATGTATGGATATCTCTGAAGTTGTGGCCGAATATTTTTTTATTTCTAGGCATATCACTTACTATATACATAAGTATGTATATTTGTACATGCTAACATATGTACGTGCTTCCATTAAGGTGCCCACAATGGTAATTTGCGTAACCAAATTGTTTTTATTGGCCGCTTCGGCATTACGAAAATTTCTTGTAGTTTCCGAATTATTGTTTACTTTAAGTGTGAAAATAAATTTATATCTAATTTTTTATTCAGTTATTAAAATTGGTTATAAATTAATTTTCTTTTTATGTAATGTATTTTTAAGACACTAAGATAATACTGCTGATTTTAAGTATAATTTTCATTAAAAAATCTTTAAAAATTTTTATGATCTTTTGAATAAAAAAAAAAATATTTTTTAATAATTTTATTTCTTCTCATTGTATTTGTAGCTCAAAACTAAACAACTGTAAAGCGATTTTAGAGCAAAGTTGGTGGTTTCTCATTCACTCTGCCGACATAAAAACTGTGTACAAAAGCGAAAAACTTGTCTGCCGCTGTGGTTTCATGCTGTTGCCAAATTTTGAGTTTAACGAAAATGGCGCAGGTGAATGAACGAAAGCTGCTGCTTCAACTTGCACTCCTCACTGCATGTATTTGCGCATGCGCATTCAATGAAGTCGAGTCAAAACGATTGAATGGTGAGTACTAAATGCATGTGCATTAAATACCTGCACCTATGTACTAGGAGCATGCCTACATAAATATTTAGGGATTCATACAGTCTCATAAAGTTATAATTTACAACGAACCGAAAACAGCGTTAAAAATTGTAATTGTAATTGTAATTGTGTAAAATAATTTTTGTATGTAATCCAACAACAATTTTTTTCAACAAGTGTAAACATTTATGATTTTACATACATACACACATACATATGAATTTCCACCTAAGAGATCATCTTTACTTTTCACCAAGCATTTAACTCGAAGTGTGTACACTAATTGGCATACTCGTATGTATATTCAAAGTAGATTTTGCATTTCTCAAACGTGTTTGTTTTCCGCTGGCTGAACGAACATGTTGGGACTGCAGCGAAAAAGCGAGCATAAAAGATTGTGAGCAAAACATCTCACCCAACTGTGGATGTATCTGTAGCCATTTCCGTTATAATAAACTGTTAAGATTTTGGCTAAAAACATATACATACGTATGTATGTATGTACCCACTGTCAGCAATGAAAGAACGCAAGCAAAAAGAAACAATGAGATAGCACTGTGTCAGTCGGTCAATGGGCAAAAGTAGTAATATCACCTAGCATGCGCAGTGGTAGATGCTTCGGGTGTCGTTCGTTTTAACAACGTCGCAACGATACGCTTGACTTCCCATACAACAATTCTAGCAATTTTCGCTTTCATTTCAGGTGAGCTATGTTGGCTATGATATATGTATGTATGTACATATGCACGTAGTACATATATATTTAATATGAATACGTGTATGTATGTGAATAGTTTTGCATGTTTATATATTTCTTGGTCAATAGATCTTTCTGAAAACTGATCTTTCTGAAAATGGTTATATACATATGTACATATACATATACACAATGAATATACGAAAAAGTATTGTGCAGTGAATTAGATCCTAATTCGTGGTTCAACCAATAACGAATATGGCTATAATGTACACAATCTTTCAGAAGCTGAGACCCACTTTCCGTAGAGTGCATCTCGGTGCCTAGAGCAGACCTTTTACTGAGACTATCATTCAATCTGTGAGATGTGTTGTTGAAACTCACAAAGAATATTTTCCCAATAATAATATTCTTCTCTCATCAATACTTCCCCTAGTCCCCATATACCGACTATGTACCTTTCGAATTTCTAGTTGACTCTATACCGCGTACATCGGTCAATATACAGACAGAACGTAATTTGTGGTAATAATACGTCTTGGTGCCAAAAATAAAATAAAGTAAATAAAATCAGGTTCAAGTTGGCTTGATATCGAATATTTTGTTCAATAAATATATAGAGAGGACGTGATTTTATGGTAATAATACACACATATGTATGTACGTCTTGGTGCCAAAAATTGATAAAATCAAATTTCGGTTAGCTTTATACCGAATATTACGTTCAATACTCAGGTAAACGCATAATCTATATTTTTATTATGAGGAAGGATTTGATTGTTTGAATCGAATATACGTAGCCTCCGAAACTACATGACGGGTTTGAAAAATTATTCCACCGTTGGGAAGCTACATTATCTCCTTTGAACATAGACCGCTCGGCTATAAGCGTTATTGAGGCAAGAGAGTCAATGCAAAGAAATAAATTGCAGCGCGACTCGCTCGCCCAGTTGGCTACCTACTAAACGGTCGTGTGCGGAATTGAATAAAAATACATACATAATATTAAAAGTTCGAAGGTCATCGTCTATATTATATGAGGTCATCTTTAATTAAGTGGGATGGCAAATGGAGTGCTCTGCTAGTATTGAATATATAATTTAATGGCGAACATGTATGAAAGTAGTTTTATCAAGCTCTTAGCAGACTATGCTGAATTTGTCGAACAGTGTGTAAGGTATTTTCTTAAAATTGCATGCAAAATATTTTTTAACTTAAAAAGGGAATTTGTCATCCCCTTCAAAATGCGAAAGTATAATATGTTCGATTACACCTTAGATCTTCTTTAAAGTATAAAAATATAACTCTATCTATATTTTCTTTTCAGCAAACCTTACAGCTTGCCAGCATCTACGACGTGTTGAGACCAGGCGTGCCAAAGCTTTATTTCCCAATGAAAGGGCCCTTGCCATTCGTATACCACGCTGTAGCAAAAATGGAGATTTTGAGCAGATCCAGTGTCGGAACGAAAGAGCCGGTCTAGATTGTTGGTGTATTGATGAGTATGGCGTGGAAATACCCGGCACTCATAACGAATCGAAATCGGGAGTGCGTTGTGCCGAACCGTCTCATTGTCCAGCTTCTGCCTGTCGTATGTTCTGTCCAGCCGGTTTTGCGCGTGATCTCGACACAGGATGTAGTGTCTGTCGTTGCCGTGATCCATGCGAAAATGTGGTTTGTCCCAATGGTCAATCGTGCCAACCACAAGAGGTGAAATGTAAAGTTGAACCGTGTCCACCAGTCCCGACATGCAAAAAAGCACGATCTATGTCCACATATTGTCCCGCTGGCATGCCACTTGCCATTGAGGAGAGCATACGACCGTTCCTCTGTGGCAATGATTTGGGAAAGCCTCAATGTCCGCCGCTTTATCAGTGTATGGTGGAGACTGGTAATGAATATGGTGTTTGTTGTCCCAGCACGGTGAAATTCTCAAAACCGGGTATTTGTCCGGCGCAAGATAAAGTTGAATACAGTGAGCGTACTGGTTATATGTGCGGTTCCCCTTGCAATAGCGATCTTGAATGTGGTAATATGGACAAATGCTGTTTCACGAAAGGTTGCCAATTCAATTGTCAACAGCCATTCAATGTGACCACATGTCATCAAGCTCGCGCACTCTCCGATTTAATAGCGATTAACGAACGTGAGGGTCGCGGTTATCAACCAGATTGCAGCGGTCCCGGAGGCTTATTCTCACCTCGTCAATGCTCCCGAAACGGTTTAGTGTGTTGGTGTGTAGATCCACGTACTGGTCATAAAATTCAAGGAACAATGGGTCCAGCAAACGAAATCAATTGTGATGGTTGGGAGAATATGATTAGTCATTCACTGGCTAGAAGTTTCAATATGGAAAAATGTGATACGAATATTTGTGCAGCCGTCTGTGAATATGGTTTTAAGGTAGATAAAGATTTTTATGATCTCGTTGTTCTTTAATATGCTATGGTTCTATTGGACTTTAATATTAAATTTACATTAGAACATTGCATTTTTCAAAGCGGTTGTCATTTACTATATTTTCTAGCACCAGCTTGTGTAGTCGCTTTATGTTTGCTTTCCTAATGAAAACACAGACGATATTGTATTTTGAACTTAGATTAATGAATTTAAAATCCTTAGAAAACATACTTAATAAATTAGAGTATAATCATGGGTTCATAAGAGGTTGCAAGAGTAGTTTAGATTTGAAAATTTGAAAATCATCTATGTTTTTTTTTTCTTTTTTTTAGAACGATCACAATGGCTGTCCATCATGTGAGTGCTCCGAACCTTGTGAAGGCTTCAAGTGTGCAATCGGTTCGCACTGTGAAGTTGCCACGGATCCATTATGTGAGTCTGGTTCGGCTTTGTGTGCCTCTTGGCCTGTTTGTAAACCGGATTTAGTGTATTCCAATCCTTGCGACGTGGGTGCTCCACTAGCAGATAATATAACCGGCGAAGTTATGTATTGTTTTGAAGGTGCTTACATATATAGTCAATTACTTAGAATTTAATTTCAAAAAATATATAAATTTTGATTTTTCATCGGCAGAGCGGCAATCCCGAGCATTTCAGCCAACAGCGTTCTTCGAACAGGGACCAGAAATCAAGCAGTCACGTTCCATGACAAATCGCATTACGTGTCCGAACAACTATAAATGTTCGAAATTACCACGCGACACAGAAAGTGTTTGCTGTCCAATCCCAGAAGAGGTTCTCAGCAAGGATGAGCAGCACCAGCAAACCAGTAAGTATACCTACTTCATTCGTAATTCGTTTGAAAACTTGTTTGACTTACAAATTTCTTAGTGTGTGAGTATTTGAGAGACTTTTCCGAGCGTATGGAAGGTACCGAAGAAGGTATGCAATTGGCTATGCCAGCACCGCGCTGTACGGACGATGGCTACTATTTGGAGCGCCAGTGCACGATGAAGAAAATTCGAGTTACACGCGCTGAGCAGCGCCAGATTCTCGAAGAGAACACAATAAGACGGATGCGAATGCTGCTGAAGAGTGCGAATGAAAGGCAAATTCGTGAGAAACGACAAGTGGAGCGCTTGAAATTGTACCGTGTTAACGACGACGCGCTAAAAGTGCACATCGCAGCGCCCATACAGAGTCGTAATGCCAAAGTGATTGATGTTGGTGCTGATCGGGCACAAAGTTTGGGTCAACTCTTTGAGGTGGAGTTCAAAAAAGTTATGCCAGCACCGAAACAATCGTTATCGGACAATGAATTGGTGAACATCGAAGTAGAGGAATGTTGGTGTGTCGACAGTTTTGGTACTGAAATACCAAATACCCGAGGCTATAATTTAACCGACACCGAATGTGGAAGAGTACGCGAATCTATTGACTGTTTGGATCTGACTTGCCGTATGGGATGTGAGTATGGTTTTACACTGGATCCCAACACACGGTGCCCAGCATGTCAATGTCGTGATCCATGCGATGGTATTGTTTGTGGCGATGGAAAGGAGTGTCGCATTGTCGATGTGTCTTGTGACGAAGAGTACTGTCCACCAGTACCCGCTTGCTTACCACGTAAACCCGGTCAATGCCCATTCCTCGTACCACCAGGTCCCGACAATTTGGACGCCAATACTTGTGCTTATGAATGTCGTACCGACTCTCATTGTGAGGGTCATAAACGTTGCTGCTCGAATGGCTGTGGTACGCAATGCGTACTTCCGCAAATGAAAACGGCTTGCCAGCACTTAAATACAATACAGATGCACCAAGCCTCCGAACTAGGTATTCCGGCAATGAAAATGCATATTGCACAGTGTGACCCACGTACTGGCAAATGGAATGAGAAGCAGTGTTCACCCGATGGGTACTGTTGGTGCGTTGACGACAATGGTTGGGTGTTGGCTGGTACACGAGTCAAAGGGGCAATACCAATTTGTAAAACGAACTCGACGTTTGCGTGCGCAGAAACACAGTGCGATAAGAAGTGTGAGGCGGGCAATAAAATCGATGAAAACGGTTGTCCAATATGTGAGTGTAGAGATTTTTGCGATGAGATTAGTTGCGCCAGTAGTGAGGAGTGTCAACTGATCAACGTCGAGTGTATTGATACACCGTGTCCGAAAATGCCGATATGTGTGCCGCGCAGGATATCTGTTTGTCCCGAAGGAAGTCCACTGAAGCAGGGCGATCTTGAGGTGAGTTGCGGGCCGCACAATGACAATGAAGCTTGTCCCACGACACACACGTGCCAATTGAACCCGGTAACACATCGCGGCGTTTGCTGTTCGAAAACAAGTATGTATGTAATAATTTTAGACATTGTAGGCAAATTGAGTGTGTGCGAGGAATATTGGCTGCTTACTAAATCAACTCAAAATTTTGCAGGAGATGTGTGCTTTGAATCTATGGACAATACTTGTTTGGCAACTATGCAATCTGTACGAAATATAACGCGCTACCGATTCAGTCCGAAGTCTAATAAATGTTTAACCGTCACTATAGATCTAGACGCGAGCTATTGTCAAACCAAGAATCTATTTCACAGCGAACTAGCCTGCAATTCAGTATGCCCAGGTAGGTGTTTTATTTATACATCTCCTAATACAATATTTTAAACAAGGCTATTATAGACTCTAATCTTTGTCTTTTATCTTCTTTTTTCAGTCTTAACGTCGTGTGAACGTCTCAAGCTGAAGAACAGCTTGGCTGCGCAGCATACAGGCTACACATCTGTCTGGTTTCAGCCACGTTGTGACCCCATCACCGGCCATTGGAGTCCAGTGCAATGCTTAGGGGCACAGCCGTCGCTCCAGAAAGAGTCCACAACGCTAGCGAACAACTTGGACCGTGCAAGCAAGCAACAACGTACCAGAAAAGCGTTTTCTTCTACTAATGGTGTGTGTTGGTGTGCCGACAAGAAAGGAGCACCGCTCAAAGGTACTTTGACGCGTGACATTGAGCCCATTTGCAACAGTCGACAAGGTCGTCAAAGTAAATCATTTAATGTTGATGACCAACTGATGGAAGAAGTGATCAGACAAATGACAACAATGGTCGATATTGAAGAATATGAGTTGGAGGAAAACACTCAAGACATTACCGATGGTTTCCAGATGTATAGCAATAGAAATGGGGCAGGGCGTAGTTTGGATGATAATATGGCCGTAGAGAGCGAATATTATGAAACTCCAATTAGTGCGCGAACAAAAGCTTCTGCAGTGCCTAACACTGCCGCTGAAGCCTACGTTACTGAGCATATACTTGCATTAGCCAACTCTCTGTTGGACTCTCAGCTTAGTATTGAAGCATTGAAACCCATGCCTGTGAACACAACACGCTGCCGAGCTCTGGCTGAAACTGCGAACTTTCCTGTAGCTTGCGATGAACACGGTGCATTCCTTCCGACGCAGTGTAACAGCAAAACTTGTTGGTGTGTTGATGCGGCCGGAAACCAATTGGATACATCCAATATGTTCCAACAGGGCACACGCAACTGCCCGCAGACGCCAATAGCCTCGGTGGCAATTGAATTGCACATGGTCAATCGCACAAACAGAAACATACGCAACGCTTATGACACCATCCGTAGAGAGCTGTATCAATTGCTTGGCGACGCTGTTGAAAACTTACGCGTACAAGAGAATTTCGATGGATCTGTAATCGTACGCTTCGAACTGCATAATGAAGCAAAAATCGACTATGCCTTCGCTATTGAATCGGCTATAAATGCGAATCGCTTCAATTTGGTAGGTGGTCACTTCACACCGGATATTTCGCGCTCACACTTCATACACCGCAGCGTGAATCCACCTGTTGCAACAGCGGTTTCACATGAAAGCACGATTCAGTTGGTTTTATTCATTATGGCAACCAGTTCGGCGTTTCTAGTCAGTATCTTTGTCGTATATGTAATGCTGAAGCGAGGGAAGCGCAACAAGGTTCTAACCGATCACTACGGCTATCCAGTTTATAACGAAGAAAGTACCACTAAAAGCATTGGCGGTGGTGATAAGGCATTGGATTACACGGCACCGATCTTTGTTCTGAGTTCACACGAACATGACTCAATCAACGCAGCGAAATAGGAAACACGATAATTACGGAAGGAAATGGTTTGTTATTTAGTTTTCGAGTATTTGTGGCTCATCTAAGAGCCCCCATACGAGCGCTTTAATATGAAGTAGATAATCATTGCCTTTTTATTAATAAAACCTAATTTTTAAGGGTAAATATAGAAGACTTTACGAAAATAAGGAATTCTAAAACTTGTTTCAATAAATCTGACAGTTTTTTATTTTATAATAACGGTATGGAGGGGCCTCGATGTGAAAAAGTTGATAAATATGAAGGATAAATTAATTATTTTCAACGACCGTTATAACTGTGCATATGTATTGGCGAGTAGTTGGTACGAAAATAATCATTTTCTCCAGATGTTGTAAATATATTCACCTATACATTGTTTACTGTATTTCACGATATCATATACGTATGTATTGTATATATTTGTTATTTTATTGAGTGTAACTGTATTTATTTCTAATTATTTATAAAGTGCTGATAATGTTTAATTTGATTATATTTTTAAGACTTTTTTTAATAAAACGTAAAAAGCATTGCACGAAAGATTTGTTTTTTTTTTAATAATTTAACTGTTACGAAAAGGGAGGTTGTATCAATTTAGTTATTATACGTATGTAAATGCGTAGGACCTTAAATTGTATAGCGTACAATATTTTTTAAATTTGAGTTCTGTTCTAGTCAATATAATATAAGTTTTTTTACAATATCTCTTTTTATCGTAAATTAAATTTTAACCCTTGATTATAGTCTGGATTGAAAACAGTTTTTAAATTCAAAAATTTTGGAATATAAATTAGATTTTCAATTCTTAACTATAATTTTTGGATTAAAATTTCAATTTTCAATAAGAAAAACTATATGGTTAAAATATTAATTGGAAATTAATTAAATTTAAAATTTCAATAAAAAAAAATAAAAATTATATAAATTAAAATTTTAATTAATAATAATTTGAAGTTAATTATTAATTAATTTGAAATAATTTATTTAATTAACTTCATAAATAATAATTTGATATAATAATTAATTTCAATTAATAATTAATTAAGCCCAAATTATTATTAATTAAAATTTTAATTTATATAATTTGTAACCTTTTTGATTGAAAATTTAAATTTTAATCCCAAAATTGGAATTAAAAATTTAAAATCTAATTTATTTTCCAAAATGTTTAATTGAAAAGCTCGCAACCCTGCATATAGTTGATTTCCACTCTAATTACCATAAATACTGAAGCAGTAAAGGAGTCTTTAAATCGTAGAAACGGACATACATTTGGGAAACTTTAAAAATGTATTGTAATTAAATAAAATAAATATATATTAATGTGTTAAAAGCTGCAAAGAGATATTACTTTCTTTCGAACTATCGGACCAAATTTGCCTGATGAATCAACAACATTAGCAGGGTTATCTTAATATGTATGAGCGTTCAAGCGTTTGCTTGTAATCAAGTAAATGAATTATTTGCGTCCCGTATTCCCAGTTTTAAAACTTGTAAATATACACAATATTTATTAGATAAAATAATATTTATTTAGATTTAGTAAATTTATATTACAATAATTTGGCTTTTAAGTATGCAAAACTCGTAAATTTTCGTGAGCGTTTGCTAAACACATATGAATGTTGTTGTTGGTTTTTTTTTTGTAAAAATTCTTAATAGTATTGACAATATTTCATTTAAAATACTTCATAAAATGGTAGTCAATTTGTGAACTTGCAATACAGCTTTGTAAAAATGTTGTATTATATTTGCTGCAAAATGTTATATACTGTTTCAGAATTCCATTTTAAATGTATGATTCATTCTTATTCCATAATACTTAATACGGTTGGACTGAAAACGAACTTTTTTGGGTACGTTTAGGTATGCATGCATGTAACAACTAGCCATGGTCCAAAATATTGTGCAATGTTTTATGTTTGTATGATTTGAATGAGTAAATGCTACAAGTGGCTGCAATCGGGCCTATTTTTGAAATGCAAGGTAATTTATGGAATATTACATTTTTTTGTGAGTATGGATATTTTGTGAGTTAAAAATTAAATGAAGAGTAAATTTTCGATATGCAAACATTCAAACAAAAATGGCAAATTACGTTGCGTGTACAAATGTATGTTTTCGCAAACCTATTTTATCTAGCAATATTATATAATGTGCTTTTGAATGTGATTTCAAACAAATTTGCATATAATTTCCAAAAAAATTATTATATTTTCGTACAGAAATGTGTATCAGTAAAATACTGATATATGTATACCATCTTCTTGAGATATTAATCTTTGTTTTGACTGCTTCAAAATGATTGCTCTTGAAATGCATTAACGATTTGATCAAAAATCAAAAAAAACTTACTTTGAGAGATAACAAACTTAAAATTTTATAAAATAACGTATTACGCGTATATAATAAAAAGAGAGAAATGTAAGAAATTAACGCATCAGAAATCGAGATGAAAATGTGCTTTACGTATAACTTCCACCATGTTGCTACATATGTACATAAGTATGTATAGCAGCATTTACGGTTTACTCTGATTATTAGCGTTATTATTGATCTTCTCGCCAGTACCACTTGCGGTTCCGCCATTACCTGTATTGCGTTGAGGAAAACCACCAAAACCAGGTATTGCTGCCCTTTGATCCTCCATCCGGCCACTCTGTACCTTCATTATCAGCGAGAAGAAGTCCTCATCAGGCACTGTAGTGCCACCCGCGCCACCACTTCCTACTGCAGAGCGACCACCTGCGACGGCATTAGCACGTGTCGGTGCCTCAACGTCCATGGTGACATTCGATCGTGGTAGTTCAGAGCGTTGTTCTTCTAATCGGGAGCCTTGGCAGCGTACCAACATTTCCAAAAAGTCATCGTCAGGTTGTTGAGTAGTAGTAGCACTGCGTGCTAGCTGTCCATGCCCGTGGTTGTGGCCCGAATTGGTGCCAGGAGGGACATTCGCATTACTGAATGGCTTTACACTAATTGCAACAATGCCATCCCCACCGTTACCGCTGGATATGGAGTTTTGCTGTGCTAACGGCTTACGCGTGGCGCCCGAACTAGATGTGAGCGCAGATGCTCCACCTGCCAATAGGGCTGATGTATTTGATGGATTTCTAGCAATTTTAATTGAACAACGTTGGTCATCCATTCGTTTTGATTGTGAGCGTGATAAAAGATCAAAAAAGTCTTCATCCTGTGCCTTAGATTTTGGACCAATTCCTTTTGGAACGCGTTTTTCATCTAATATATTACTTTGACTCGCGTGTTTTCCATCTGGGGTAATTTTAATTAGATCTAATTGCTCCATGCTTTGACGCCTTACACGAACCTGAAAAATTTATTTAGTATGTAATCATGAAATCTTATGGTAGGAAATCTGTAAACAACATACCATACGACTTTGTGTACTGCCTGAACTGTCGGAACGTTGATCAATAATGGCTGAAACATCTGACGCAATCGAACGTTCTTCACAGTCAATTGGTGAATCAGGTAATCCAAGCAATTTTCGCAAGTCAGATATGTTTACCCGGGCCGTACTTTCTCCAATCGGATCTTGCAATTCAACGGCTAGTATAAGGTGAGCTTCGGCATACAACAGAGCTTTTTCATGGTTTCCGATAGCAGAATGTGCATTACCAAGAGACCAACAGGCACGGGCTTCTCCAACACGATCTCCCAGCTCTTGTGCTATGGCTAAGTGACGATGATGGTAGTCAATAGCTGTTGAGAATTCTCGTAGAAGAGTATATGTATTTCCAAGACTGTAACATGCTTGTGCCTCAACTTCGCGCTCTCCAAGCTCGATGGCCAATGCTAATGTTCTTTTATAATGATCCGCTGCTTCTTCAAATTGTCCCAGGAAAATATGTGAATTTCCTAAATTACTATTAGCACGTCGTTCAGCGGAGCGATCACCAAATTCCCGTGCAATGCAAAGTCTCTCTTGATGGTGTTCGATAGCAGCTTGAAAATTACCTACGATCAATAAAATTTTATAAAAAAATGTGTTAATAAAATTAATGTTACTACTTCTTTATAAGTAAACTTACCCAGTAGGTAATAAGTATTGCCCAAGTTTCCACACGCTCGGCCTTGTGCACTACGATCTCCCAATTCTCTCATCAACTTTAAATTTTCTTGATAAAATTCAACAGCTTTACTCAATGCCTCGCGTACATCATCTCCGTAGTCGCCAGGATTACCTTGACCCATATGTTTTCCCTTTGCATGATACACGTTTCCCAAATTGTAAAGAGCACGACCTTCTGACAGTTTGTCTCCAAGTTGTCGCGCTAGGGTTAGATGACGATCGCAACAAATAGCTGCTTCATTAAATCGACCCATAACTTTCAAAGTGTTTCCTAAATTTCCCGACGACTTAGCCTCGCCCAGCTTGTCATTCATGGTGCGAGCTAGTGTGAGATCAAGTTTATGATATTGCATGGCTTTGGTATAGTCACCTAAATAGAAGTACGCATTTCCCAATTGAGAATAAATCGCGGACAAGGTACGCAAATCATTTGTGCCAGCTTGAATAGCGGCTTGAAAGAATGCCACACCTGAACGGCAGTCTCCAGATTTGCACAGCCGTTCACCCTCTAATGCTAACTCCAGACACATACTTGAGCTTCCGTCTGATGCACCTGCACCTTGATCCATACCTCCGCCTGCTCCGGCGCTGGATACATTTTCTGCAGAGGCCGATAAAGAGGACATGACCCGTCCTTGCAACTTTCTTCACCTTGAGATTTAGTTTGCACAGCTAAAGTATTCTTTAATAAACTCTATTCTAACAAGTTTGAGCTTATCATTATTTTGTGTAGTTCACTACAATTCAATTGGACTGTATTTAACTTTAGGGAGTATATGATATTAATTTTTGCCTTTGCTTTTTATATCACTACAATTGAAAATTTACAAAGAAATTATTCATGGCTTATGGTGTATAAAGCTAAGGATTTGTGGTGAACTTTCAGGGTTGTATTTAAAGTTTCCAAACTACTTATAAAAAATTAGAAAATTTTTAGTTTCGAAGATAGTAATTACGAAATTTATAGTAAGACAAATTAATTTGTAATTTTATAAAAACGGGCAGTAACGTTTGTTAACACTGTGTGCCCTAATTGCGTTATTATATTTACTATTATTAGGAATTGAGCTGGCCACCTTATTCAAAATAGCTTTAACTCACCACAAAATGGCCGTCCGAATAGCTCAATTTGTTGTTGCAACTCACCAAAGAACTGTCTCGGTACGCACAAATGACGAAAGTAGCTCAATATATTCCATTTCTGAATCAGAGTGAACTAAAGGAAAAATTTGTAGAAACGTTCAAAGGCGCTGTCCGCAAATTCGTGTAATTTCTTACATTTATAGTAACGAAGTTTAATAAAATCGTAAAACTAGTTGCTTGATGTATTTTCCTAAACATATTTGGTGAAATTTGTTAAATTTTTCCATAATATCGCCTCTAAAAGAGAATTGAAAAAGTTAAAAATTGTGCTAACACGGAGAAAAATGCGAAGAAATTTTAACGGGAAGAAAAAGGTGTCCAGAGTTGCTCGGTCTACTTCGCAGCATTGTTGCTGTCGTTAACGACGTCGGTAGCAGAGGTTGTGTCTCTTTCGATTTTCTCGAGAGTGCAAAGGATTTTGTGAAAATATAAAATATTGAAATTTATAAAATTATTAGACGTTTGGTAAAATAATATAATCGCTTAGCTGCGTTAAGACCAAATAAAAAAATTGTATTAAAACATACAGCCATAAAGGTGTGGAATCAAAAACTTTCGGTTTATATCAAAAATGAATTAAAGTCGCCAGCAGCGCCGTTTCAACGTTTCGCTCGGGCGTTTTGACATTTGATGACATTTGCGCAGCAAAAGCGAGCGGTTGAGTATTTGCTTAAAGTGTGTAGTGGTTGAAGTGAAGCGCCCAACGAGGAATCGGCAAAAAGGAGAAAATCAATCGTTTTCATTGGCAAACAGGTATTATTGAATCGAAAAACGTCAAAAGTAAAGAAAACAATATTAAGAGTTTATTATAATAAATAACAAAATTACACTTTAGCCTTTAATTTGCACTAACTTTGTTGGAGGCTCGTATTAACAATATTCGCTCTTTTTTACAATTGAGAGCAGATAATATTTAATGAAAAAAGATTATAGAACTTTGAGATGGATGAAATAGAAACAAAGATATAATAGTCCAATTGATTGTATTACAATGCGTCTGACAATGAATTGTTTGTTAACATATGTATATTTATGTATATATGTATACATATGTATGTATATGCAAATGTTCTACCTTGTCTAAATATGAAATCCTTGTTCATTCTAAAAACCTCTCCAATGATTTTAGAAGCTAATAATTTGATTGAATTTAGTTAAAATTGTTTTTGTATTAACAATCATATAAAATTTAACTAATCTAATAATTAAAATAAAAATTTTTTGGAAAAGTGTGTGATGAAATAAGCTAATATAACGATGTAAAAAATTTAATTAAGAATATACCTACCAAACAGAATGAGTTATGCAATGATTTCAGATGATAGATGATATTCTCTTGTGATGTTAAGTGTACATTTCTCAAATACTACCATATTTTAGTTGACTTGGTAATTGTCACAATTTTGTACATTAATATAGACAACATGGGGTTTTCGTGCCACAAGTCATAATTTAATAGGTACATTCAGATTTTTGCAATTACATATTAAATGTTTGAAGTTATTTAACATAATTGTAAATGTTTCTTAATTAGCTGCAATCCTATAATACACATATTTTTACATAAACACTGCATATAGGCCAAAAACAAAAAGATCTTCATAATCTACAACACTTATCAAGTCAAGATGTTCAAATCGTCAATACTGAAAATGACACATATATATTTTAAAAGCATAATAGGTGAAATCTTTTTTTTTTTTTTAGATTTTGTTCACTTATGGATATTACTTTGTACGTAGTTGTTTTTATGTATTGTAAACAAATTTAACAAACACCTTAGTGGTCTTCTTATATTATGAAATGAAATTAAATTTGGGAGATTCTTTCTAAAAGTTTTTCTTACCATGCTGGGTATTTCATAAAGAAAAATAAAAAGAAAAAGCATTTTTGCGCTGAGCTGCGCCGACAGATGGAAGAGGACAAAGCAATGTTACAATATAAAACGAGCAAAATGGAGGGAAAGCGAGTAAAAATATCCAAAGTAACGAAAAATTGGGGTGCTAGTATAAAAATATATCCTTTATTTACGTATGTGCATTACTAACAATGAAAAATCGATCAACTTTAAAATAATGTTAATATTGCTACAAAGTAACATATTGTGTATAGGCAATGTAATTTAATTTTGTTGTTTCTTTTTTATCACTTTGTCGGTGATATTAACAAAATTATATGACTATATGTTAATTTGTGCAGAGAAATATAAAAAGTAATCTGGCAGCATTAGTTTTTAAGTAATAACAAGCGAGTCGAAAAGAGAATTGAAACTAATTTTTAGTTTTCGTTTTTATATACTGGGCAGGAGAGAAAGAAGGAGAAAGAATTAGACGAACGAGCGAAAAGGCCTCATAACACATGTGCAGAACGAAAAAATTAATTTGGTTCCTCTATCGTTGTCGTCATTGTCGGTAAAACAGTGAAGAGTAAATCTCTTTTCACGTATAATAGAGAAAATGTGTAGGAAAATATAATTCTTCATTTTATTTTATTCAAATCAAAACTCACAAAATTTGAATGTTTAGTTAACTGCATAAGTGTTAATTTTTAAGTGAAGCATTCCAAAGGCCGAACAAAGTGAAAAATGGCTTTGTAGCAATGCGTATACAAAAACTGAAGTTCAACCAGCTTTAACATAAACGTAAGAATTTTATGTCTAAAAGAAGTGAGGTGCATTGGTAAAAATTTCGAGCGTTTTATGTTTTATTAAAATAGGGGTTTTCTAGTTAAATTGAGTTTAATTATTTTTAGATTATTGATTATGTAGCATTTTTTCGTGTTTCTACGTCTTTCGTTCGTCGTTTTACTTTCATTCGTGAGTACGTATCATGTGCAGGCACGTGTGTTAGTGTGTTCGTGAATGTGTATTAATCTGTTAGTATGTGTACGTGATTTATTTCGATACGAGAAATATTAAAATTTCTCACAAAAATATTAAAAATAAACCGAAAGGCATTACATCAAACAAGAGCTATTATATTGAATTCCTTATGCTGGCTTTTTATGAAACACCTATCTTATGAAAAAGTGTAAATATTTATATTATTACTTCGCAAATCAAATATCGAACAATTAAACATACATTTATTTTATTAAGGTGTAATTTCAAATCAATATTGGTAATGTAATAAATTAAAATGATAGTTTTCTCATTTATATGTATATATGAATATTTCGATATATGTATGTAGTTATGGATATGTACAGTATGTAACACATTGAAGGGAAAAAAAACTCACGCGAACCTTATATTTTAATATTTAAATATAAATAAATTTCATTAACGTTGACGATTAAACGTTTACCGCAGTAAAAAAGATATGCCTATGGACATCTTAGTTTTTTTTTTATTTATATATTTTCCTTCTTTTTTAATTAGATAAACATATATTTTTTTGTAAAAAATTTAACTTAATGCCAGATATTATAAATACATGTTTAGAATGCTATTTGACAGCACTGGTGCATTGTAGTAAACTACACATTCCTTTTGTTTTCTTAGGTTTTAATGCTTATGTTATGTTTGAAAAGTTAGTTATAGTACTTATTTTCTATATATATAAACATACACATTTTATGTTCAAGAGTGTTTCTCGCTTTGAATTAGATCAATACATTATTTGTTGTATGTAATACATAATATAAAAATTGTACATACATTACCAAATATAGCCATATCGCATCTGGGCTGTTTGCACGGCCTATCATAAAATTTATAATTATATCTTATCACTCATGCTGACGATTTGGTATCATTTTGAAAATTTATTTAAATTGACACTTCATAGTATGTCGTATTTTTTTAAGCAGCATAGCATTAGCGGAATGCACTGTTTACCTAGAAGTAATTTTAATTCAGCCCAAAACAGAATAAATATTTTTTACTAAGCATTAAAAAATTTGCGTTCGTTTGCTTAGTCCATTCAAAATGTACTTTCCATTTGTGATCAGATAATTAATTACTATCCGAAGTATACGTATGTGTATGTATATAGTATATTTAAAATTTTACCCCACCTAAAGCTAATATTTAGTTGGATTTTTTTTAATTATGTAGCACTTCAGTACATCGCCTCGGCATTGTTTGGACTAAGAAGCACATTGGCTAGGACTTATGGTATATTAACAGGCTTTCAACTGTTACAGTTTTTGTAGAGTTCTTGGGTTAAATTCTCGCCACAAAATTCCAGGCTTTAGAGTCCTTCCAGAGACGGTCTTTAGAAAATGCTTCGCGTTTTCAATATTTTTTTCTCGAAACATGGCTGTCGCCTTCGTACAATTTCCGCTGATATTTGTTCACCATCATATTCCTTTATTTAAGCCTTGATTTCTGTGGAAATTAAAAACGGAACCAATTCGCTCTTTTGGCTTTTAATGTCGTAAATTTTCAAAAGCCTTATTTTTCATAACATTGAACAACGTTATTAATTTGCTTTTATGCCTCCTCATGGCGACGATGAATAAATTTAGTTAAAATAACTTTTTTTTTAGTAGAAAAGAACAATATTGATGAAAACTGTGTCGAAAAAAATTCAATTTACCCTTTTCAAACAAAATAACTAAATTATGTGAGCACACCTATATTGGAAAGAAATGAAAAATTAAAAAAAAAAAAACTCTCCGAAAGTAAAGCTCTTAATTGCGGTGTAAATCGCTAACGTTTCTTGGATAACTCAAATTTTTGTTCGCGTTTTAATATTGTAAAAAGGTACTGAATGAATTAATTATATGAGCACAAGCATATTAAAAGCATTAAATACATATAAATTTAACTATTCATTCTTTAATATGATATTCACATTATTAATCCGGATTACTCCTTATCCAGTTAGCTGCAACTCTTAAAAGAGGTCAAAATTAATCTGAGTGCTTGCAATGTTGAATATATTCATTAAAAATAGTATTATTTGTATTTTAAAGAACGTAATTCTTCACCATATCTTTTAAACTTTATTAAACTTTTACTTAATAATTCAAATCAGTTAATATAATAGCATTTTATGTCATTAGGAATTTCATACAATTAAATATGATTTTCAGTAATGTAATGTTTATTTCTTTCAGAGATGTACTGTCGTAATGGTTTCCCTTGTCCTATTTAGCTGAGAAGTATACCGATATCTTACGCTGTTCCGATATTATAATGCGTACAATGTCGGCAATAAAGTTGTATTGACATTGTGAGTAAAGAATTAGAAAATCTCCAAAAAGGACACACGGACGGTTCAAGTCTTATACTACCAAGTAAGTGGAAATAAAGTAATTTAACAAGTGAATGCATGAAATATTTTTAACTATTATAGGTAAACGTGTGTCCGAGCAGGTACCGAATTGGCAAACAATTCTATATATAACAAACAAAAAACCCTTTACTTAACCAATACAATAATAATTTAGTATAAAGCTTCAATAGAACTGCATTCAATGTGCCATTTCATCCGGAGTTAAGGTTCGCACTATTCCCCACATTTAATATATATTAATATATTTAACATAGATGCTTAAGTAAAGTATTATATACCAAAAAAAAGAGAAGAAAAAGATACGCAACAAAAGAATTCCCTCCACTTACTCGCGTCAAACAACAAAACTATTACAAACGCAGTTATTTAAATAATTGCATTCGCACCACTTTAAGGTAATATATAAATGAAACATTAAAAAATTATAAAACGTAGGTCTGATTTTGTTCTCTTTTTGTACAGATAATCTCTGTCTCGCTTACCATACTTATTCATAACTAAAGCTTACAGTTTTTGCATAAAGAATCAAAGTCGGTTAAAAATTACTCTCCAGAACTCGAATTTATAAGTTTTATAAAATTTGAGAACGTTAAATACAAAAGTCAACGAATGATAGTTCAACTAAAGGAATTGGTGGTGATTATTGGATAGCTATATGCTTGCTTGCAAAGCCACGACATTAACAACATAAAGCAGTAAGATATTGATTTGTAACATATTTATGTACATGTGTTTAGGGGATCGCATCAGTATAAATATCTTCACTATCTTAAACGTACTAATACTTCGTCATAAACTAAAACGTGCAATCGTTTATTTAAATTTTCTTGGGTAAAGAGTAAAAGCAGCAGTAGAACATAAGCAGGACGAATAACTGGCAATAAATACAAGGCAAGAAAATGTCATCGGGAACATTTGTTGATCGAATTGATCCATTCGCTAAACGCTCACTGAAGAAGAAAAGCAAAAAAAGTCAGGGTTCCTCACGTTATAGAAATTCTCAGGATGTGGAGCTTCAACAATTGCCGCCGTTAAAAGGTAAATGTGTGTATATCTTTTTCATAAATGTAGCAAGATTACAACATTTTTGGAATTTAAAATTATACTGCAATATAAATCGTTTGAATGTATAAGTTTACCAACCAGTGCTCTAGAGTATTAAAGAAGATGATGGTTCGAGCTCTTGTTTAAAATAGTAAAATACGAATTATGGAAATGCGAAAATATTTAAATTCAAAAACAATTTCTTTTTTTTTAATTTTTAATAATTTTCTTGTGAATATATTTTTATTTCAATTCGCTATTTGATATTACAGTTTTCCCCTATTTTAATTATTTTAATTAATTTTAATCTACTTACTAGCTGATTGCTCGAGTTTGGAACAGGAAGAATTATTCATTCGTAAATTACGTCAGTGCTGTGTATCTTTTGATTTTATGGATCCAGTAACGGATTTAAAAGGGAAAGAAATAAAGAGAGCTGCTTTAAATGACCTCTCCAATTATATAACACATGGCAGGGGAGTACTCACGGAACCTGTGTATCCAGAAATTATACGAATGGTATGTAAAATATTCTATATTCCTTCTAATTAAGTGTTAAGTCGAGTTTCGTTTGCTTTAGATTTCTTGTAACTTGTTCCGCACACTGCCTCCAAGTGAAAACCCTGATTTTGATCCCGAAGAAGATGATCCGACATTAGAAGCTTCATGGCCACATTTGCAGTTAGTCTATGAAGTATTCCTGCGTTTTTTGGAATCGCAGGACTTTCAAGCGACCATAGGCAAACGTGTAATTGACCAGAAATTCGTTTTGCAGGTGAGATGATATGGAATTATAAAAACTTCATAACTAAAATTTATTTCACACAAACTTTGTCGTCGTACCATGGTGAAATATGTATATATAAACTGTAAAATTTTTTACCAACGAAAGAAGTCGATGATGTAAACAACCCGGAAACGATCGGTGTGTGTTACTTTTGAATCCACATTCCTTGACTACACTTAAGGCGAAATGATTAATTTACTTGGCATAATTTCTGTTAAGGAACAGCATATTTCCGGGCATTAATGTTGTAATCTTATTTATCACGTTAATTATCCTAAATACTCTAGTAGGTTAAATTCCGACTTAGTTTGAGTTAGCAAGTTTCGAACAGTCTTAGCTGCCTATTTGAAAATTTCTACTTATATAAGTCCTCTTACTCAATGGGCAATGTCTTTATGAATTGATGTTTCTTTTTATTATTATTATTTTGTTATACTCTGAACAGTTTGTAACACTCAAAAGGAAACGTCGGAGACCCTACAATGTACATATATTAACCAAGTCCGTTTCTATGTACTCGATTAGTTTCCCAGTTTTTGAGATATTTTTCAGAAATTTTGTACTCGTCTTTTTCTCGCATTTTTCCTACCGGTGACCACTACAGAATATACATAGTTATCTTACAAATGCTTGATTGAACTCAAGTCCCTGAAGAAAAACTTTTTTTTTTGAAAATCTTTTATGATATAAAAATGTACCTGTGAAACTAGCATTTTTTCTTGTTTTTATGCTCTTTTAAAATATATATTTGAACTAATAATTATATCTTAACTTTTCTTTAATGGCAAAACAGCTTTTGGAGCTCTTTGATTCTGAGGATCCACGTGAACGTGATTTTTTGAAAACTGTTTTACATCGCATCTATGGAAAATTCTTAGGATTACGCGCTTTTATACGAAAACAAATTAATAATATTTTTTTGCGTTTTATTTACGAAACAGAGCATTTTAATGGCGTCGGCGAATTACTAGAAATATTGGGCAGGTAAAGTATTGATATCTCCTTAGACAAAAAAAAATTCCAATTCTAATTGTATATACGATCGCTTGCAGTATCATTAATGGTTTTGCCTTGCCTCTGAAGGCCGAACATAAGCAGTTTCTTGTGAAGGTGCTATTGCCTCTGCACAAAGTGAAATGCCTTGGTTTGTATCACGCTCAACTGGCTTATTGCATCGTTCAGTTTCTAGAAAAGGATCCATACCTGACTGAACCGGTGGTTCGAGGATTATTAAAATTTTGGCCAAAAACATGCTCACAAAAAGAGGTCATGTTTTTGGGCGAAATCGAGGAAATTTTAGATGTCATTGATCCTCCACAATTTGTGAAAATACAGGAACCATTGTTCCGTCAGATCGCCAAATGTGTATCAAGTCCGCATTTTCAAGTAAGTGTGCATTACTAATGTAACTTGTAAAAGCTTCATACTGATTCTAATTATTGTAAATGTATTTTTTTTGCGCAGGTTGCCGAGCGTGCGCTTTTCCTATGGAATAATGAATATGCAATGTCGTTGATCGAGGAGAACAACGCCGTCATTATGCCGATTATGTTTCCGGCACTGTACAGAATTAGTAAAGAACATTGGAATCAGACCATCGTTGCATTGGTTTACAACGTGCTAAAGACATTTATGGAAATGAACTCCAAGCTTTTTGATGAATTAACCGCTAGCTATAAAGCTGAACGACAAAAGTATGCCCATATCCTACCTGCTTACGTTTATTTATCAAAAATGTATTAATATTAATATTTTGTGTGTTTACAGAGAGAAGAAACGCGAGCGTGATCGTGAAGAATTGTGGAAAAAATTACATGAACTTGAAATAAATCGTGCAAAAAGCGGCAGTGCCGCTGGCACCTCAACGGCTAATTCGGTGTTAGGAGCTGGTATTAGTGGCGGCAGTGCCGCCGGCTCACAGCAAAATATCAACTCTTATCAACAACAATCGAATGCTAGCATTGTAAACAGTGGAAGCGGTGGTGGCTCTGGTGACAACAATCCTGCCTTACTTAGCGGCGGTGCACAAAGCGGCGGAACCTCAGTAAACGCCAGCGGTACGAACGCGTTTGCCAAGGTAAAAGGCGACAAGGCAGATAACTAAATTATGAGGCGATCACTGAAATGGATATCAAATAAAACACAAGTAATGCTAATCAACTTAATAATATAATTTAGCGCAGTTCAAACATGATTGGAAATTTTGGTGTTGTAAGTCAAAAAGGAGCTTGGCATTTTTTGTGCATCTATAACTTAGTGTAAGCCACAAAAAAGGAGAATATTATTAAGTAAACTTGAAGTCCCTATCGAAAAAATATAAAGAAAAAATACAAAAGTATAACAAAAGCACTACACCAACATGATCAAATGAAAGCGTTTTCACCATCATGATGTCACCGGCATCATTACAATAAGATGTAGAAGTAGAAGCTAAATGTTGATAATAGACGCAGATGCCGGGAGTTAATAATGTACGCCACAATGTGGATGAAAAGCAGTACACTTACAACTGGGATCGTGGTATTACATAAACAAAAGGAAAGCGTATGAAAAGCATAATTAATATTATATTATGAATATAAAAATACCTATTATTTTACGATAAAAAAGAAGTACTAAATAAAATAATTAATACAAGTATATGAGGAGGATGAAAATGCTAATAAAATAGTGAAGAAATGCTAGAAACTGTAATCTAACTGTAAAACAGCAATTCTTTCTCCTAAATAATACCAATTCTATAGAATTAACGAAAACACTTCGTCCTGTTCATTATAATTCTACTATCTGGCTAGTTGGACGAAAATGCCACTTGAGCGAATTGCATTTTATATGCTTTTTCACAACCAATATTTCGTTCGAACTAATCCATTTCTGTAGGTTTCAAAAGTAAAAATAAAACTTAAATATTCTTTATATGTAGGATGAGTAGTAATAACCATTGTGTTTCTTTATGATTTGTTTAAGAGTAAATCTTAATTTCCTCAACGGTTTCTGTGCAAATTAGTATATTGCTTGGATATATTCGTATGTGTAAACTTAAGTTCTTTAACAATAAATTCTAGGGATATTTATTAAGTAAAAAATGGGATTAATTTTTATTGAAACATTCATAACAATCAACACGCATTAATTAAGAAAAAATAAAAAGAAAACAAATGCGTATTTAACAGTATAAAACAAATTGAACGAAAAAAATGGTGTAAAAACTCAATAAAAGTATTAAAAAACGATTGTTATTGCGAAAATTCATAAAAAACACATACAAATTATGATCAGTCGTGATTTTATGTGACCGAGATTCCAGTTGCGAACGACTGCTAGAAAACACCGATTAACAAAATCCATGTGCGAAAAAAGCTTACACAGTTGAAAAATAACAATAAAGGTATATATTCTATATATACATACATAAGCGAAAAAAACAATGTCTACTTGACAGCTGATATTGTTTGTATGAGTGCAATAGATTTGGTAAGGCCTAATGCAAAACTTATCTGTATGTCAAAATGAAAATAATTACAAAAAACATAATATTGCTATATTTCTCACATTCATGCATATTCATACATTCGCACCTGCAGCTTTTAATAGCAGTAAAATAACATTTATATGTATAGAACAGACAAACAGAAAGCGTACGTGCCAAGTCAGTCATATTTAATTTGTACGCGCTTGTTTTCATTTCATTTCGTACTAAAATTTATTAGTTAATATAAGATTTTTCCTTTCTAATTTTTAATCTAACAAAATTTAATCATGTTGTATGTTTACATGGCATATGATTTAAGTTTAATTTCAACTGCAATAATAAAATTAGTAAATAATATATATATCTAAAGTTGCTAAAAATTATGCATTTAAAATATATCACTTTTCTTCTAGTTAAAAAAATAGCAACGAGATCAGATTAAGAGTGTTTGGAATTATTTGTGCATTATGAATTATATGTGAAAAAATAATTACACAGTGTAATTTTTTCTGGTTTCTCGTATTAAAAAATAAATTACATAACAATTATATACATACATATATACACATGTATAATAAAAACATTATTCATTTATTATATTTACTCGTTTAAGCTTCACATTATATACAATTATTAATGGTTAAATGTGTGGGTATGCACAAAGCGCTCTTTCCACAACACCATAAGGACGACTATTGTTTAAATTTGTTTATTCGATAAATCTGTTACCACAAATACGGTGAAATTTCAAGAAACGTAAATTTGCTGCTCACCAAAACAACTTATTTTTTCTTATATTATAATTAGTTCGCACCAAATCTACAAAAATAATATGTTACATTTGTGTTAAGACGTGGACTTGTAGCGCCAACTCGGTTGTGAACTTTGGCTGTTTATGCCTTGTAGCAACAGAAATAATATGAGGAATTGGTATGCCAAGAGATAGTGTGAATATTTTGAATATGTTTTTTTCTGTTGACCGTAAACTAAAAATTTGCCAAGTTTAAATTAAAACAAGTAACTATTTACTTTATATTTATATAAATAGGTTATTATCATAAATGATTGCAAAAATATAAATTCGATAATTTATGATTTGCGAAAAATTAATATTAAAAATTCAACATGAGAATTGATTACTATGCATTAACTACTGATAAAATTTTATTATTATAAAAAATCAATTGGTATAATTTTTGGAATTTTATTGTTGCTAAAGCGTTTTCTGAACTAATAAAATACAGTAATTATAGTATTTCTTAATTAAATAAATTTGCATTTTTGGTTTTGTAAAAATTAAATTTCTGGCACTAATAAGTTGCACTATCAAAACTTTAATTATATACATATAAATAATATATTAAATTTTTGCAAATTGTTTTATATGGCTCCATCTTTTTTTTTTTTAATTTTACTCTTTCATACTTTTTCGTAATTTCTTAAAGCGATAGTTGACCGATAGTTCTTCAATGGAATATTTATATATTTTGAATAATATTCTGTTTTCTGTCAAAAAAATTCACTTTTTTGCAAACATATTCGTATATAGAGTCTATTACTTGTACATACATACATATTTACATGATTTATACATTTCTTCACACAAAATTTAAATAATACTAAAGTGGAAAGAAATTGAAAAATATAAAAACAGCAACGCAGCTGGCAAGCGTAGTATAAATTGACCTACAATAATAAAAACTAGAGGTTTAGTGCAAAAAAAACATTTAAGAATAAAACAAAGTAAAATTACCTAGAAAAAAATGCATGCGCTGAAAAATACTATATACATACATAAATTAAAAACAATACGATTTTGTGACTATACAAAAATTTTTATGAAAGAAATGAATAAATAGGAGAGAAAAAACTCCCTTGTTTACAGCCAAATTCATAAAACAAAAATATCAAATGCTTTGTAAATGAAAAACTATGAAAATAACATTTGTAAAATATCCAAAATTACTATTTTTGTATGTATTTATTTGGTTAAATGTTAAATTAAACCCTTTCATACTCTATTAAGTTGTAAGCATAATGAGCGACAATTTCTGATTATTCACACAACTGCAAAAACACACACATGCATGCAAAAGAAAAATTATGATTTGCAAGTGAAGCAAACGCTATCTAATAATATTAATAATTTTACTTTAACTCACCCAACCTTGTACATACTTATATTTTATGCTCAGAAGTTGGTCGCCTTAATCCGTGTAAAATAAGTAATTTATGTGAGGCTTTTAGAGCTCTAAAGCCTGGTGCACACTTTTGTTGTGTGAAATGCAAATATTTAAGCGTTCCCTTATTTGCCGATATAGAATATTCATAAGAATTTTTCATGTAGTATATTAAAAAAAAATTCACACACATAAAAAAAACAGGAAAACTCTCCTTAGTGTTAAAACAAACTAGTTTTAAGAGAATCCTTAGTAAACAGCTGAAGCAAATTTTTGTAAGCAAAAATAATGTAACATTAAGGCATTTAAAAGAGGAAATGTTATATATGTTTATTTGGTAAAAAAATGCTGATAAAATGAGAAAATTATACAAACACTAAAAAAAAAAGAAAAAGCGTAGACATTTGCTAAACTGTTACATAAATATATACATATACATACATAAATACCAAACCAACTAGTGAATGTGCATGAATTGTTGTGGAGAAGTTGGAAATGGCATGATTGAAATCCACTTGAATACAAATGCAGGTAGTTATTAGAAATGCAGTTATGAATACATAAGAATAAAACGCTTAATCATTCGATATAAATATTAAAAAGAAAAAGGAAAAAAAGAACAAAACAAAGAATTATATAAAGTGAGATGATAAAAAAAAAAATAATTGCATGCATACATCTAAAATATAAATAAGTGATCATCCCTGCACTATTTTCATTAAACAAATAACGAATACAGTTATGTATGTACGTCAAACATTTTCAAATGCAAAATCGTAAAATCGTAAGAGCTATGTATGTATTTTGTAAAGGGTGGGAATATGAGCAAAATAGTTCTAACTAAATTTATATATGTATATACACACATATATATACAATAAATACATATATAAAATTATATAATTAAATTAAAAAAATAAAATATTTAATATGTCAAGCGTAAAACTGAAAACTACCGTAAATCACACAAAACAAACTAAGTAAAACATAACGTATAGACATACACACCTGCATACATACATACATATATGAAGTGTAAGCAACAAATTAATGAGTTCTGCATTAAGTCTTTTTGTTATTATTATGTACATCTTATAAATACTATACACTACTAATTAATACATATATTATAAAACTAGAAGTACATACACAACTACATATATAATTATGATAAACATATGTATAAATAACACTTTGTGCAAAATTTAAATTGACCAAAAGTGTACGCTATAATATTAAATTTTAATTAGGGGATGTAAATTTGTATGTAGATACTCGTTTTGGGCTTAAATGTAAAAAACAACAAAAATAACTTTTATGATTTTTAAGCTTCAAATTTCTTTTGATTATATTGGCATAATAAAACATAAAAATAATTAGTTATTTTTAAAAGTTGTTTATTATAATCAATTTAATAGATGAAAAGTTTAGTTCTTTTTATGCGGAATTGTTCGAAAACTCATTAAGCAGGACCAAGTGTATACAATAACAATAACAACAACAATAGTATACATAAATGATAAAATTGTCTTTCATGTCCCATTCTAGAACGGTAACCCACACATTTTTTGTAGAAAAACAAGGAGTATTTGTGCTTCTAGACTTATATTTTTTAACAAGCATAAAAATCAGATGCATTTTTATTAAATAAATTTAAGTTTAATTTATGATAAAGGTGCTCAGTAGCTTAAATTGTCTTGCATTTCTGCTTTATATTGTTTTTTCTTTTTTTGTTTTTACATATATACATAAATTTTTTTGTTAAAAATTTGCTAATACGTTTTATTTTTATGTTGAAAATATTGGGCATTTTAATTTCAACTACTATTATGCTGGCCAAATGCTGCAAATGTTTGTTCTGTTAGTTATTTACCTTTTTTGTATTTTAAAGTGTGCTGCTTTTTTTTAATAAATGGTTAATGTAAATGTAAGTCATTTCCTAAGCAGTTTTATGGAATGCTGACTAGTTGACAGCTATTGGCCTGTAATAATTCGGGGTCTGCTTCGGTTGAGTCAGCCGACTGCCAGGAAATCAGTTGAAACAAATGGTAGTGACAGATTTTGATACCGTATATATGTACATGTGTGTATGTATATGAACATATCTTACCACATCGACCGGTACTACCTCAAACTCAACTAATTTTGTTTAAATAAAATCAGTTAATCGCGTGAACACTTTTGTTTAGTGAATACATACCCTCTTAAATTCATACATATGTAAAGGAAAAATTATGTATATATACAATGGCGTATGTTCTTTAATTACGGGTCTTAGTGCTCTTAAAAGTTAACTTGCGAACAGGTCAAGTCTTAATTTTTTCATTGTTCGGTTACACATTTTTTTTCAATATTTGTTGCTATATGAGAGAAAGAGATAAAATGTTAAAAAATATATATAATTGCTCTCGTGATTTATTTTAACTTTTTAGCGAATTACACTTGTTGAAAGCATACTAGAAAGGTTTTTAGTGAAATTTATTCAATATTTTCAGGTTCTTATGGGGTTTCGAACTTATCCGAATGTCTATAGCAAAAGAATTTACCGTTAAAAAATGCATAGTTCTTATTAATTGGTTAATGTTAGCAATATTTGTAAATCTTATGTTTTATTATGCTAACATTTTTGAAAAATGTTGGGACTTAAAGTCAGATCAAATTAGACTCAAAACAATCACATATTTCAACTTCATGCTCATGACAAATACACCTTCAACCATGTGACACCTGGTCTCTCAGTTCTAACAAAACGAGCGTTAAATAACGGATCCTCGTAGCGCTTTAGTCCTGTATTTCTACCGCAGATTAGCCTTAGCCATTGGGTGATGAACGCCACTCAATGCCTTAGACCAAATAAGTGAATGTTAATATTGAATTTTTTACTTCAAATATTTAATTTTTATCTCACATGTACTAAATGCGGGTATGAAAAGTTCTTACAATTAAAAAGAAAAAACTTACTATTTTCTAAAAATGTTCGATTTCCCGTCTTATCCATTGATTTTGCTATCAAATTCTCTGGCACACACAGACACATTGATCCTTTCTCATTTACACGTTCATAGTGTAGAAAGTTGTCTAAATGCATCATCGATCATCCTCGATGGTTAATTAAATATGTAGATGTTGACATAAAAATTCATGAATAAGTGGTTCAATGCGGAAAAGTTGGACTCAGCCTTTCCCTTGAACCTTAATTAAGAAGAATAGGATGAAAAAATATATACTTATATATTTAGAATTTTCTGTTGTACATGTTTGTATGTAGTTGTATGTAGTTTTATATGTAAATGTGTTTTTACTAAAACAAATGAAAAATAAAAAAAAAACGTATAAAAACATAGACCAATTTTGTTTTGCTATGAGTTTGAAATAATAATATACATAGAAACAGTAAATTTAATTAAGAACAAAAAAATATATAATATATATAAACGAACGAAAAAAATAAAAATATATAATAAAGTTGATGTAGCAAAGACGAAAATTGCAAAATGAGAACAAAACCAATATAACAATACAGAGCAAGAGTCTAATTTAAAGTATATTCGTATGTTACGTTAAACTAAGAATTAAAAAAAAAATTACGCAAACAATTATAACAAATAATAATTGATATACTAGGAAGAATGCAAAAAATATTATATAGTATGAGAATATATATACATATGTATATTAACACAATTATCCGATTAGTACTAAAAGAAATATAAAAAATCGGAAAATCAGGAAAAAAGATATATATTCGTGTAAAGAAGATCAAACATGAAAGCATTGTAAACAACTGGTCTATCAGGCCCACTAACAACAAACGAGTAAAAAGTATCGAAGATAAATACCCTGTGCACAGGAGCAAGAGGGAATCCCAGCTATGGATGATTGAAAATGTTTTTGCTGAAAGCGAAACCTATCACATAAGAGAAAATCAATCAACAATAAATATAAAATTATTAAAAAAAATATAACACAATTTTTTGGAACGTTTTTTTTGAAAGGTGTCTGATAATGGCCTCTATGTGATGAGCTGTACATGGCGGTTGCTAATAATGCGAGGAATTAATAATTCATTTTTATATGATGATATAGTTAATGATACAATAAAGATCATAAAATTCAAATTCAAGTGGAAAAACGGTAGAATAAAATTCAAATTCACAAAGTTAAAAAATGGTTATGAAATTTCTTTACTAAATTTCCAACCTAATAAGTTTAAATTAGCTCAAAATTCTTATTGATTTTTAAAATATTTTTTACACATTCTCTTCCATGTAAATTATGTTTTAATTTGGTTGGTCTGTGTCCCGATCAGCTGGATAAAAAATGTTTACGGAAAATTTCCTTAAAACTAATTAATTTGATTTTAGAAAAGTACTAAGAATGAAAGCGTAGGTATGAATAGTTAACGTTTTCTAATAACATTTCAACTCACAATTTTTTAAATTGGAGTCCCAGAGCCACTCAAAATATTAGTATTCTGAAATGAATGTCATACTGGTGGGAGTTGAGAGGATTACACTAGCTTGCAGTCATTTTGTGACTGTGATGTTAGAGGATGTTTTGGGTTGCTGTAGTCAAGGAGTGTAGGAGCCAAACCACAATTATTTACTAAACTGTTAAAAATTTGATCATTTGGTTCATTGAGGCATATACGATACATACATTAGAAAATAAACTTGCCTCAGCATCGTGCACAAATATTCCTAAATTAGAACGAATTGATCACATATTGCGCGGCGAAAGCAGTTAAGCTTGCAAAGCTTTTGAAAGTTTGAAAAATGCATTGTGCTTATTTCGCATTTGTATTTGACATGTTGCAACAATCACTCTTGAATACCTGACAGTGCATCATTTATTCGCGTGCTCTGTAGGTTTGTGCGCAAAAATAACACCAGATATCGAATCGGAGCGAAGTGAAAATATTAATTAATGGTAGAAAGTCAGTCTGTGTACATATGTAATAGATGTGAAAGTGGAAAAGCGACAGCATTTATGGAATAGTTAGATGTTCTAAAGACAAGATTTTACTTGGTATACGCAAATTTAATTTTGAAATTGCTCAACAGCGCACTTACAATGAAATTGGACGATTTTGGCGCTGGTTGCGTCGGTGGTGAGTAAAATTGTAAAATAATCAATATTTGAATATTATTTATATTCGATAAATTGCTTACTAATTTATTTAATTTGTTGAATTTGCCCGATATTCATACAATTTTCGCTATTGATTAAATTATGATGCAATGTAATACATACATGTGCCGTTACACAAATGTACATATAAACGCACATACATATGGATATATGTATGTATGTGAGTAGGAGTGCAAACAATTAAATTGCAAACCTGCAATTACATTACATCCACAAATACACACATATGCGCTCGCTTAAGTTAATGAAATTCAAAAATTATCTAGCCTCCCGAAAACGATCCATCGCCGCTACACGTGTTCGGGCATCGTATTTTCAATATTCGCTTTTCATCCGCCTGCACACTTGTTCAAGTTCATGACTGGCGCCCCTGATCTTTTGGCATTTGAAACAGAAACCTACTTTCTCTGAGGCACTCTTCTAATTGCGGTTTCTACCCACACTGACATACATATGTACATACATATCTACCTACGTACTTACATCTGTTGATTAACATGTGGCCGCGTCGCATAAATAAATATTGTTTTTTTTGTTGTTTTTTTAACAGGTGCTAGAATTCGAAATGCGATTTTCTTGTGCACACTTGTAAAGGAAATTATGAATTAAACAAGTAAGGACAGGCTAAGTCCGGGTGCAACGGAACATTTTACACTCTTGAAACTTGCAGTATTCAAAGCCAGGGAAATACTTTATGGTATGGTTAAAACGTCAAACAGAGGACCGGAATCTAAGCAATTATATATATATATGTACATATGTACTTACATATATATACTATACAACTCATGCCGACATATTCGGCATAAGGTTTGTTAGAAAAACGAAAATCATTATGTGTCCTATCTGGGAGTTGGGAGTAATATCGAATCGATATTAGTTTTATGGGGGTTAGATCAAGTTTTCGCTCTATTTTATCTATTTTAGGCATAAAGATACACTGTTATGAGTAAAACACGCTCCCTTAATTTTGTTAAGATAACTAACATATTTGCCGATATATACGGTATAAAGTCACCCGGAAGTACGAAAATCTTTATATTGGGTATATGAGGGCTCAGGGAAGTATTCATTCGACTTAACCCATTTTTGATGCACAGAGTTACTATTACCAGGAAAGTATTCCCTCCGAAAATCAATTGTATACAATAAATACTGGGCTTCACTAGAGTATTGATCAGGTTCGGCTGGATTTGGCCAATTTTTGGTCGTAAGGTGGCATACTTTAACGGTATTATTATCCCGTTATTTTAATACCTTATTGATTTGTGTACTGGAAACTGAAAGAATCAAATGGAATTTCAAATTGTGCTATAGGGGAAGTAGGACGAAGTAGACTTCAAAAAGTGAGTGGTGCCACGTCCATCGTCTAATTTTTCACCGAATCCTATATATAAAGCCCTTTCATACCATGTTGGAGGTAAAATTTAATCTCTCTGGCGTATTTAGTTATTAATTTTTTGAGCCTTTGGTAGTTTTCAACAGTACCGTTATATGGACAGAGGCCATTTTCACACTGTCGGTAGGAGTTTGTGCTAGGCAAATTTGGTCGTTGTAGCTTTAGTGGTTTAGGAGACGATCCCGGATTTTAACTCGCCTCGTCATCTTGATCTTTTATATATATAATCCTATATCTATTTCGATTACTTTTAGGTGATACATACGTACAACCGTTAGGTGAACAAAACTATTATACGCTGCGGCAACATGTTACAAGAGTATAAAAGTATGCTGTGTTCATATGAATGTATGCACAGATCACTTAGAAATTAATGTTTTACAAATAGTTCGTGTTAATTAAATAAGGATTCCCATCTGCCTGATATGTATGTAAATATTGCCGCTGTAGGTGGTCGCACTAACAACTAGAGTCTAAATTTGCATTTGTAGAATATTACAAATAGTGAATATCTACAGTAAGCCATCCTTTCAAAACCAGTCTATGGCATAATCAAATACAGTAGAATCGCGAAAAAGTTAACCAAAATATCCCAAGAGTGTTTTACAATTCCGAAATATTACCTTTTCCAAAGGGTTTTCGAATTCAAAAAAAACTCGGAAATAAACATAATTTTGGTGTTATATTATGTTCAATTTATTGGCAGGACAGAACAACAAAAACAGAAACATAGGTTTGATTTGTACTTTTCACATTATACTTATACATACACATGTACATATTAATTTGTAAAGGCTGGTTTAAAGAAGCGGTCGAGACTTGTTTGTTTCTTTTCTTTTGTGTAATTTTGTGTAATAGCTCCGACAATTTTCGTGAGCATATTAATAGGATGTGATATCTGATTTGCATCAATATTGTTTTCATAGCACTTGTTGCATATTCTCCTCGATAACTTCGAAATCTGCATCATCTTCCGTATTTTGATTATTGTTCCAATTTTCGATGTCTTTACTGCGGTCGTCAACACCACCCACCTTGGACAATAACGATTGTACCTCCCGAAGTCGTCTGAATTCATCCAAGACTTTTGTGATTTAGCATATTCCAATGGGTTTTCAAACCCTTAGCTATTTTTCGGCCAGGTGGCGTCTTTTCGTAAATTTAATCTGATTTGCAATGCTTTTTTCTGTTTTGTTGACATTTTTTAATACCCTAACTATAAACAACTCACAATTTCAAACGCCCATGACAAACAATGTACAATGTATGTATGTATATACCTCGCGACACCGACAATAATTTTTTACATAGAAATTCGGGGAATACAAAGCAATTGTTTTTCTTGCCAAACAAACGGTTGGGTTCGAAAAAATAGGTTGGGTGAAATCTGGAGCAAGTAAATGTAGATTGTAAACCAGCCGTCAAATACGGTTTAGAAAGCGTAAAAGTTTGGAGAGTAAGTAAATTTTAAATAAGCTCTAAAACCTTTAAGGAAACCTAAAACATGAAAACATTTTTACTAGACGTACGGCTGCAACTAAGCATAATATCCTTCACTCGTGCATTTAATAAAGCATAAGATGTCAGACAGTTTGTGACACTGGTCTACAGTGGTTGTGTTGCCCTAGAAATGAGGACAGTTTTTGATATGCGGTCATGTTTTTTTTTGTCAGTATTGTTTGGCATTTCATCATGGAAAGACTTACGCCTGAACAACGATTACAAATCATTCAACTTTATTACGAAAATTCACGTTCTGTGAAGAAAGTGTTTCGCGCGCTTCACTCAACTTATGGTCAAAATAATCGGTTTACTGAGCGTACTATTCGCATCGGCTTTTCGCATTTTACGTCGGGATCTTAAATTGAAAGCGTACAAATTACAGCTTGTGCAAGAACTGAAACCGTTCGACCTTCCCAAGCGACATCGCTTCGCTCTAGAGGCTCTTGAAAAGTTCCAAGAAGATCCGACATTTTTGAGCCAATTTTTGTTTGGCGATGAGGCCCATTTCTGGCTTAATGTGTATGTAAACAAAAAAAAATCCCGCCTTTGGGATTATTTTGTGAAGAAAAAAATATAAATTAAACAATAGCTATTAAATTTTATTTATTGCTCATTTCCCCATAACTATTACGGACCCTGGTTTCACCCTCTTATTCTGGATATTTCACAATATCATTGTTTCTGAGTAGGGAAATTACTTTAGAAACGAATGCGAAATTTCCGTTAGGTAAAACAGAAAATTTTGTAGTCTGTAATTCTAGATATCTATTCACTTTTGATTAAAAAGAAACGTAAAACGTTCCACCAAATTTTTCGCAAGTAGCTGAGATTTATTGATTGTCCAGTGAGAATTTCATGACATTTCATTGATTAGAAGTGAAGTTATTGCGTTTTAAGTGTCAGTAGTTTGTGTTGTCGGTGCGAAAATGAGCTTCGAACAAAGAGCTAACATTAAATTTTGTTTTAAAATTGGTAAAACTTTTACCGAAACGTTTCAATTGATGAAAAAAGTTTATGAAGTTTATGGCGATGATTGCCTATCCCGTAGCAGAGTGCACGAGTGGTTTCAACGTTTGCAAAGTGGTCGTGAGGACATAAATTACGATCAACATGTGGGCCAACTAAAATCCGTGATCACCGGAAATTCCATCGAAACTGTGCGTGAATTCATCAAAAATCAGCCCAAATCATCATTGAAATTCATGAAAATGGAATTGAACATCTCCAAAACATCGATTTATCGATTGAATCGAAAGGTGTGTGCACGGTTTGTTCCGTACAAATTGACTGACGACCAAAAATTGCTCAGAATCCAACATTCGAATCATTAACCACTCCCAGTATTCACCTGATATGGCACCGTGCGACTACTTCCTTTTCGGAAAAATGCATTTGCCCATGAAAGGAAAGCGTTATGCAGACGTAGAGGCCATTCAAAAGGCTTGCACCGGCATACTGGCGGTCATACTGGCCAACGAGCTAAAACACTGATTCGACATGCTTTTTTACCGTGCAAAAAGTTGTATTGAAGCAGAAGGAGACTATTTTTGGTCTGTTTTTTTTAAAGTCCTGTTTACTTTGGAAAGCATCTTGTATATCGAAAAATTAGATATGCAATTATCTTAAAAACAAGAGCACATCCAACATTTGCATGAATAAGATCGTTATCTGGACTCTTCGAAGCATCGAAATTCGCTGGATCCCTGGATATATTTTTCATTTTTGCAGAGCTGCGTATTTTATATAGTATGCATATACTTTATAGTGTCTCCAAAGTTTCCTCCTGGATATTATAAACTTCATAGCAAATGTATTATACTCTGTTCAGGGTATATTATAGTCAAAATTCACACAGTCTTTACAGAGGATTTGGGCTTACTTTCTCTCATGTAGTCTTAATGACTATATTTTACAATTAGTATAGGCGAATCCTATTTATAATACAAAAACAGAGTAACAATGAAAGAAAACCTCTTTTAAATAAATATTTTAATTTGATAGGGGCATGCGGAGTTCTCATTGGTCATCCTTTGGACACTATTAAAACATGGCAACAAGCTTCGAATTCATCAGTACCAAAGGCTATACGTCAAATCTATAATCGTAACAATGGGGTAAGTTCCTGTGCTCACTTAAGTGCACAGCAATTACTATCTGCCATCAAATATACATATACATATACATATGTACGAGTAGAAAAGCTTAATATTCAAATAAACTTTTTAAAGTTAAATGGCTTTTACAGAGGGATGCTATTTCCGTTCGTCACAACGGGCGCCATTAATTCAATACTCTTCGGTATCTATGGCAATCATTTGAGACAACTACGCCGTGTTTGCCACAGTGATTATCAGCGCGAACAGTTGGAGTATCAAAATATGTTCATTGCTGGATCCATTGCCGGCTTTGTGCAATCTTTTATAGCATGTCCTATTGAGTTGGTCAAAGTGAGACTTCAGACACATTGTTGTAAGTACTGATCGGCTTATCTCAAAATAAAAAATATTAATCTGTATCCTCAATGTATTACACACATGTAGATTATAATGAATATATTTTCGGACAAAGGCGAACACCATGGGGTGTTTTTAAAAAAGTTATAAAAGTTGACGGAGTTTCTGGATTGTACAGAGGCTTGCTACCTATGATGTGTCGGTAATAACTAAATATATTTAAATTAATGTTTAAAACCACTAATGCTTCGATTTTTCCAGCGATGTGTTTCCTTACGGTATTTATATGATGGTGTACCGTCAAACTGTTGATTTCCTAGAAACTACACCGTTGGTCCGTAAACGTCGAAAGTCAAATGAAGGTTCTAATGTTGACTTTCTGGTGACAACATTGGCGGGCGCTTGGGCTGGCATTCTTTCATGGGTGTGTGTGATTCCTTTCGATGTGGTGAAGACTATAATGCAAGCGGAGAGTAATAAACAATACCGTAACATCAGGCATTGTTTGGTGAAAAATTTTAAAGTAAGCCTTTTTCGAAAAAAAATTGTGGACATTTTTATCAATCATTTAATAATGGTACGCTTGTAGCTATATGGATGGCGCCGTTTATTCCGTGGCAGTTGGATGTTAGTGGTTCGTGCAATGCCCGTAAATGCAGCAACATTTTTAGGATACGAATATGCTTTGGAATGGTTTCACAAATTAAATGACTCTTATATTTGAGATTGAAACCCAATTCTTTTAATACATTACACAAATACATACATACATATGTACATATGTGATGGCGCGGATTATGGAATCACAATATTGAAATTGGATACCGTGACTTTTAATTTTATTTTACTGTTATTTTTTCCAATTCTTCCTATTTATTTTCTTCTTTAATGAGACTTTTAATTTCGGACCTTTATATATTTTTACATAAAGATATAAATTGGAAAAAATATATAAATTAAATAAATCGAAAAATATAAATTTGTAAAAGTATATACATATATTTTTGGATTTCTGGGTGTTAGTAATGGAAACCGCATTTGCTTTTAATAATTATATAGCATCTTACTTTTGTTGATATACATATTTTACACAAAGGTCATATGTTGTTTAGATTTTTTAACAAGATGTGTTTGTTATGGAAAATACTCAGAAAGCAGTAGAGGGACAAATTTGGCAATTAATTTAAAATAAAATTAAATTCCCTGGTGTAGAATTCCTTGCCTGCAAAAAAACAGCTAATTGCTCCACACGAGTTTCTTTAATTGGGAATATACATACATATACATATATACACATATAAATGTATGTATATAAACACATAAAATATAAAATTGGTACACGTTTTAAGAAGTATGCAAATAATTTACAAGATCCAAATTTCAAAATGTCTGCTTCCTATCTTTAAATATACTCTTTGTTGTTGGGACAGCTTTTAAAAATTACTGACTATTAAACTAGTACATATGAAAGACTAACAAACTTAAATATACGATTTTCGTATACTATATTAGTGTTAATCATTGCCACTCGGTGGGTTGTAAGTTCTTGCTCTCTATATGTAAATCCTTAAACCTTCAGTTGCTTTAAGGATCGTTAAGCGGGAGTTTGGGTTTTTTTGATATAAATATCTCAAGAAAATTGTATCTTAATTTTAAGTCGACCCTTGCAAAATTGACGAAGTTTTTCTTATACTCCCTGCGTTACCTGATCAAAGCGATTGTCTAACGAACATGTGTATCGTGTATGACGTTGTCTGCGCACAAAATCTCATTTCTCTCGTGTCGCCGAACAGTGAAGATCGCGGACAATGGCAAGTGTTAAAGGGAGAGCCCGCTTCGAGGCAGGAGGGAAAGAAATAATTGATTCAAGCGAAATTTCTAGGCTTTATAGTTATATAATTGAACATCTTTCACACATTTTTTGGATACGAAATCTTTGATATTCTGCCTTTGGGAAGCAATTGCCCGATGCATCTCGCATGTACATTTTTCGGACGGCGGGCAGGATGCAGGTCGCAATTTCTATCGGAAACAAAAAATTCAAAGAGAAGCATATTTTTATGAATTTATCTTATAGTTAAACTAAGAAAATTCCAAAAAAAGTGTAAAATTTAAAATTTTTTTAAAAATTGAATAAATGGTGGCTTTTGACCAAAAAAATTTTACTTTATGATTTTTAAAAATATGGTAAAACTTGAATTTTCTTAATATTTTTTTAGTTTAAATAGAAGATAATTTTATGCCAATGATAATAAAGTTTGCCCTAATTCCATACGACGTTTAGTTTTTTTTCTATCCTGCCCGCCAATTAAGAATAATCGTAAAAATGAAAAACCGAGAAATCACGCTTCAAAGTAGAGATAATAAAGATTTCGTATCAAATTTATTGATCTTATAAAAAATGAATTGGAAATTTGGCAAACGAAAAGTGATAAATATAAAAATAAAATTGAGAAAAATAAAAGTTGGAATAACTTATTAACGAAATACAAAGAAATAGATAAAAATGCTACATTAGAAATAAATTCCAAGAAATGTTCCGCTTGCCTGCGCATATGTTAACTCTGTGAAGAACGAACGCAAAATGGATCTGTGTGTCGTGTATGGGCAAACGAATTCATACCGATCGAACGCACTTGTGTGCTCGTGTATGGGCACTTTAAAGGGCCATTGCAATTCAACTTTTCTATAATTACAATATCTCAGTCAGATTTTGATTCTTTATTTTTCAAATGTTATACAATATAACATTGGTATTTTTAAAAATCGATTTTACTATTTCATTAAAAAATTAGGTCTTGCTTTACAAGAATTAACCCTACTACCCCAAAGTATTTATCTGAGGAAAAAAAGAAATACTAAATATTCAATAGTATATGCAACTGGCAACTCTAGCGTACAGACGAAGTCAACAAATGTAAAAACAGCACACAACGCAACGAAACAAAAACCAAAACAAAAACGAAAAGTTGAGTAGACAAGTAGAAATATAAAGAAATACAAAGCAAATTGGCGTTAATAATATCAGCGAAGTTTGCTTCCGAAATGAATCCAAAGAGGCGGAGGAGCCGACGGAATGAATCATTTGTACAACGCGAATGTTGGGAAGTTTAGAGCATAGTCATCGTGTATGCCTTCGCGATTGAATCGTCAGTTAATTTTTTGGGTGGCGGTGAACGCCAGTGTATAGCGGAGTAACGTGGCTTGCATTAAATAAAAGTTAAAGTTATTTTTCTACCAGCTTCTTTTGTGTTGCTTAATTATGTAGAATGTGATTTGCTAATATTGAAATATTTTGCTAAATTATTTAGTGCGGTTTAAATCGATTTTGTTGATGAAATATAGAATCTGTGAAAAATGCCTATAGTTAGAGCACACGAAGGAGGGGTAGATAAAGATAATCAAAATATGAGAAAAGAAACCAAAATATATTTAAAACATATAAGAAGCAAGTGTAAAAAAGTTTTGTTTAAAACAATAAGCAAATAATCAAAAACAAATGATTATACAATAATATGCTTACGAATATTCATATAAAGATTGTTACAATAACCATTATTGATACCGGAATTGACAAAATAAGCCAATAATTATGTAAATTGATTTAAAGTTATTGCAAACCCAGGTTTTGCAAAACCCATTTTACCGTCCTTCCTTAAAAAAACTACTGTGCCTTTAAAACGGAATCTTCAGCTAATCATTACCCACATTTTGTTGAGCTGCGTTCAAAGACTTTATAAAAAAATTGTATAGTTATTTTTTTTTACTCTTAACTATACGTATTCCGCAATAACTCAGAGAAGTGTAAACTTGTTTGGGAAACCGAATCTTCTACAACAAAACAACTCAAAGATGTCGTCACTAAAGGTTGCTGTTCGTGTTCGCCCCTTTAATGCGCGGTACGTACCTTCATTTACATATTTGCATAGCTAGCCCGTATGTACATATGTGCTAATTTTTATACGTAGTTCCAATTATAAATCTTGCGATGGTCATTATTAAAAAAAAATTTAATATAGAGGTTATAATTAGGTAACGCATTACTAACGGAGAAACATGCCCAATGCACACCTGAAACAAATCTGTGAATGCTAATTAGGTATACTTTATTTGTTTGTCCGCACGTATTTCAGGTTTGTATACACAAACATCTTTAAGACTAAAAGCATACGTAGGAACATATGTTTTTTTAAATAAATCTTAATAGAAAAAATTGTGTTGATGCTTACAGATTTATGCTATTAGTAATAGTTATAATATATACATAATTCTTTAAAAAAATATTAATAAAAATATACATATTTGTACATTTAATTGAAAAAACTATGCGTATTTTTACCTTAAAATTGTATAGCGATATTTCCGCTTTTTGTCTACATGTACGGCATGATAAAGTCATATTAACATTTTATGTTCTCATTTGAAAAAGTATTTTGTACCAGCTTAGTTTATTTAGGTTATCATGTCTTTCTGAACTTTTAATGTATTTTATTTGTTTGTAATAGTTATTGACGTATTATTGATGTAAGATCTCAACTTTATCATCTAATGTAATCTGCATATTTTATAAATTGAGGAATACGGGTTTCAAATAAAAACAAATTGCATAGCATACAAATGTAAATAGAACGTTTAGTTATAGGTTGTGTTGCTGAACAAATAGATTTTTCAGATATTTGGAAATTCGGTTTGGTTCAGTATACGAAGCACTCACTGACACCTAAGGAACCTTTGGTTCGGACAGGTGATATGGATCGAGATTTAAAATCCCATTAAAAATTTGGTTTCAGAACACCAAAACCTATTTAAAAATATTTTATATTGCTTCATTAAAATAATAACGAAGTTATTTATTCCATTATTATATTAAGTTTTTCACACAACTTGTAACACAGAGAAAAAAACCTTGGAAGTTTATACATATTTATCTTTTTAGCCATGGCCGCTTTTGATATACCATATAGGAGAGCTAGTTCCCCAGTTTTAGAAATATCGAACTAACATGATGCACACACTGCAATCTTTCCTAGAAAGTGCTCATTTGTCAGAATCACCGATATCAGACCCTTAATCAAGTTCTAGTATATAAACTTTGCAAATTATCTTTGACATAGTTTGTTGTCCAAGGCAACGCTACAATCTCCAAAGAATGTGTTTTGATCGGACCACTATAACAAAAAGTTGTCACACAGTGTATTCTATTAGAAATGCACCAGTGAAGGGTGTTATAACTTTGGTGTAGCCGAAGTTAGCGAGCTATCTTGTATTTATCTAATTTTCCCAATCTATGAAAAATGTAAGTAAATATCATGAAGTACTTAAAGGTTTTTAAATTTTTAATAGCAAAAACGTTTGTTTATATGTTTGTACGTGAAACTATTTAAAAGTGAAAGATATGTTAAATATAAGTTTAGCTATTGCATAAATTTAATACCAGTTATCATGTTTAATTATAGTGAAAACGATATGGATGCTCAGCTCATTGTGCAAATGGATGGTAAGAAAACACGCCTCTTAAAACCAAAATTGCAATCCATACGCGACGTTGGACGCGATAATCATCATGACTTCACATTTGACTACTCTTACTGGTCATTTGATGAGCATGACAGTCACTTTGCAACGCAAGAGGAGGTTTACAGCGATCTGGGCACAGATGTCATCGACTGTGCTTACGAAGGTGAGTAAAACAAATGTTGAACATAGAAAGGAGCAGTGATTTATATTTTAATTGCATAACTATGTGAACAGAATTGCAATGTAACGCACCGAAGAGTCACACGCTGCACGTACGCTGTCGAAATTTAACCAATGTGCTTGTGAATATTAGAAAAAATGGCAACAAAATGTAAAAGTTATTTGTCGCCGTTGTTTGTACACATACTTGTATGTGTATATGTGTACACAAACTGTAATCAAAAACGTTATTGGAATTTGAATGAAAGCTTAATAAATTTAAATTTTTTTGTTTATAAAACCGGCATTATTATAGTCGGATCTACATAGTCGGAACTATTTTAGAGTTATTACAAAAACCTCTACAAAAATTATATGATTGGTCTTCGTATCTTAATGTAGTCAATTTTATAATAAATTTTGAAATGGAATATTTAAAAAAATATTTTTTTATTAGACAGTGGATAATAACGCCTAATTTCAATTGATTAGAAATTTAATTTAGGAATTCAAGAAACACTCTCTCGACCTTTCCCCCAATTGACTAATTTTGAAAGTTTCATATATTATTCAGTGTATCTACACAATGCTAGATGGATGCTCTGCAATTTTAAAAATGCCGGGCTCTATATAGATATATATGTTTGTATATATATAGTTACACAAGCATTAAGTATTCACAAAACCATGTTTTATTAATTTGAGTATCTATAATATTGTATTGATTGTCATATTTTTACTTTTTATTGTACTTCTAAAACCTCTCATAATTTAATATTTGGTGATCGCGTATATTTCGTAGCACCACAATGACAATGGGGAGAAACTCTCTCTCTGATGAGATCATACTATCATTAACAACAGCGCGTGATTGAGTTTTTCGTGAATTCAGCCGCCATTCAAAAAAGAATAACCATTCCATAGGAGACTAGATGAGAAATTAAGATAATATTTAAAATATATAGAGATATTTAAAAAAAACTGTAATGAATGTAGTCATCGTAACCATTTTTGTCGACTTTATATCTTGTTAGAGCTTTCTAGTATAAAAAGTAAAATAAGTAGGGTAATGAACTTGTTCCTCCTACTAACAAACAGTCATGGAAAAAGTAAAATATAAATTTCTTGTACTTGAATAACCTGAATATAAAAAAGCGTGTGACTTGAAAATTTTTGCGCTTTCCACTTCATAAAGAACAAAGCAAATTGGTTATGAGCCATTTAACTACAACTAAAACATTCTTTTTAGGTAGACATTGCTGAAAAATGTTTTAATATTTTTTTAATCAAAATTATTAAATATGTAATTGAACGAGCATGCCCTTTAATGCAAGAAAATAATAGTCATATGTTCAAAATAGGTAGCGTTTTTTTATACAACTACAAACTGTCATCCCACTACTATTTTGCATTACTATCACAACAAAAATATTACAGACCGAACATAGTCGCTAATTTAAACCTGTGATTGAAAATAAGAAGTAATGTTTTCATAACTTTACATTTACTTTTTAAAAGAGTTAATTTTTAGGGCCAACAAATTTTCAGACCAAAGTGTAAATTTATATAAACAAGGATTAACTATGCAATGTTAGACATGCCGGTGTGTGAAAGGGATCTCTCATCATCTAACAGTCCTTCCGAATTAGGAAGTACTTTTTAATTTAAGATTCAAAGGATTTCCAAAAGAAAAAAAAACGTTTCAAAAATTGGCTATTAGACTCAAAGAGAACATTTGAAAATTTGTCGATTATATAATTTATACATATAGTTGGCTCTTATTAACTTGTAATTTAGGTAAGGTTTTTAGCTTTCTTGTAATATAAAGTCTCCACACAAAGTGGTAGGTACCATATATACTGGGCTACAAATAATGCATTCAAAACGCAATCAAATTAATTTAAATGTTGAAATTAGTTTTTATATTTTGTAATGCCGAATATTTTACTTAAAAATAGTTTTATAATTTTAAATGACTCAAAATTTCATGTATGAAAATTTCACTGACTTTGCGATTAAAGAATTAAATTTTCAGTTTTTAATAGCGTTTTTAGGATTAAAAATTGAATTTGTTAATTAAAAAATTCGCAACCCTACTTATAGGTATATATGTACATATGTGTGTACAGATGCACGTTCATAGCTTATACCATTCATTACAATATTTGGCTATGCGAAAAAGCTGTGCGTGTTGGATTCAGTGCGTTGTTTTAAACACCGCCATGCTTCCGCACTTTCGCTGGCCCACTTGAAGCTGATATTGCAAATAATCTACCTATATGTATATACATATGTTATGTATAAACATACATACATACATATGTGTATGGTACATAGTACTTACAAATGTATGACTTGAGCGTAAAGGCAAATGCGCATGCGCAATTCGAGGAGGAGATTTTACGCTGCGCGATGTGATTGCAATTTTTGTTCGCCATACATATGTATTAAAGTGAACCCAAAAATTGTTTAAATATCTATATACACGTACGCCTACCTACGTACACATTTTTTTCTGTTATGTACATTTTTCTTAATTTCCATGTACTAAATTTCACAGGCTATAATGCATGCGTTTTCGCTTATGGTCAAACTGGCTCGGGAAAAACATTCACCATGATGGGTACACCAGACAATCCTGGATTGATACCACGTATATGTCAAGAGCTGTTCGCACGCATGCGTGTTGGTCAAGAGTCGGGTACAGGCTATAAGACTCACGCCAGTTATTTGGAAATTTACAATGAACGTGTGAAGGATTTACTAGGCCCACATAGTGCTGGGCACGGATTGCGTGTTCGTGAGCATCGCACATTGGGACCATACGTCGAAAATCTCTCCCAACACGCCGTTTCAAATTTTGAGGAAATTCAGGTAAATTACATAACATATGTATGTATATACATATGTAATTCTTCTTATACTTTATAAAAGTTTGTAGCGTTCAAACCATATGATAAGTCTAAAAAAAATTACCGGATTAAAAAGTTAAAGATAAATTAAAAAATTTAAATTGGAAAGTCTCGATTTTGGGACATAAAATTAGATTTTCAATTTAATCCATAATATTAAGTTTTAATAATTTTAATACCAACTATTATAAGATTAAAAATTAGATTTTTAATTTCTCGTCCCAAAACCAGAATTAAATTGAAAATTGATCTTTTAATATCAATATTACAATTCAAATTTGAAATATTAAATTTTATTAAAATTTTTTGAGTTGAAAAATCCGCAACACCGAATATAATGAACCTATTTTCATTAAAATTTGAATTGAAAAAAAATGATATTTTAATACCAATATTTTTAAAAATCATTATTGTCGTTCTCTCAGGAATGCATTGCTCGCGGTAATATTCAGCGTACCACTGCCAGTACAAATATGAATGATACGAGTAGTCGCAGTCATGCAATTTTCACTATAACTTTCGTACAAGCCGTTTTTATGAATGACATGCCGAGTGAAACTGTTTCCAAAATCCATTTGGTAGACTTGGCAGGCAGGTAAGTTTTGAGAGTTTGGCAACTAATACCATTATATATCTTCAAATACACATTTCCATTTGTTTAGTGAACGAGCGAATGCCACTGGCGCCACTGGCCAACGTCTTAAAGAGGGTGCACACATTAATAAGTCCTTAGTGACATTGGGTAGTGTAATATCAGCCTTAGCCGAGCAAACCAGCACCACAACAGTCGCGCTAGCGAGTAGCCCTGCGCAGACAAAACGAGTTTTATACATTCCCTACCGTGATTCAATTCTCACATGGCTTTTAAAGGATAGTTTAGGAGGTAATAGTAAAACCATTATGATAGCTGCACTCTCACCGGCCGACTGTAACTACAGTGAAACGCTAAGCACATTGCGCTATGCTAATCGGGCGAAGAATATCATCAACAAGCCTACCATTAATGAAGATACTAATGTAAAATTGATACGCGAATTGCGAGAAGAGATCAACAAACTTAAGTCCATGCTGAATGGAGACATTGTGAGTGTAAAATAACAGTACCGTTTAAATTTTTCCTATTTAAAAACTATAATCATTAGAACACTGTACAGCCTTCGTTGAAAGTCCTGGAGGATTTGCAAAAGAAGGAAGCTCAAGAGAAGGTTTTGACCGAAGAATGGACTGAAAAGTGGAAGGAAGCTCAATCAATTTTGCAAGAGCAGAAAAGTTTGGGTCTCCGAAAGTCCGGTCTCGGCGTCGTTTTAGACTCGGAAATGCCACATCTCATCGGCATACATAACGATGTCACCACCGGCGTAACCTTATACAGCTTAAAGGTATTTATTTGTACAAAATGTGTTTATTAGTCTATATTTGCTTTCTTTGTAGGAGGGTGAAACACTAATTGGTACTGATGATTCGGAAACTCCACAAGATATAGAGCTTATTGGGGATGGTATATGCGCACAACATTGTAGAATTGTGTTGCAAGAGGGTATTGTAATATTACATCCGTATCCTGGTGCACAATGTTGGCTCAATGCGCACCTCATCGATGAGCCAACCCATATTTCCCAAGGCGACATTATCTTGTTAGGTCGAACTAATATTTTCCGTTTCAACAATCCAGCGGAAGCGGCAAAGCTGCGTAAAGATTTGAGTCGCTCGCAACTCGACATGTCGCGATTGTCTTTGATTACGTCATCTCGTGAGAATCTGCTTACCTCCAGCTTTTATTCGGAAGAAGACTCGATGAGCGGTAGCATGAATGCGTCACCATTTAAACGCCCCGAACGCCAATACTATCCAACCAAACCGATGTCGCGCGATGATCCAGAATTACAAGATGAAAATCGCAAAATACTCGATACCATCGAGAATGCCTTAAAACAGTTGAATATAGTAAGTATGGGCAACAAAAATGCAATTGTATTAAAAAAAAAAATTGTATTAAACTTACAATTTAATTTGTATTAAAACAAATTCAATAATTTTAATAGGAGCGCGTGCAGATGCATGACCAATATAAGGCGAAAGTGCGAAAACTGACTGATGAGCTGAAACGCTTGGAAACCGAAGAAATGGACAAATTGGAGATATTGCGTTGTCAGGAGCAGGAACTACTTGCCAGAAAAGATATGCTGCTGTGGGAGAAAAATAATGAAAAAGTGCAGGTACGAAAATAATTTGGTTGAACTGTAATTCATAGGGAGAACTGTTGCGAGGGAAAAGTGAAAAGTTACTGGTATATTTAATCAAAACACGTAATATGTTTTACTACGGCATTTGTGACTTTGATTTTTAGGTTATTATTTTTATTAATTATTTTTGTTAATAGTTGCGGCTTTTTTTAATTAAGAATTCGGAAATTCTAAAAACTTAATTTTTAATACAAAAAAACAGAGTTAAAAATTGACATAACTTCCATCATTTTAAGGCCTTTTGTTTGATTTTTAGGTTATTAATTTTATTAATTTTTTTTTGTTAAAAGTTGCGATGTTTTTTTTTAGTTAAGAATTCGGAAATTATAAAAATTTAATTTTTAATGCAAAAAACAGAGTTAAAAATTATTTTGTTAAAAGTTGCGATTTTTTTAAATTAAGAATTCGGAAATTGTAAAAATTTAATTTTTAATCAAAAATTAGAGTTAAAAAATGATATGACTTCTATCATTTTAAGGCCATTTTCTCAATGTCTGGTTTTTCTTCTGATATTTTGTAGTATTATTTGTTTTTTATTTAATCCGCTATTTGAGGATTACAAAATAAAAAAATCTTAACCAGCGTAAACACCACCAACAATGTCAGCCTGGAAATCCAACGCAGGATAACTCTTGCCAATAGGTGCTACTTCGGACTGAGTAGGCAATTGAAAAGCAAAGTCCTCTCTCGACGAACAAAAACCAAACTCTATAAGTCACTCATAATTCCCGTCCTGCTATATGGTGCAGAGGCTTGGACGATGACAACAACTGATGAGTCGACGTTCCGAGTTTTCGAGAGAAAGGTTCTGCGAAAGATTTATGGTCCTTTGCGCGTTGGCCACGGCGAATATCGCATTCGATGGAACGATGAGCTGTACGAGATATATGACGACATTGACATAGTTCAGCGAATTAAAAGATAGCGGCTACGCTGGCTAGGTCATGTTGTCCGAATGGACGAAAACACTTCAGCTCTGAAAGTATTCGACGCAGTACCCGCCGGGGGAAGCAGAGGAAGAGGAAGACCTCCACTCCGTTGGAAGGACCAGGTGGAGAAAGACCTGGCTTCGCTTGGAATATGCAATTGGCGCCACGTAGCGAAAAGAAAAAACGACTGGCGCGCTGTTGTTAACTCGGCTATAATCGCGTAAGCGGTGTCTGCGCCAATTAAGAAGAAGAATTTGTTAATTTTATTTGTATAAAAAATCCAAATATAAATTTAAAATTTTGAAGTATTATTTAATTTATGTATTTTCGATTGTTTTTTTATTATTTGATTTATTTTTTTTATTTACTTTATAATTTATTTAACTTTTTCGTTTTAGATTGATATTGTCTGTAGACAAATTTCAGCATTTCAAACACAGCTTGATTCAAAGAAACGAGATTTTTCCGAGTATGTTGCAAAAGAGTTGCAGGAATTGCAAGACTGTGGAAAATTAGACGAGGTTTGTGCTCTAATAAAAATTTAAACTCTAGTGATATGGTTTAGTAGTATAATGGAGAAAAGTATAAAAAAGAACATAAGTTGGAACGCGGATATAAAATATTTTTATTTTTTATGAAATCAGTAAACAACTATTAATTTATTTCTAGATTGGCATGAAAATAGAAGAGTTCACTCCACTATCGGATCAATTATTACTACAAGTTGCGGACTCTCTAGACTTATTTGCATCACAATTTATTAAGGACACAGTTAAAAGAAATGCAAGTCCAATACACCGGCACAGTCTTATATGATGGTTTCCACTAATAATTTTTTGTTTGTTTACAGAATGACGAAATTCGAAAATTAGACGAAAAAATCATGGAAAAAGAGTGTATTCTGAATGAGAGTACAAAGAAAATTGCTCAAGTAGATGAAAAAATTTTACAAATACAACTACAATTAGATAAATTGCAGAATGAACGACATGAAAATGAAAGCAACTCGGAGTCTATGCGGCAGAAAAAGCTCGAGTAATTTAAATATATGAACTTAATAATCGAAATGACTTACATGACTAATTTATTTTAACTTTTTCTTGTTAACAGAATGAATTTAAATTTGACGAAAACTAGTTCCACCAACACCGATGACTCGAATATAGCTAGTGATACCTATCATACAGCTCAATCAAATATATCAGTTAATTCGCCAACGATTGTCGACGATCAGATTAGCCCACTAAGCACTCTCTCTGCGACATCAGCAGATTTAGATGATGCAAGCACCACAGAGAGAGGCATGTCTTCAAGTGTATCAATTATAAGCAACCCATCTGACACTAGGGAGATGGGCAACAACAATTTAACGCCCAATCCAGCATCTCCAAAGGCGATAATGAGCGATAGCGGTGTATATTTGGATTCAGTGAGAACGACTCAACAGCAACAGCAGTATTACAATGGTTTCGTTACCAGCAGAGCCAAGGACAATGACAATAGACTTGGCGAAGAGTCTGGCTTAAACGAGAGTGATTTAACGACCGCAAACTCTACATTCAATGGTGCAGCTGTACGTACATCCGATGAGGATAGCGCATCATGTTCGTCATGTGAAATGGGTCGCAACTCAGATGTGCCACGACCATATTGCTCTATGCATACGCTTAGGCGTAAAATTGCCAACCAGAAGGCCTTAATTATGAAGAATCTCGAAATGAATGTGAGCAAGTCGCAACTAGATGAACAGATCGTGGAACTACAGGAACTGCAACGCAGACTTATTGCGATGGAAAAGGAGTTACTGGAATCGCCGGGTGATGCTGAGAATGGTCAGTGTGGTACATACTTTCAACGTGATAATGACATGAGCTACGAGTTAAGTGCGAATGATTGTATGGAAGAGTCCTCCTATGTGCCCAGCATGACTCGCTCTTGCCCTTCAATGAGAGATTTTCGTAAGTAGAATACAAATATTTCAGCTTTATTTCATGTTAATGATGCTATGGTAAATTCGCCGCATTTTATTCTTTTTGCAGCCGAAGCAGAACACTTCATTACAATTCCGAGTTTTGTTATACGCGGCGCCGGAAAGCAAACACATTATGAATATGAAGTGCGAATCGCTCTCCCTGATGGTAAACTAAATATCTTGCGACGCTACAGCCGCTTCAGAGAATTACACTTGAGTATGAAGCATTGCTATGGAGCAAAAGTAAGTATAACTGTAATAAATATAAATGCTACAATTCAAAATATTATAATTCCTGATGTATATTGTAGATCAGCGCCCTACCTTTTCCAAGACGTGAGATTTTCTCATCAAACAGTGAATCGGTGGCTAAGCATCGAAGACGACTACTCGAACTGTATTTGCGACGTTTGTTTGTAGTCTGCACGAAAATTCCGCAATGTCCTATTTATGAGGGACCCGGCGGGCCGGGCCTCACCCGTGCTACTCTGTCTCAGCTGTCACCTTTTTTCAAGAAAGGTTTGTTCGAGAACGGCAAGCACGGGACGGGATAATAGTTACTCTACTGCTAAATTATATCCTGCCAATAGTATGCCTTTTAATTTATTTTTACTATTTGTTAAGTTATGTTTACTTTGAAAGATAGTTATACGTATGTCACAATCGAACTTCGATATATAAACTAAAGTGTTCCTCAATTTCATACTTACGCATATTTACTTTTTTCCTTAATGAAATTGTGATGCATGTATTTTTGAAAATTTTCAACTTGTAGTAAAACTGCAGGTTTCAAAATGGAAATCAAAAATCAACAAATTTACAATGTATGCCAATTTTTTTTGTACTTTTAGTAGAATATTGTATAAGTAAGAATTGTATTTGATAAAATTTTGTTTAAAACTTGATTAAGAAAACGAAGCAATAAAAAGCGAACATCATGAAATTACTCCAAAACAAATTGCTGTATATTCAGATCTTTTTTGTGAAAATTCTACACTGCAACTCAGCAACAGAATATGCCTTATGGGTCAAATATATTACGCCAATATCTGCAAAGCCGACCTTAATTGCTGCGGTACCTGATATGGGTGTAACATGTTGAGATCCTTGTAACTTTGAAAATTCAAACAAAATTCAGTAGTATGTTTAATGAAAAACATATTTGCGCAATAACCGAGTGAAATGAAACAATAATTTGTACATATTTATGCATACATATTTTATAAGATTAAACCCCAAAACAAACTGTGATTAATCTCTCGATATTACGGCGAAAAAGAAAATGTGTAAATAACAGTGCAAATACATATGAATATGTGCAGAGAGCATGTACATTTAGTTAAAAAACTTTCAAAGATATATTACAATAAATTGCGTCTTTATGGTTATTATGCAAATAATTCCACTGAAACTGATATTAAACTTTACTTGAAACGTTTATTGTCTTTAAAATTTTCTACACAAAAATATTCATAATTTAAACATATACTATGAAATAAAGTAAAATATCTATTCATATTAAAAGGTTAGGCAGAAAGGATTTAGCAGTAGAGTAAATAATACTATTAGTTAATAATATTAGAATAATAGTTAATAAAATCTACAGATGTATGAATTTAGATACCAGTAAAAACAGTGTACATACAGACAATTAGATATAAATCGATTGAAAATATTATGTAAAATAATGTATAATTGTTGGCACAGGATTTGAAATTAGCATGAAAACTACAAAAAAAATGTTTTCCTAATCTAAACTCACCATATTCAGAATATGCTCATTACAACGTTAAGCTTTCGCTTTTGCTTTCGTATTAAACGGTGATTAAAACCTGCGAAAGATTAATAATTTGTATATAAAAATTATTTTAAAGACATACTCCTAAGCGTAATTGGAATTGAACTTCCCTCGAATCAGTTTTATGTTTATTCATGAACATACAATATTTTTTGCTTGTTTGTTTCAGTGAAAAGAGATTCTAATCCGTTCAGTGTTTTGAAGTAATCGTCAGTTGTATTAATATTCGTATTTAAATCGTAATTTAAAATTACAAAGAAATGCGTCACATCATGTTTGGATGGCGGTTGTATAATTTCTTCTTCGGAATCCTAATCATTTTCTATGGGACTAAGAGACATATTCGTTGGCTCTGAAGTATTCGGTTTTACAATATCGTCTGTTATAAATCCGGCGGTGCAAATCGCATTTTCCCACTCAATATAATCTGTAATAGTAACATTTAAAGGGATAAATACACGCGGCACTACGTGTGCAATTGTTTACAAAGTTAGATTTCCCCAAAAAAGTCGACTTACCATAGAGTTCGATTTATGTAAGGAAATTTGTATGAAATTTTACTTTTAAACGCTCTTGCCAATTCAGGAGTTCGAGTTATAGAAACTCGAGTTACGGAAGTTCAATTTTATTTTTATTTAAAAACAAAAACAAAATTGTGTGTCTTACATTCGAAGAAGTAAGAATAATTATTGTATTACAACCTACTTAGAAGTACAATTCAATGAAACTTCCATCTACCAGTGCAAACTTGTTACATTTCATTAGAAATTAAAATGTGTATTAAAATAAAAATATATTTTTTTTGGTGAAAAGTTATGACATCTGTTCAATTAGATACTTGGGTATAGTTAAACTTTTTGCTTAATAGTTGGATAAAATATGTATGTATCTGTATAGAGTAAAGAAAACGTATGTATGTATATATACAACTAAATAAATACACACAAAATAGCGTTATTACACACACATATATGCCACAAGGCTTGTAAATATGTGTGCATATGCAATATATGTAGCAGAGCTCACTAGATGCGGCATGATTTCAAGCGTCAAATTGGTTAAACCATTTAAAGTTGATAACTTTTGGTAGCGTTCTTTATTTTTAAACCATTTTGAGGTGTAAAAAATCGATATTTTGTGAATTTTCAGATCACATTCTTGAATGGTAAGCGTGAATTCGTTTTTATTTTTTAATTGTGGCTAATTTTATTTCAATATAATACTAACAACGCCTATATTCAGCTTTCAAGACCTTGAATCGAAAATCATCCTTTTGCTATTTCAAAGTTAATGAGCTCTGATGTGTACTAGGGGGGTTCTTATTATGTGTTTGTTAATTATATATCATTAATTCCATTATACATTCATATCCCTATGTCTGTTAATTAAAAAGTAAAAGTTAAAGTAAAAAATATTACAGGTGACTGCCCGGAATATGTTTTTCGTTGAGACAATTGAACCCAACCTTCTTTAATTATTTATTATGTCAATTATTATATACCTTATATATGTATTATTAAATGCAGAGAAAAAAGTGTGCCCCTAATACATACATGCATATTAATATTAAGCTATTACTTTACAATCAACAATAATTGTATTTAGCTAAAATAAAAATAATATAAATAAAAACTTTCATATAAAAGCAAGAAAAATTAAAAATGTTCTATTAAATGTGCATATGTAAGGTTCGTATTTACATATTCGTGAGCAGCACATCTTGTTGGTATTTAAAATATTTTTTTTACTCGCCCATAATTTATTTGTCTGCATTTCAATCATGATTTCAATACAAAGCACATGCTCATGCACGGGTTTCAGTTTTGAATAAATACCAAAAATATAAGCAAGCGCGATCTAACGAAGAAATATAACATTGTAGACAAAAAATCCAATTCGTTTCAGATAAAATGTTTGCCAACTTGTTGATATTCTGAAAGTCGGTCGTGTAACACCAAGGATGGCATTGTGTAAAAAAGATTTTTCGACGATTCTGAAATCTCTCTCGAATTACAATTAAAAGTGAAAAATCATTTCAATGAAATTCTTGAAGTTATCTCAAACGACTACGACGTAGTTCCAGAAAAATTCGATCGACATACCAAAATCATGGTGAAACTTACATAGACTTGCATGACTGGCAAACAATGTCTCCTACAGTTCAGAAAAAGCAGCCGAGGCTAGAAGTAAATACTTCCAACATTTTTTGAGTGGAGAGGGACAGTTATAGCCTGAATAGGCTATTATTAATATCGACTCATTGAGTAAATAGATAACCGAACAATAGGAAAACTATTTCCTGAGGAGACAATATGCTCTTGATAATGCGTCCAAGACTCGTGACTTCAAGTACTGAATACAAATGATCAAACACTAATTATTTCTCTTGGGTTAAAAAATAAATGAACAAGCGTTATTATTATTTTTTGTACTATTGTAATACATGTATGTATGTATGTACAATACATTTGTATATTAAAGTTTTGACTATTTTTCTCATTTTATAAATAAATTTAGTTTATTTGATCTGTGAAGGTTCAGTAGGTTATAGAAACTAAGTTATGTCGTACTAATGAAGAGCTTTGGAAAACTCAACTAACTCCATGCCGCGAATACAGCCTGTTTATATATGTACATGTGAGGGCCATAAAAATAGAATGTATGCAATATGACATCGGATTAATTGGTTGTTCAATTTGCTAAACGCATTTATCATTAATTTGCATACAAATATACTTTCATAAGTAAATACAGTACATGTACATGCATGCATGTGTGGAGATAACAAATTGTTATACTTGTCGTATGAGTAACTTTAAATGCAGTTTTAACATATCAGATGAGCCGTAGGAATACCAAATGCAAAGAACTCAGCGCATTTAGTTAGAAATATTTTAGAATACAGAATAAAAACTAGTTTTATTTATATACTCTTATGTGGCATTCATCATAAGATTATTGCTGAAGAATTTTCCCCCTGCAGAAGCTAATCTGAAATAACTGAGTGTAGTTTTTTATAGAAATTCATAATTAATACCCATTTAAGAAGGATAAGCTTGGCCAAGGTAAATTTATGCGCGATTTTTGTAGTATTGATTTTCAAAATAAAGATTTTTTAAGAAATATCGTAATTTAGTTTCTTTTCAGTACAATTTTATTATAATCTTTACATGGGGCTGATGAAATTTTCCGAGTCAACTTTAATTGCCGTTATTGCGCCGTACTTATGGACGTTTTCATTATTTGCTGTTGTAATGCCGCCATATTATATACTTCGTGCGGTTCCAACAAATCGCCACTGGATTTTGTATATTATTCGCATAGTTTTCGTACTTTATATGCTAGCGCAATTTGTGATCAGCTTCTGGGTCACTTATACCTATAATGTGCTGCTCAGTGGTTTTTTGATGCGCAACTCTTTGGATATTATGACTTGTGTATTAAGTATTGGCATTAATATCGTACAGCTTGTAGTGCAAATAACGGTATATGTACAAGCGTTAACCAAACACAATTTATTACGCGACGTCCTCAATGATATTGTCCAACTAGAATCGGATATACGAAAACACTTAAGGACCGATTTTCCATTGGCATCTTTTCGCTGGCGTTTGGGGCTTCGTGTTGGCATTTGGTTCGTGGTGGTTTCGACTTTTGTACCTTACCTGAGCTATATGCTTTACACTCAATATTTTAATCCAATTAAGCGTGGAATTATTGTTTTTTTCGGCACAATAATCCATTTCAAAGGAGTTGAGTATTGTATTAGTGTACAAACGATACAGGAGCTCTTACAACTGGTGCAGCAGCAGTTGGTACATTTGAGACGAGAGCTGGTGCGCTGTGAAAGAGTGGAGCTGCGTTTTAGTTTATACGATGACTTGCAAACGAACCAGAAGCTTTTGGCACGGGTGTGGAATCTTCTCAATCAAATTGAACGCTATTTTTTCATTCCAATGCTTATGCTTTTCTTCATCAATGGATTCGCTATAATACAAGCTATACATTGGGCTTACATCAATTTTGAGCGTGATAACTTGAATTTGCGTTTATGTAAGTGTTATTATCGATGTTTAAACGCATCTTCTTCGAACCTGTCATTCAATTTATACAAATATGTGTAGTCAAATTATTTCGAACTACGAGTTTTTCCTATTGGCTTTCTATTTACACTTTAGGTCTATTTTGCATTCCAAATCGGTTCAAAAAAAAAACTCATTACTATCCCGTTTCTTATCAAAATAAGTACTTTTGAAATTAACTCAATAAATTTCGGTATTAAAGTTAAGAATATCACTATATTGAGCTTCTAAAAAATCGAATAAAAGAGGCAAAAAAGTCTCATTGAATATGTGTATACCATTCTCATACTAACTAAAACTGATTAATGTCATTTAGGAATGTTTTGTAGATTTACTTTTTGTGAAGAAACTACTTCACACGAAGATTCTAGATTTAAATACCAATAAATTTTCTAAAAATATTTTGAAACTTTATGCTAATTTGCAATATTTTAATTTATTTATACATACATATTTAGATCGCATAATATACACCGTCATGATAATTCTGGCTTTGCTCATACCCTGCTATCTAAGTCAGTGCTGCATTGATGAGGTATGTTTTTAATTTATTCACAAATATATAATTTTTCTCCTTTAAAAAAATAATCGAACGTAAACAATCTCTTTATTTTCAATTTAAAATGTACCTTAATCGCTTTACTTGTCCCATGTAAAATATTTCTTAAGATTTTTTCATCTTTTGCATTCAAGTTTTTATCTTTAAAGGAAAGAAGCAATATTGAACACAGGATACTCTAAAACAAAATTTAGCATTCTACAATAAAGACCTTCTAGGATTTTCCATAAAAATATTCACCTAAAATTATAAGTAGTTAAAGTTATGCATCAAATGTACAGAGCATTCATATACCTTATAAATTATTTGTTACTTATACGCCACGGAGCACTGCTTTGGAGATAAAAAAACTTACTTTAAAAGAACAACTCGTTAAATACGATTGACTCGTACACATGTACATATGTACTTTGTTAAATAATGACGTTCATCAAAAATTTCATTCATATTGGCGTGAGCTTTGGTGGAGTGGTAAAAATTGTAATAGTAATCAACTCAATATCAAATTTATCACAGGAATTTGAAATAATGATTTCGGTATTTATTGAACATACGATAATATCAATTAGGAGAAGCTACACGTGAAAGTACTTTACTATAGTAACAAGCACTCCAATTCGAAAAAGTTTAATCAAGTAAGATTAGACAGATCACGAGATCTAAAACTGTTTTAACCCTTATAGAAAAATGCATATGCCAATTTAAACTAGAAAATAACAACGGATTAACCTCTTTGAAAAATCTCAATTCAAAATCGGAATTTTTACTTTTTTCAGTTTATGCCTTTGTTGAAATGTACACACGTATCGATTATATTGAATTATTTTTACAGTACAATCGTTTCGGTACAATTTTGCACAAGTTGAAGACCATGGGCATTGATGAGCAACTCAATATGCGTTTACAGGAGTATTCGCTTCAATTGATGCATCAAAAGATGCTCTTCACCTGTGGTGGCTTCTTTGACATAAACTTGAAAAATTTTGGAGCGGTGAGCAAATAAGTATGAATGAAAAATTCTCAATTCATTAAACAAATTTATCTTTATAATTATTTAGATAAGTCTAACAATCACGACTTATATTGTTATACTAATTCAATTTAAATTACAAGCAGAAACTGAGAAGAAATCGAATATCGGAATTCGTTTTGAATAAAATGATTATTTTAAACAATTGATAACATGTACAAAGCACTAACTTGAAATAAAATAAATGCAAACGGAAAGAAATTTCATGTAAAAGTTGAATTAAATTATTTAACATTTCGCTACGTTAGGGTTGGGGGAGATTACCTCCAATGCACAAGCCTTCGGTATTTTTTGGTTCGATTTCTTTTCTTTACTATAATCACGCCTTTACTAGAGCCAAAAGTACTTATATATTTAGATACCTCTATATGCATATGTAATTTTACTGGATTTGGAGTTTTTGAAACTATCTTGTTTGATAGAATTTCTCAATATAGCAATCTGATATTTTCTATTTACGTTAACAATCTGCCTTTGAGGCGGGACTGACTCCAAACTCCATATGTATATCTACATAAAAAAATATTTTCCATATCATTATTGCTTTATGACCCAAGAGAGCAACTTAATTCTAATCATTTACTTAAAAATATTTAAATGATTAATCAGTGCATTTTATATACCCGCAAGATGTTCCGTAGAGCATAGTAGCTTTTTAACTCTTTAAATATAATTAAGATAACTCACTTATTGGCTAATATAAGATGTATAAAGTCACCTGGAAGTTCGAAAACCTTTAACCCATATGACTAAGTGATAAGGGCAAGTATTGACCCGATTCAACCCATTTTTGACACGCAGATATGCTACTATCAGGAAAGGATTCTCTCTGAATTTCAATTATACAAGTACATATATCTCGCACATTGACCGATGTTTTCGGTAAAAACTCAGCTATAAGTACTGGGTCCACATATTCGGTGCCTTTTTTTACGTAATTTTTAGTCATAAGGTGGCATACCTCAAATGCACTATTCATGCAAGGTTTCATCCTGATATAGTAATTCTTTTTTTATTTGTATACTGGAAAGTGGAAATTTCAAATGGAATTTAGAATTGTGTTATATGGGAAGTATGTAGGTGTGGGTGTGGTCCCATTTCGCCCGTTTTCACACTGTACATGTGTCAGGGAAATGTGACATGCCAAATTTGGTTGAAATCGATGAATCGGGACAATAGATATGTGATTTCACCTAAAAATAGTCTGTGCCACGCCCAACGTCGAATATTGATCTCGGCTCCATTAAAGCCCTCCTATACCATCTTGGTATGGTCGGACTGAGTAGGCAATTGAGAAGCAAAGTCCTCTCTCGACGAATAAAAGCCAAACTCTAAAAGTCACTCATAATTCCCGTCCTGCTATATGGTGCAGAGGTCTGGACAATGACAACAAGTGATAAGTCGACGTTGCGAATTTTCGAGAGAAAAGTTCTGCGAAAGATTTATGGTCCTTTGCGCGTTGGCCACGGCGAATATCGCATTCGATGGAACGATGAGCTGTACGAGACATACGACGACATTGACATAGTTCAGCGAATTAAAAGACAGCGGCTACGCTGGCTAGGTCATGTTGTCCGAATGGACGAAAACACTCCAGCTCTGCAAGTACTCGACGCAGTACCCGCCGGGAGAAGCAGAGGAAGAGGAAGACCTCCACTCCGTTGGAAGGACCAAGTGGAGAAGGACTTGGCTTCGCTTGGAATATCCAATTGGCGCCAAACAGCGAAAAGGAAGAATGACTAGGGCGCTGTTGTAAACTCGGCTATAATCGTGTAAGCGTAAGCGGTGTCCACGCCAATAAAGAAGAAGAAGATACCATCTTGGAGGTAGAATTTAATGTCTCTGGCGTTTTTAGTTATTGATTTATCGCGCTTTAAATAGATTTTAACAGTACATACAGTAACAGGAGTGAGCTGGGTTATCTTCCGATTTCATACATTTTCACACAGTCGGTAGGAGTTCTTATACTTGTTATATTACCGCTAGATAAATTTGGTTGTTTTAGCTGAGGTGGTTTAAGTGATACATACATTAAACTTATTAGAGGGCGGGGCCACGTCCACTTTTTCAAAAATTTTTTCCCAGACGTACCCTTTGCTACTGCGATACTCTGAGTCAATTTACAGTTTTATATCTGAATTTAGCTATTAGTTATGTCACGTGGCAGTGGCAGTTTATTCTACAACAGAACTTATTTCACATATCATGAGGTATTTCGTGGAGTGTATAAACAAATTTTTTCGGAATTTTTTGATGACATCTGTCGGAGAAGTGGCTGGATGAATGAGATGCGCTTTTTCACTGGCGGACACTATTTCTCATGTTTGGATCATCTGAAACACAAAAACCCAATTTATTCTTAAAAAGTACGTGAATGGTTATCGTCGCTACAAGAAATCATGTAAAAATGATAAACAAAAAAGTAATTAACGTTTTTTTTAATTTTCCCCCATGTTTTTTTACACACATTTTTCATAACACGACGAAAGCAGGCGTTTTGTGAACATTTAAGAAAAGCAAATCGGTTGAGTAGTTCGACCGGAATCATGTCCGCCAGTTTAAAAAAGTGTGTTTTGAGAAAAACGAGTTTAAAGTTTGAGGTACTGAAAAAGCATACAAAGATATAAGACATAAACGTTGAAAAATGCACATACCCCTAATCGGCTATGGCTTTTCGAAACCTTCTAATGAATCCGATCGGATTTGATATTTATGTAATTAAATACACTTGTTAACTTGTCTAGACATAATGACTTATTACTCTAGTTGACATTCGAATATGTCGAACCTTTCGGTTGGATTCATACCGCATATGTATTCGGTCAATAAGTAAGATTATTAAGAGAAATTAATTGGACATTTTTTGTTGCCAACCATATGATTTGGCGTCAAAAAGTTATGAAATCTGTGCAGATCTTGCTTCAGAATTCATATATCTTATAATAAAGTGTGATAGACACCGGATAAAATAATCATGAGGACTGTAACATTCGGCCACACCCGAAAGTAGTTTTTCCTTACTTGTTTACTTTATATTTATTTAGAATTAATGTGATATATTTCAATTAATTTGATGACTTCGCTCTATTCCTTTACATTATTGGTAGTCTCTATTAAGTGCTAGCTCCTACAACGACGTGCACAAATGGACAACTTGTGCCCTGTGATATTTTCGGGATCAATATTAGTCGTCGCTAATAGACCATACCTTTGGGTACTCACGTTTTTTGCAAATTTGTTACCACCTTATTACATATTACGCAGGAGTTCAACAAATCGTCAATTGTTATTATTTCTAACACGCATTATTTTTGCATTATATATACTGTTACAAGTGGCCATTAGTTTTTGGATTGCATATAAAAACAGATACTTTCTTATTCATTATGTGAGAAGAAACTCCCTGGACAGCAAAACTTTTATTATGACCGCTGGCATCATTATCGTGCAGGTTACGGTGCAACTAGTGATTCTTACTCAAGCATTGACTGGACACCAATTACTTCGGAGCATACTCATCAATGTAGTGCAACTGGAATCGGATATACGAAAAAATTGTACAGCCGTGTATTCGTTGTGTGTCATCCGCTGGCGTTTATTCTTACATGTAGGAATTTGGATACTAGTAACCTGCACTTTCGAAGTGTATGTAAGTTATGAATTGTGTCCTGCAGAATACACACCCCTTATTTATATGCTCTCGATATTTGGAGTTGCACTAATTCGAATGAAAGGAATTGAATATTGTATTAGTGTGCAAATGATACAGGAGCTGTTAAACCTGGTACAGCAACAAATGATACATTTGAAACGGGAACTGGTGCGCTGTGAGAGAATGGAGCTGCGTTGTTGTTTATTTGCTGAATTGCAAGCAAACCAAAAACTGCTCGCCCGTGTCTGGGATCTACTAAATCAAGTGGAGCGATATTTTTGCATTCCGTTATGTATGCTATTCTTCTACAATGGATGTTTAATCATACAAACCATACATTGGGGCTATATTAATTTTGAGCTTGATGATTTGAAGCTCCGCTTATGTAAGTTTTTTGGTATTATTAATTATGTGTGTATATGTATATTGTATAATACATTATTTTATGCAATTGAAACATTATGTATGCACATATGAGAGTCAAAATTTATGCTTATTTAGTACGTGGCATTCTTCTTAGATTCTTATGTCACATTGTGAAAATGGACGAAATCGGATAACAACCATGCCGACTTCCCATATAGCACAATTTTAAATTCCACTTGATTCGTATATTTTCCAGTACACAAATCAAGAAACAATTAATCTAACGGGATAAAACTTTACCAAAAATTGTTTAAATCCAATGAGAATTGCTCAACCCCCTAGTTACTGAATATTCAGACCCCGGTAACTATAGTTGACTTTTGATCGCAAATGTCGGTAAATGTGTGATATATATAAATCAAGAGATCCTTCTCTTATAATGGTATGTCTGTATGTCAAAAATGGGTTGAATCGGACCAATATTTCCCTTAGCACCCATATACCCCACCCATAAAAGGATTTTTGAACTTCGGGGTGACTTTGTACCGCATATATCGGCCAATATGTGAGTCATCCCAATGAAAATAAGAGAGCGTATTTTATTTATAACAGTGCATCTTTGTGCCTATAATAGATAAATTTGAGCGAAAACTTGGCCTAGCCCGTATATAAATAATATCAGGATTTTCGAACATCCGGCAAACTTTACTCTATATGATTGGTTTTTTTGTAAGTTGCAAGAGTATAAAATATTCGATTGCACCGAACTTAGCCCTTCCTTATTTGTTTATTTATAAAATAATATATAAAAACAACAAGAACCGACAACTTCGATTGCACCGAAGCTATAACACCCGTCTCTGGTATATTTCTTTTATCATATCCACCACTATAAGCTATATTGCTGCGATATCGGCGGTTCCAACAATCAGTTTTTAAAGAGAAAAGCTCGTATGTAAATCGATATCTCAAAAACTGGACCAGGTTAAATCGTTTCAGCGTGGCACGCTGATCTCCGATGTGGTAAACCCAGTTCACGACATAATTAGTTGGATTATCAAACAATAATAACCTCTAACACATTCACTTACTTGATATTCAAAGTACAACGTTGCTCCTTATTGTATTCGTACGTTTGCTATCAGATGGCTTATTTGAACATTTACTAATTAATTTTCGAAAATACATGCAAGCGTACATACACAGCTGTATTTGAATGAAGATATATATAAACTTATATCTGACATAACCTGATAACCAAACCAATCATGATAATAAATAGACATATTATTTGTTTAACATTGGCAAATATTAGTAAAAGGCACACCAGTGGCTATTAAAAGTTAACCGTTACAGTTGTTATTGAGTGCAGGTAACTCCAAGTTCACACAAGTGAATTATGCGTCCAGTGAAATTTGCCGAATCCGCGTTAATTGCCGTTATTACTCCTTACTTATGGACATTTTCATTATTCGCTGTTGTGATGCCACCATTTATGATGTTGCGCAGGACACCCTCCGATAGGCTTGGATTTTGTATAATTTTCGTAATATATATACTGTTTCAATTGACTGCAAGCGTCTGGATGGAATATTTTAACAGTGTGATGATCGGTCGTTTTGTGTACACAAACTCTATGGATAGTATGACTTATATTTTAAGTCTTGGCATCAATATCGTACAACTCATAGTACAAACAGTGATCTATACCCAAGCATTAACCGGATACCAACAACTTCGGAGCATACTAGACAGCGTGAACCAGCTAGAATCAGATATACGACAGCATTGTGCAGCCGTGCCTACATTATATTCTATGCGTTGGCGATTTCATCTGCGTATAGACATTTGGTTACTGATAGTTTGTGTTTTTCTGCCGCCACTGACTTACGCTCTCGCTACGACTACACTAACAACACTTTCTAAATTCATTATTGTATTTTGTTCCGTGTTGATTCAAATGAAAGGAATTGAATATTGTATTAGTGTGCAAATGATACAGGAACTGTTACATCTGGTGCAGCAACAGCTGATACATTTGAAACGAGAACTGGTGCGCTGTGAGAGAATGGAGCTGCGTTGTTGTTTATTTACTGAATTGCAAGCAAATCAAAAACTGCTCGCCCGTATCTGGGATCTACTAAACCAAGTCGAGCGATATTTTTGCATACCATTATGTATGCTATTCTTTTACAATGGATTTTTAATGACGCAAACCATACATTGGGGCTATATTAATTTTAAGCTTGATGATTTCATGCTGCGTTTATGTAAGTTTATTTAGTGTGTTTATGTATTAGAAAGACATTATATAGTTTCGGTTTAACTTTTCATAAAAATTCACCAGCCATTCTAAGTCGGCTTAGGGCTTACTCTTCTCACAATTGGTTAATAATTGTTAGTTCGTTGTAAAATCAGTTTAACAAGCATTAATTTCAAAATGGCATATAATTGGTTTACACTTTCTTAGGTCGCATTAGCTACATTGTCTTGTTGATAATTTCGTTGTTTATACCCTGCTACCGGAGTCAATGCTGCATTGATGAGGTAATATTAAACTCCTATAATTTTTTCATAAAATATTAAGTACGCTCTGGGTATGCTAAATTACTTTTTGCTTTTCTTTGCAGTACAATCGATTCGGCACAATATTACATAAATTGAAAACGGTTGGGATCGACGAACAACTCAATATGCGAGTACAGGAGTATTCGCTTCAATTGATGCATCAAAAGATGCTCTTCACTTGTGGTGGTCTCTTCGACATAAACCTGAAGAATTTTGGAGCGGTGAGAAAACAAAGTACAAAGAATAATAAAGTTTTCTAAAAGCTCGTTTTCTTTCCGTAATAATTTAGACTATCTTAACCATTGCCACTTATATTGTTATACTAATTCAATTCAAATTACAAGCTGAAACGGGAAGGAAATCGAGAATTGAAGCGCGAATTGAATAAAACTGTCATAAACGTACAAACTGTTATCGCAAATGGAATTGCTTTAATATTATCTGTACCAAAATTTGAAGAAAAGCTATAAATAAATATTTTGTCCTAAAGCCGACACTTAGCTTACTTCTTAGAGATGTGCAAGATTAACTATTTACTGTTGATAATTTGTATACCCTGAACAGGGTATATTAAGTTTGTCACGAAGTTTGTAACACCCAGAAGGAATCGTCGGAGACCCTATAAAGTATATAGATAAGTGATCAGTATTTCGAGCTGAGTCGATTTAACCATGTCCATCTGTCTGTCCGTCTGTCTGTCTGTCTGTATATATACGAACTAGTCCCTCAGTTTTTAAGATATCGTTTTGAAATTTTGAAAACGGCATTTTATCTTCAAGAACCTGCTCATTTGTCGGAACGACCGATATCGGATCACTATAACATATAGCTGCCATACAAACTGAACGATCGGAATCAAATGCTTGTATGGAAAACTTTCACATTTGACAATATATATTCACGAAATTTGGTATAGGCTATTTTCTAAGACAACAATGTAATCTCCGAAGAAATTGTTCAGATGGGTTAACTATAGCATATAGCTGCCATACAAACTGAACGATCCGTATCAAGTTCTTGTATGGAAAACTTTCATATTTGACAAGATATATTCACGGAATTTGGTATAGATTATTTTTTAAGGCAACAATGTAATCTCTATAAAAATTGTTCAGAACGCATTACTATACAATATTGCCCAGAAATATATTGTAAAGGGTGATCCATTTCGAGGTTCCCTACTATTGCAAAAAAAAAAAAATATTAAGTTTGCCCAGAAATATATTGTAAAGGGTGATCCATTTCGAGGTTCCCTACTATTGCAAAAAAAAAAAAAAAACACAGAAACTTCAAATTTATTAGGGAATGTTTATTATCATTTGAAAAAACATTCTTTGGCATTTATTTTTTAAAGATAATCTCTTTCAAATGTTGGCCGCCGCTACGTCTTAGATGGTGCATCCGTTGAGCCCAATTTTCAATGACTCATTTGAGCATTTTGAAAGGTAACTAGCGAATGACACGCGTAATGTTTTGCTGGAAGCTGGATTGTCCGCATAAACTTCAGACTTTACATTTCTAACAATCAGATATCACACGATCTTGGTGGCCAATCGACAGGCCCAAAACGTGAAATTATCAGCTTACTGAAGTGTTCCCTCAATAAATCCATTGATTGATGCGATGTGTGGGAAGTTCAATTTCAGGCATCAATTAGTGGATTATCATGGCGCACGGTTACGTTTTCAGTGGCATAATTTTTGAAAAAATATTGACCGATGATTCCATCGGCCCACAAACCACACTAACCCGTTGCCTTTTTCTCGATGAAATGGCAGCTGTAAAATCTCTTCATGTTGCTCTTCGTTCCAAATGCTTTTGACGAAAACGTCGGATCTTCTTGAAACTTTTCAAGAGCCCATAGAGCGATTGATCAATTTAAGATCTCTACTTAAAATGCGCCAAGTCGTTCCATACGTCAGTCAGAGTTGCTGCGTACTGCGAAACGATTCTCCACAATCTTCAAACTAGTCTTTCAGTTTTCGTCTTTTCGCCAAAAATGTGTTCAATTAGTCAGAAGAGCCGATAGCAGACCATTGTAGCGTATATCTGCTATTTAAATTGACCGCTAATATCATATTCTTGTATGGAAAACTTTTTTTATTTGATAAGACTATTTACCAACATATAGTATCGGCCACTCAAACTATCCCATGAAAATTGAGAAGGTAAAGAATTCGGTGCAGCCAAAGTTAATATTTTTCTTGTGTTATTTAAAACTTGTTTTATAAAAATTTCTTTTACCAAGTAAAGAATTTTCTTTATTTTAAAATACCTAGGGCTCAACTCGTAAAAACGTGAGGTTAACCACCAACATGTCGAATGTGGGAATATGTGTTTGAATTTACTATGCAGTACTATAGCTATCACATTCCATACGATAAACAATTCCTTTATAAACATACAACATACGTATGTATGTATGGTATATTATATGTGGACATTGGAATACGTGGCGTATAAGTGACATTTAATGCAATTTAGAATATCAAATCTATCTCAGATCGCTTTTATAAAGATTGATAAAATAAGCGTTTAGTAATAATTTAATTTGTAAAATGCCAACGTTTGCTATTTCATATTCACACTATATTTTCGTAAACATAGAAAACAGTTTTCAATGAGTGTTAGTAGCTGTGAATTCATAGAAGTCAGGTACAAAATGCGTCCAGTGAAATTTACCGAATCTGCGTTACTAACCGTTATTACACCTTACTTATGGACATTATCATTATTCGCCGTCGTAATGCCACCAATTTTGATTTTACGTAGGACACCATCCGATCGGCTTTGGTTGTTCCATCTATTTCGATTTATTTTCGCAGTTTACACATTACTTCAATTGTCTGTTGGTTTTTCGATAGAGCATATAAAGAATATCGTGGTTAGTAGATATGTGTGGGAAAACTCTGTGGACGACATGACTCGCATTTTAACCATTGGCATCAACGTCATGCAAATCATGGTGCAAATAGTGCTCTATACTCAAGCATTAACTGGACACCAACAACTACGCAGCATATTCACGAAAGTAGCGCAAATAGAATCGGATATACGAAAACACCATACAACAGTCTGTTCGTTGTGTGCCGTTCGTTGGCGGTTTTGTCTACGTATCGGAATTTGGTGGGTCGTAGTTTGCGTCTTCCTACTGCAATTGAATTATGCGCTCTCCGACCACAACCTGGCACCGCGTTTTCGTTGGATAAATGTGGTGTTCAGTATGTTATCACAAATTAAAGTCGTAGAATATTGTGTTTGTGTGCTATTGATACAGGAGTTGCTGCATTTGGTCTATCAACAGCTGGTGCATTTGAGACGAGAACTGGTGCTTTGTGAAAGCGTTGACTTGCGTTGGAGTTTATATGTGGAATTGCAAACTAATCAACAGCTACTGGCTCGTATCTGGCAGCTATTGAGCGAAGTAGAGAGATATTTTTGCATTCCTATGTCTTTGGTGTTCTTCTATCACGGATTTTCAATAACACAAACTATACTTTGGGGTTATACCAACTTAGAACAAGAGGATTTTAATTTGCGTTTATGTACGTTTAGTAAAACACTAAATACACCTATAATTAAATTTCATGCTTTTAGATCGTACTGCCATTGCCATTATGATAATTGCTAGTTTGTTTATACCTTGCTATTTGAGTCAATGCTGCATTGATGAGGTAATATTCAAAGGCTAAGGTAACAGGTGAAATATTTACATCGTTAAATAATTCTAAACTCAATATCAAAGTTGACTCGGACAGGCAGATTTAAAGTGTCTGCGCAAACTGAATCGATATAAATTTTTAAGTTCATGTCAAGTTTGATCTCTATATATCAATTAGTGTGTGTTTGGTTATTGAAAATGTTACAGAGGTGCTTTGGAGTTGTTCGGGGTTCTTTTGATTAATGTTTCGGTATGCCAATACCAGACTTGTACCAAAAAGATCTGCATGATCCTGACTTTGTAGCCAAACACGTCAGATTTGGTTTCCTGTGACTTGTTTTTTTTTTTTTTGAAACTGAAAATTCTGCACGCCATGAGTCCATTGATCTAAAATATAAAAATCGCCAGAAAAACTTTTGGCGTCGTAAACAAACGGCCTATTGACATACGGAAATCAAACTTCATACGAACATAAAAAGGTTGTAGCAATCCAGCCATCATTGTTGATCTTAAGTGAATATAGCAATATTTTTTTTATATTATTTTATGCTAGTATAACCGATTTGGCACTTTACTACACAAACTGAAAACTGTGGGAATCGACGTAAATCTGAGTATGCGTTTACAGGAGTATTCGTTCCAACTTATGCATCAACAAATGCTCTTCACTTGCGGTGGTCTATTCGATATAAACTTGAAGAACTTTGGAACGGTGAGCTTATATATTTAATATATACATATAAAATTGTTGAATTTTATATATGGTTTTATAATTGATTAGATAATCCTGACGATTACAATTTACGTCATTATATTTATTCAGTTCAAACTGCAAGCGGTAAAAGAAAGGAAAATCCAGCAAGGAACTAGTTTTGTTTAAATTTCGATTGAACCATTAATTGTTACCTTTAAGTACTAATTTTGTACATGACCGTACAATATTTGGAACACATGACAACAGAATGTTAGTTAAGTACTAAGCAACCTAGTTTAGACTCCTTTTTTTTTGTTACAGTTTATATTAGTTCACATTTATCAACGTATGTATGGTTGTGCATGTGCAAGAAATATAAACGTAATTAAAAATGTTTGATTGGATCACAATATAGTATTAAGGATTGATATTGAATGTAGATAAATATGCAATAAAGAGAATTATTACATCAAAATATAAATGGGTAAGGAGAGTTGGTCAGCACACATTCGTTTCCTTTCGGTTTATAGTGTGCTATTGAACTCGATATTTGAAATGGCGCAATCGGAGCTGACGATATTCCAAGTATCGCTGCAACTTTTCCAGCGTATAATGGTTATAATGGGAGTGATACCGTATTCAAATTACTGTAGCAGCAAACCAGAAATGTCTTGTCGAAAGAGTTTTATGTTGAGTTTACACTTTCTGGTAGTGTTTGCTCTGACTGGCTTCTTAATAAATGAACAATTAAAGCATGTACAAGAAGCAATCTACAATGTTAATGACGTCTTTTCATCGGTTATAGATGGTCTCGGCTTTAGCACTTTAATATTGGTTCAACTAATAGCACATTTGGAGAGCACCTACAAATCAAGTATGTATCCGGACATTTTCAGTAAATTTGAACAAATGCGAATGTTGTTATTACAAAAATTTGGAATACAGTTCGATTTGTCAAAGCTAAAACTGTGTGTCTACATGCTGCAAATTCTCTTTACACTCTACTGTGGTTTGTTATTAATGCTAGTGGTAATAATGGGTCTACAGTCAACACCAGCCGTCCGATTGATAATAAGCTTACACGCAGAGCTAGTGTTAAAGATCAAATTATTCGAGTTTATGTGTTTCATTATTGTATTCATAATAATGATCTGTAATGTATGTAGAGCAGTTAAGCAGCATTGCAAGCGGTTGGAGGCGACACGATTTGAAAGTAGCTTTCAGCGACGTGAATGCTTATTAGGATTTATAGCACTGCAAGACTTGCATGCTTTGCTTTGGGAGAATGTGCAGCTGTTAACGGACTACTTTGAATGGAGTTTACCAGGATTATTCGCAAAGCAGCTTATTGACTTAACACTTTTAGCATATTGGGCATTTTTAAATCTAGAAACCGCCACATCGATAGTAATTAAATATTGTAAGTAATCACTAAAACAACAAAGGCCATATTATTTTCTTGTAATTTACCCCCCATAGATTTAATAGTTATTTGGTTTATGCAAATATTTATTTTAACGGTTGCATGTTTCCTTTGCTCCATCTGCGAACGAAAGGTGTGTGTTATTACAATTTCAAGGGTTCATAAACTTATTTTCATTCTCCGCTTAAGGACAGAGAATTACGTTCGTATTTTAGAACTTGTCTAAAAGATCGTCAGAATCTGCTGCTAATGCGGTGCATGCATCGAATTTCAATGCAACTATGGCAGGAAGCAATTACATTTGTGGCCGGAAGTTTTGTAACGATTAACATTGGAACACTCGGTAAAGTAAGTAACTTCATTGTTGAGCGAAAATTGGTTTGCATTTCATATACATATGTTCTTAATTAACAAAAATATGTTTCAGTATTTTTTCACCGTCAGTATGTACATTGTAATTTTGATACAATTTCGGATGTCAGTATAAATAACACCAAATAGGAAAGCTTACATAAATAACTGTATGTATATAACGTGCATGTATGTATTCTGAAAAACTTACATTTCTTTAATTATTCCACAAATTCTTTTTCAACTTAATTGAGATCTTTATTTTATGTGTAATTTCTATAATTGAAGGTATTTGCATACTATACTAAGCAAACAACTTAAAAATGGCGGTTAACAAAAGCTTTTATATGGAGTATCCTGCTAATTTGACAACCTAAGATGGCCGTACGTATGTACATATATGTTAAATACTTGTTTAGTCTGATTAATGGCCGCCAAAAAATTACACCTCAAATTTTAAATAAATATTGAAGGTAAAATTGTTAAATTAACAAATAACAAACACAGACTAACACGACTCTTGATACTTCTACAAATCAAAAAGATATTAGCAGTAATTTTAAAGTAAATCAAATATTAGGCTGGCATCGCCATATGCTTAAACAGACGGAAATAAGCAATCAGCTGTTCTTTCATTTATTCATTCTTACCATGTATATTTTGGAATCACTTTAACCTACTGTATTGTTAAAACAATATTGCATATGCAATCCTTTGATTTTTCTGTTAAAAGTATACAATTCTTTGATTGGCTGCAAATTTTCTTATCTGTATAATGGTTGATGGTCAATAATTCCGTTTAAAATTTACTATTTTTCCAAAAAAATCGTTTTTTTTTCTATAATAGTTTGGAGATTTTTGGTTAGCGGCAACCCTGCATGTTATTATGATTACAAAAATAAATACACTTGTTATAAGTCATCCGTATCAGTAGCTACTAGTTGGATCATTTCGGAATTTATTAACTTGTATAACATTTTTATACCCATGTGGAATAAGAGTGGAAATATTAATATAAATACAGTAAGTATAATCGTATTGGTGTTTATAATTGCCCTACATTGTACTATAAAATTTTATCCCATTAGAACTAACCAACGTACGTACTTGTTGCACACACATCTAAATTTGTTTGTACATAAATATTTATGTGTAATACCACATTATACAGAATATTTTGTTAATCAATAACACAGCAATATCAGTAAAATGAACTTTTATAAATTTGATTATAACCGCACCGAATGGGAGATACCTGATATTTATCAAAAAGCTCAACCAGTTGGGTCCGGTGCATATGGGCAGGTGATTAAAGCTCTTGTTGATGGTACAGATATGAATGTAGCTATTAAAAGACTGACGCGTCCTTTTCAATCGGCTGTGCACGCTAAGCGCACTTATCGCGAGATACGTTTATTGAAGCATATGGATCACGACAATGTCATTGGGTTGCTCGACGTATTCCATCCCCATGATAAAGATGTAACACTCAAATCATTTGAACAAGTCTACTTAGTAACACAATTTTTGGATGCCGATTTAAATAATATTATCAGAACTCAACGACTTTCAGATGATCATGTGCAATTTTTGGTATATCAAATACTTCGAGGTCTTAAATATATTCACAGTGCAGGCATAATCCATCGCGATCTGAAGCCGTCCAATATTGCCGTTAATGAGGATTGTGAATTACGTATTTTAGATTTTGGACTAGCTCGTCCAACAGAAAGTGAAATGACCGGTTATGTAGCCACAAGATGGTATCGTGCTCCAGAAATTATGCTAAATTGGATGCATTATAACCAAACCGTCGACATTTGGTCCGTTGGTTGTATAATGGCGGAATTACTTACAGGACGCACTCTTTTTCCAGGCACTGATCATATAAATCAGTTGAATCTTATCATGGAAATATTGGGTACACCACCTGATGACTTCATGAAGAAAATATCATCAGAAAGTGCGCGTAATTACATAAAATCGCTACCACCGATGAAACGACGCAACTTTAAAGAAGTATTTAAAGGTGCTAATCCACTTGCTATTGATTTGTTGGAGAAAATGTTGGAACTCGATTCAGAAAAACGTATTACAGCAGAGCAAGCACTAGCGCATCCTTATATGGGAAATTATTCGGAACCAAGTGACGAACAAACTTCGCCTCTATACGACCAAAGCTTTGAAGACATGGATTTGCCAGTAGAAAAATGGAAAGAGTTAGTCTTCAATGAGGTGAAAAATTTTAAAAGGCCTGCATCGTTCACAAAAATGTTAGATGAAATCAAGAAAACATAGAAGCGAGGATGTACATTTTTTTGTATGTATGCTCAAATGGTATTAAATGCTAAATATAATGATGAAAAAAGTTAAAATATATATATATATATATATATATATATATATATATATGTATATAAATTAAAATAATAATGTTAATTGTTAATGTAAAAGTGTATTTTTGTAGTTATTTGTTCATGTTTTTGTGTATTTACTTTTAGCCATAAATTCAATGTCAGTGCCTTATTAATATCCTGAAAGCTAACAATATATATTAAATTGAAATGTATTATTTAACGTAGTACAAAAATATGTACATTATACCATATTTATAGTATTTGTTTATACATTTATGTAAGTTTTATATTATACGTATACGTGTGTATACTGATCCCATTTGTACAGAAAGCTAACTTATTGATATGATTGTTTTGAAATAAAAATTTGCTGTCACCTTTTATATGTGTATATTATATCTTTATTGCAAATAAAAATTGATAAAAGCCTTATGCGATATGGTATATGTCGAACTTTATACCCCTCTTTGAATGTGAAATGATACGCTTATAGTAAAATCAATGAACATAAGAACTTTGTGCACTCACGCAATCTTCAAGTCAGTCAATTTAGTACTTTTACTCAAAATACATATATTTATGCATACATAATATGTAACTTCATGTAAATTTATTAGATGAAACATTACTATTTGGTTGTGGTTACAATAATTGGGATTTTAAAACAAATAACTTCAGCATTGCTCGCGTTCTCTGCTACCCACATCATTGTACCACGTATCTGCAAAAAGTAATCCAGTATTAAACAAGATAATAAAAATAAGTAATTTTCTAGTATCCTGAAATGGACGAATATTTCAAAACTTACATTAGGAAGAGTGCTGCTTACAAAAACCTCAGCAAGATAGGATTTTCCATCGCTTTCATCAAGTAAACAGCTTTTTTTATCGTCACAAGGATCTGGAGTAATGACGGCGTTTGTTTTAATAGCATTAAATATCCAACGAACGTTGTGCCTTAAATACGAAGTATTTTCCCCTATAACAAAACAAAATGTAAATAAATATGAATGAATAAATAATAGTATTCATACTATTACTCATAAATACACTTAAATATATTAACTAATTATTTTTATTAAAAAAAAATTCGATTTAATTTTTTGGAATAAAAATTAAATTTTCAATTTTAAATTCCGATTTTTCAAGATGTTGGAATTAAAGATTAATATTTAAATTTTTGATTCTGATTTGATTGGAATTATTTTTAATCCAAGATGTTTGGAAATATAATTTGAAAATTTTAGTTTAATAAAATAGTAACAATTAAACAATTTTCAATCAAAACAAGATTTCACTTCGTACGAAATATTATAAGAATCACGTTTCCAATTACATAAGTGTCAATCACTGTTAACTCTATTACTAAGAATCATTACTGAGGTGGAATCTAGTTTTACGGTTAATTTCTTTATGAATAAACATTTATACTGGAATGTAAATATAAAACCATAAAATGTAAATGAGATTGTTGGCATTTCAAATTCACTCTACTAAAAATAAACACATATTGGTAATACTGGGCATTGAAGTGTATTCCAGTTATGTTTTATTTTGTATAATGCGTAATATCATTACTAAGTAAATGAGCTAGATTTTAATAAATATACATATAGCTTTATATGGTATATAATTGCACTCACCGTTGTCATCAAAAATAACTTTTACCGTCACAGTTGAACCTCGAGTCATTTGGCAAGGTATTGCAGAACAGCCTGAAACACTAACATACAGTACATCATATTGAGATCCTAAACGAATAAAGATATTTCAGATGTTGAGTTGTTTGGCATGCAATAAATTTTTTTATTGTATGTACATATACATACATATACATACATTTGTTAACAATTTTGTAAAATTCCGAAAATTATATTGAAAACAAATTTGAATAATTATTTCCTCTCAATTTCTATCTCATAACCGCTCGAATCGCTGAATTTATGTACAGTTTGGAAATATATGTATGTATGTAAATAAAACATAAAGTCTTTTATAAATTAAATTTATTACCTGCTTAAATAATTTAACTTTTGTTCACAGTCTATTCTTATTCTCCTTAATATTTGATGTTTTCAGAAACCAGTTCCAAAACACTAATTTACTAATTTTATGAGTAAGTATAATAAATTTTTGAAAGGCTTGTTAAAGTTAGCTTTGAAAGATTTTCCTGTTGGGTGTTTAGCTTGACCGGCTTTATCATATACCTTCGTAAACTATAAGTATGTGTATGCAAGCACAGATCATAACAATTAATATTAAAGGCTATTAAATTCAAGTAGGTAGCAATGAAAAGCATTGTTATACTTCTTTTTGTGTTTTCTTGATAAGCATAGGTAGCGTTCAGGTGAGCAAATACGTCAATAGTAAATAGCTGTACGTGTCGTTTTATCAGGGAAAAAATCTGGATTAAAAAGCAGTAAATCATGAATAACTTTGATTGAATATTTAATACATACACATGTGGTTATATTAATATGTATTCATATTTGTAAATTGTAAAAAGCTTTGACAAATGCTGCTTTACATACATCCAAGTATATTTTTAATGCTAAATAAATAAAGGCTCCAATTGTAATTCTATAAATATATACAAAAAGTAAGGAAGAGCTAAGTTCGGGTGTAACCAAACATTTCATACTCTTGCAACATGCCAGTACCAAACGCAGGGAAATACTTACAGCGGCATAAGGTTTGTTAGTTATATGCGGTCTAGGGCAAGTTTTCATCCTGTTTGTTATATGAGAAGTAGGCGTGAATTTGGCCAAGATGGGTAGAGTAGGTCCTGAGGTATGGATTTTCACAGAAATGTGGGTGGTGCCATGCACATCGTCCACTTTTGTTTCCGGCATGTTCAAAGTCCATGAGTCTCGTCTTAGTTGTAAAATTTAAAGTCTCTGACATATTTATTTAATGATTTATCGCATTTTTAGTAGTTTTTAACAGAACCTGAGTGAATTCGGATATTGTATCTGAAGTATTAAGCCTCTTCTTAAAACTTTTAGCCCACAGATGCTGCTGCGACCCCGGTGCCAAATTACAGTTTTATTTCTTAATTTAGTGCTTTATTATAGCATTTTATAGATTTTTAATGGCGTTTTGTGTACCAAGATGTCCTCACTTTTTGCCAAGGAACGCATGTACCAACTTCCATTAAAATATCTTATGTTTTACTCAAGTCATCGCTTGTACAGACGGACGGATGGTTAGGCAGACAATCACTGGGATTCCAACTCGTGTCATCATCCTGATTATTCATATATAACCCCTTATCTAATTCGATTATTTTCAGGTGATACAAACAATCTTTAGACGAAAAAAACTATTATACTCTGTAGCAACATAATTCAAGAGTATCAATATGTACACTTCTATACTTTTCTCTATCTATGTACATATGTATATTTTCCATATTTTTATTTCGAAAAGAAATTTTACAAATTATAAAAACAATAGCCAAGATATTTAATTAATTGGCATCAGTGACCAAATTTTTATCTTGAGTGTGGGACATTATCTTTTCGTTAAATTATTATAATGAATCCAAATATAATTTAATTAATAACAGCAGATAGAACTACAGTATGCGCCAAATATTGGATGCCTTAACATTTCGTATAGAAATTAGTTAAATTAGTTTAAAAGAAATGAGTTATCGCAATTAAATAGCATAGCTAAATATTCTTATTTATTTCATTTCACTTAATTGCTCATAATTAGTTTTGTGCTACTATTCATGAATTTTGCTCTCTAAAGACATGTTAACACAATAGAAAAGGATACTGAATCCTTACATATATGATCGTATAGATATGCGCTTTGTAATCGAAAAAAGATTAATATATATTTTACCCTGTTCAGGGTATAAAAAGGAGATAACATATACATATGTTTATGTCTAATCGCAGCATATAAGCAATGCCGCCTAAACTAAGAAATTCCCACAGCTTTGTATCATAAATTAAATACCACTTCAAAATTTTCGTAATTCTTCCAATTATTGTATTCAATTCGTAGGTTTATATTAATGTGTGTATGTGTGCAAATTCAAAATTTTTGTGAAATTACTGTTAGTCCTACAGATAGGTCGATTTTTGGTAGCAATTAAACGATAATGCTTCGTCATTGTTTATACCGACAATACAAATTATTATGAGAACACAGAATAATATTTTGAAATTTAAACGTTGATATATTTTAAATTTAGAGGCTAATTAATAGAATTCTCAGGAGATTATTTTCCTATTAAAAAAAACATAACAACTTTCGTATCTTTACATAAGCATTCACATTCGCGATCAATAATAAACTATAGTTAAAAAGGCTTAACAAAAACATTTGTTTGTGGCTTTGAATTGGTTTCTAAAAAAATTGTTTAGGTTAGTTACTCCAGTATTATAGGTCTGTACAAGTATTCTAAAATTATTACCCTGAACTCTTAGAACGAATTTTAAATGTTTGAAATGTGGACATCGCTTAATTTTCTGAAGACACATTTTGGAATTCCAATGAATTTTAGTATACTGCTTCTGAACTTTGATGCTTGTTCCATTTATCTTAAAGATTTTATATTTATACAATGAACAGGTTTATACCCTTTTAATCTATGTTTACCATGAAATTTGTAACACTCAAACCTTTGGAGACCCTATAAAATATATGTTTGTGTATGATCAGCGTGATGAGCTGAGCCGATTTAGTTATAGTATTTAGTCTGTTATATGCGAACCAGTTTTTCCAGTTTTGAGATATCGATTTTGTACAGGTTCTTTTCAAATAGTTCAGATCGGACTACTATAGCATATAGCTTCCATACAAACTGAGCGATCAAAATCAGGTCGTAGTGTTATAGTTTCGGTGCAATTTAAGTTAACGTTTTTTTAATTTTTTAATACATTATTAATTTTTTAATAAATATCTCTAACTTTGCTAACTCATCTTATCAAGATGTCCCTAAAAATTGTAATTTATCACGTTTGTTTGTAATTAAAAACGAGCTTTGTTCGTAATTAAAAAACTAAACATTAATTTATGCCGATACGCTAATTAGTTACTTGTTTTCTATACTTACCGCAGTCTTCAAAGGGTAGAGTACGCAAACTTAATAATCTCTTGTAAACTTCTTTTGATGCACTTTGTACATCTATTGGCTCTACAGCTGTAAATGTCAGCCAAAACACATTACATAAATACATTAATTTTAAATAAAAGAATTTAACGTGCATTTTTCTTGCTTTTCGATGCCGATGTCAATAATTAGTTGTCGATGAAGAAGCGTTTATTTTTTACTTAGCGTAACGTATAATGCTTGTATTGCGTTCAATATATAACTGGCGAAAGTAATTTGATTAGGCAGAAGGTAGCACCTGATATGGTAGCGGAATTTCTAACGATCATATTTGATTAAACGTTTTATACTTTTTTCTTCCTTTCTAACACTAATGCAATACATTCATTTTTCTTTGGTTAATTGAGCGTCGCAAATGTAAATTAAATTTATTTTAAATAACTTACCAATTTCATCGTTTGTGATTTCTCTTCGTCATTGCTTAGATGAGTTTTACTTTTATTTTTTTATATTTTCTTATTGCTATAAATATTTTGATTACAGTGCTTATAAATAATACATAATAGTATATACTGACGATTCATTCCATAATGCCCTTAAGATAATTCGTGTTCTTAATAAATCTAAAATCGGCGCGTAGCTGTATAAATTGTCGCACAACCGATTTGTCCAAATAGTTCTGAAATGAAGAAAGCACAATATATAATAACTGCAACATATTCCCTTGTGGTTATATTAAAACAACAGATAAATTAGCTATTTGAATGGATTATGGGTTATCAGAGGAGTGCGTAGAAAAAGTTAAGCGCTTTTGTTGCATTTATTGGTTGAATTAGTCAAAATACTTTATAGTATTACTAAGGCAATTTTAAGAAAGAATTGGTTTTACCCATAATCGATTAATTTCAATTGCATCATAAATTTAAAATGCTGTGAATGTGTATGAAAATAATTTAATTTAATTGATATGACATTTAAATTTATTGTCGTTAGACATTCGTTTATGAAGTCTTTTCTTAAAAAAATATAATAATACTAGCTGACCCGGCAGCCATTGGCCGGCGTGAAGTTATGTGTTTTGAAATGAAAAGAAAGTTAAATTTATCATTTCATTTTTTTTTCAATGTAACGCAGCTGTATAAACATTTTGGGTTTCTGTTCCGGTGTACAGAAAAGATGGTTTTCCAACTCGTGAGCACGCCACGTATATCTGGCCGTATGAAAAACAAAACATTTCCAAATTTATGCCACACACTATGCGACTATCCTTGTGTCCTGTTGAATGTCATCTCAAATGCAATTTTCACGGCAACGGAATACGTTTGAACTGAAATGGCAAATCGTTAGAACTCAAAGAAATTCGTAGAATCAAGCATTCTGCCCCCTTGTATTCGATAGGTGCATAACAATCAGTCGGGTTCCATTACACAGTTTCAGCGCATGCAGATTGCAAAAACATAATAACGACAGATCCAACTTTGAGACGCAAATGATGCGGTGACATACCAATCCTATCCAAAGAATTTAGAAATTCCACTGGATAATTCACGGCGTCGTCTTCATTGCCAAGACGATCGATCGCTTTGTATGAGCGCAAGTCTCCCAAATTTGACTTTGAATCTTCCAGCATAAGTCAACAACATCGGCATTTTTGGTAGCTAACATTGCGCGTGCACTTAAGGAATCGTAGTTACGATAATTTGGCCAATGTCCGAACATTCGTGATAAGTTCATCTTACGTGAATTGATAAACATTGATATAAAACCACCGGAAGTATCAACCGGAATTTTTAGCGAAGACAATGTACAACTTCGAACTTCATTTGCATTCCAGTGATTAACATGTTCCAGCAATTATAATGGCTGGCTTACTTCTCCAAAACTTGCACACACCGTACCACGCAATGACTCAAAAAAAGTGAACCGCGTACATTAATCAATAGCAACCGAAGGTAGAAACAATCGACTTTTTTCGGGTGGATTGTGTAAATTCGATAACACGGATATCCATCTACTGATTGGCATTGCTTTCTGCGTAACTATTTCCTCGACGATGCATTCCATGTATAATATCAAGGTATTTCCGAATAGAGCAATGTTCTCCCAAACGGATCACTGACGAAAGTTGAGCATAAACTCGTCAATGTTAATTTTGTTGCTGACGGTGTTTCCACTGGCTGTACTGTGTTCTCTGGGTTGAAATACACTCTTTGGTCATTCTCCAAATTAACTGCGAGACGCACAACAGTCGGAAAACGTTCATGAATTTCAAAAGTAATTATCCTACAAAGCGCTTTATTTCAGTTCACGTATCGACCGTATCGTTCAAGACCAATAACCGCCATGTTGCTTCCTTTGGTGACGTATGTACTTACAAACGTATTTTATCGATTACACCAAACTGCAATACTCAACATTGATATGAGTTTTGAATGTGAATTAGACAATAATGGTGAATATAGCACGATCCATGTGTTGTCAACTTCGATATTCACTCTTCTAAATTGAATGCTGAATGTTCTGCCATTGTCGTCTGGTGAGCGACGCCGATAGAGTGGATATCCATCATTTCTAGTATTTGTTTCAGAAAGAAAAGCACGTGGATAGTGTTTCGTGCATTTATTGTCAGACATACAAACCGAAGTGGGATTGTGGTGACCGCAAGGCCCATGAACCATATTGGTTTTCATCACTTCGTATAATACTCGATCTTTCTCTGCATTAGGAATTTCAGCAGAAATGATTTAATCAATTTGATCTGGTGTAACCACCATCCAAAAAGGAATGTTTGCGTGTGGCAAACCTCTCTTTTGCCACTCAACAGAGTATAATACATCTACCATCTAACAGCACCACATATACGTTGCTTCAAGATAAAGTCCATCAAACATCGTAGCTCTTGTTTGAAAAGTCGTGCGTGAAATCGTGACGATCACTTGCTGATTGATCGCGATCCATAATTCCGCACGTATGTCATCGCATGCTGGGAGTACTCGGTCATGTGCCTTGGGCTGCCAATGTATATTGACGCCAAAAAGAACGCGGAGCGATATTATTATTTCAATCTGTAATTGATCACTTTGTGTGAAACATACAACCTTTTCACTGAATAATTTTCAATCATTTTTTTTGAATAGCCGGAATAAAGAAAGCAAACGACAAATTTGAACGATTCAAATAATTGAAAGACAAATAAAAAAAATGAAAAAAAAATTTTGGATAAAAAAAAGTTAATTTTTGGAATCGTCCAATTTTCCGACTTTTCCTCAAGAAAAGCAACAGTTTTTTATTTCTAAATCTTCCCCGATCCACAGCGAACAACCTCTGAATTTCATCAAGATTGGTTCAGCCGTTCTCGAGCATTAGCGTTACTAACAAACAAACATTAATTCGTTTTTATGGGAAAAAGAAAAGGGCGGTTTTTAGGGGGTTTTCGGCAATTATTCGAATTTTTCTTGCCGTAAAAAAGTACGAACATTTAGAAAAAAGAATTGGCCAAATTGGTCCAGGCGATGTTGAGTTATGCGCTTAGCAACACATTTTCCGATTTATTTTTATATACTGTGGTGGTCAAAACATTTGCAACCAGAATGACTATTTTTTTTTAATACATTTTTTTTTAACTTTTGATAAAGTATTCCTTTATCTATATATATTTTTTTATTGGAGGTCTTGTTTATACAAACAATCATAAAAACTGAAACATTAATTCATTTGCTTATAACGGTAAAAAGGCATTAAATAAATCAAAGTCAAAATTCATGTGTTCAAAACATTTGCAACTTTTAAGTATTCTAAAAATATTCTAAATTTTTTTCAATTTTTTGTTGCATAGCCATTAGTTTTAATAACTTCAGCACATCTTCTAGGCATTGAAGCTACTAGGCTTTTAATGTAACTGTAAGGGATCGCTTTCCATTCCTTTTCCAATCTGGCGAAAGGTTCATCACCATTCTGTAATATTTCACTGACTATTTTGCGTTTAACCATCATCCACATATTCTCAACCGGGTTGAGATTATGATTTTACGATCCTAGATGTGCTTAGGGTCGTTATCGTGTTGGAAAGTCCATACAAGTGGAATTTCCCAATCGGCAAACGGCAGAATGACATTAGTTAAAATGTCCCTATAATTTACAGCTGTCATCGTGTCAGTTATACGATGAATTGGACCAATAACATTACCGGAAAAGCATCCCCACGCCATAATAATTACCCCCTCCGTGTTTTACTGTAGCAGTTGTGTACCTTGGGTTATATTTTTCACCTCGCGGACGCCGAATATAAGCTTTGCTGTCTGAGCCTCGGAGGTTGAATTTGGATTCATCTGACCATAAAATTGAGTTCCATTTCTGCTTAGTCCAATTTAAGTGTGATCGAGCAAATCTCAACCTCTCTTTTCTATTTTTTGCAGACACAAATGGCTTTTTCGTACATCTATAACTACGCAGACCAAACTCCAAGGCCCGTCCTTTGATGGTGGAGAGACTGATGTCGAGTTGAACTTCGGATTTAGGATCTCTTGGAACTGCTTTGGGGTATTTTGTAAAGCAATTTTTTATTTGCCGGTCTTCTCTTACGGTTGTAGCACGAGGCCTACCTCCTCTGTGAACTGTGTGGATGTTCTCAGTTCGAATAATACGGCAAATCGTTGATTTATGTATAGAATATTTTAACGATATTTCTTTTTGCGAAAGTCCATTTCTAAAATCTTCTTTTATTTTTGCTTTAAAGTCCGAACTGTATTTATTGCCTCCCATTTTCAACCGAAAATATTACAAAGATCACAAAACACGGAAAAATTTGTTAATTCTAGAAACGCGAAAGACTGAATGCAAACTCTTAGTAAAATAAAAACGCATGAAGTTCCACAAATTATGTGGAATGCGATTACCGTTATAACTTGCTTTTTGTTAAGTAGCAAAATAAAATAAAAATACAGCAAATAACAGTTGCGAATGTTTTGAATACTTGCATTTCATATTTTCCACTGGAATATTGTTTTGTTTTTGTTATAAGTCAAAAATAACAAACAGTACATATGTATTTAACAAATACAATAACTAAAGCTCGGAAAAAGAGAAAAACAAAGAACACAAATATTACTTTAGCAACAAAAAAAATGGTAGAAACGAATATTTGACTTTTGTTGCAAATGTTTTGACCACCATAAGATTAAAAAATTCGACAACGCGTGCTGTGGTTATAGTGAACATTAAAAACTGTTATAATAAACTATTTAATACGATGAAAATATTTTCCATACTATTACAATAATAATAATCCAAACTAATATTATAAATTTGAATGTATGTAAGTCTGTTTAACACCACCGCCACGAAGATGAACATCATGTATTTAGTTATTAGTTTGTGTTAATAAGCCGAAAATGTTATTGCCGGTATAAGAATCCAAGGATTGAGGATTAATTTTGAAAACAATTCAAATATTATTATTATTACTTTTTTTTGGAACACAGACATATTTAAGCTATGGCACGTAATTTTATGTAACCAGATAAATAATTTAAAATAAATTCAAACCTATTATCTTAATTTACTCACCAAAGTTTCTCCAGTACAAACTTCCTGCAAATTTTCTGGTTTCACAAGTAAAAGGTTACATAATGCGTGCAGGATATCGAAAAGTTGTGTAACTAACGGATTTTCCAATTCTCGTATGCATTTGCGATATTCATTTACATCACAGATGGCGCACATGGCACCAGCTGTATTGTATTGCATGGTTTGTAAATGGTCAAAAATCACACGATGAAAGCGCACACCGACTTCATGTAAGACATTTTGCAAGTTATCACCATCAACACAGCGTTTTGCTTGCTTTAGCGCGGGCTGTAAATTTTGAACAACTTGCAGACAAGCCTAAAAAAAAACAATAAACATAAAGTAAATACATATGTATCATTCAAAATGTATAAGTTAACAGAGTAACCGAGTTATAAATTTGAAACATATCTCAGCAATAAATTAACTGAATTCCTTTGACACTAAAATATGTATGTATAATTTATTAATGTGCGTATTCTTAGATCGTTGACTCACCGCTGATGAGATTGTGTCCATATCCGTTTCTGGTTTGTAATCAGTTTTCTTTTGCTCGCTTTGTAAATATAATTTTACCCAACTGATTATAGCATTGATAGACCGTTCGAGCCCCTGATCTAACGTTTTTTCAATTTGCTCCATTAGCAAACGTCTTTTGAACATAAAATCTGAATATTTTGGAGTGTTACTGCAATACATACAAACATATTTTAAATCCATTGTAATTGAGTTCAAATTTAAATGCGCTTACATAATGCAAGGGATAACTGAGCTGTTCGAGAGTTTTTCCAACAAATGCACAATTATGTTAGTTTTTTGCACCACATCGAAGAAATAAAGTTGTGGAAAGGCTTTGCCTTCTACTATCGGTATTGCTTGCAGACCCAGTTCCAGGGCATACACTACATGTTCGTGCATAAGGAAACGTAATAAAATATCATTTAATTTAATCACATTGGTGGGTAATTCGATCGCACTGGAGAGTAGACGACAACGTTTAAGTGCAGCCTTGGCCTCCTGCAGCATATTTATGGCTAATTCCTCGCAAAGAAATGTCTCGCCGCCATAGTCTTCGATCTGAGCTATATTGATATTGGCTCGTGTACCTATTAACGCCTGCATATCACGTCTCAGTTCCTGAAAACGTTCTGTTGGCTTTTTTTGGTGCTTTTTATTGACATAAAACCTTTCCAATTCAGTTGAGCATTTTGTTGTTAGGCACCTTGACTCCACTTCCACATAATTCGCTAAATGTTTTGTGAAAATTTGTTGGGTCAACTTTTGCAGCAGGTCGTCGTCCATAGTCGACATGTAAATTTGTAGATCTATAGATAACTTTAGCGTTCTGCCATAAGAAATCAAATATTAATTTATATGAAGTATTATTAGAAATATTTTGTATTTAATATAAAAACACTAAAAACAAAAAAACAACGTTTACAGCGGATGCACCGAATACCCTTCAAATACAAAATTGTCATACAAGAACTTGATTTTGATCGGTCGGCTTGTATGACAGCTATTTGCTACTGTTTATGGTCCGTCTGAATAATTTCTTACTGTAATGTTGTCTTGGATAATAATTTATGAAAATATCTCGTAAGATAAAAAAGTTTTTCATACAAAAACTTGATTTTGATCGGTCAGTTTGTAAGACAGTTATATTGAGTTTTGACATCGTCGGTTACGACAAATGAGCAGCTTCTTGGAGAAAATGAGGATGTTTGCAAATTTTAGATCGATACTTCAAAAACTGAGAAACGCATATATACAGAAAAACGGACAAGGATAAATCGACTCTTTACCCTGAGCATTTATAAAAACAATTTTTACAGGGTCTCCGAAATTTTAGTGTTACAAACTTCGCGGCAAACTTAAAAAACCCTGTTCAGAGTAAATAGACCTAGGGTACATATGTTTATATAAAAATCTTAAAGATGCCTCGACTGTTTTGACCAAAATCTTACCTTGAATACAATTCATAAAGTGTACGTAAATATTTCTCCTCGTCTTTTTTATCATCCAATTTCGTTAGAGCATACTGATTGAGCTTTAATTGATAAATGTTGAGAATAAACTTCGACATGACTTGTGCAGGATTGGCAAATACTTTTTTTATAATTTCATAGTGATGTTTGCACATAGGTGTTATCCCTATAAATATATCCTTTCCGCCATAAGGAGTCTGTGGCGAAAAAAGTTTGTTTAACAAACTTCATAAATACAAATGATAATCGTTCAACTTACCATTTGGCTTTGTTCTATATAGGCATCGATACACTGTGTATAGCCCTTGAATTGAGATAAAATCTGCGCCAACTTTTTCATTTTTTCTATATCTTCACACTTTTGTGCTGTGGCGAATTCTTCGATAAGACGACGCTCTACGTCATCATACATTTTTTCGATTTTCCTTTTGGAATCGGCAAACTTTTCTATTGGCAAATCTTGTGATATTGTGTAAAGTTTCTGGATCACATCTGCAGCTTCGTAAAGTCGTGCAGGATCGGAAAATATATCGTTGAGTATGGGCCCAGGAATGAGAAACTCAGACATATGGTTCAAAAGTTTTTGCGCCTCCACAGTGCGACTACGAGGCGTATTCACATTTTCTAGTTGTTCACCAAGGTGTATAATTTTACCTGCTACAGAATTGATCTTCTCGTCTAATTGACCAAACCAGTCGATTGCGACTTGATGACGTTCCTGCAATTTACATATTTGTTTTGTGTGTGTTACTTGTTCTTGACGAAGTGACTCTTCTAGCCGTTCGCATTTCGCCTGTTGTTTTTCTTGTAAAATTTTCATATCTTTTATAGTTTGTATAAAAGTTTCATGAAGTGCTACGGGATTAAAATCATCCGCATTTTTCCCACTGATGCCAACTTCATTATTAATTCGCCAAGTGAGTCGTTCAATAAATTCCGACACTTCAAATGGTTCCTAAGTAAAAATAACAATATATATTGGGGAAATTTGAAAATTATAATAGTTATTTCACCTGCTCAAACTCATCCATATACTGTGCTAACATTTTGGTGTTATTATGTCCTTTGAAAAGCAGCAATAACAATATTTAAGGAAATAACAATAGTGTTTGATTTTTCTTTACGCCCTTTTCTACTTACATATGTATGTGTAAAGACAGCCTAAAAATTTATTATCAGCTGATTGATGTTACCATATTATTAAAATGTATTTGGTAATTGTTATATTTTCGGGATTAGATTTAAGTTCCGCAGTTAGCATATGTAAAGAATTAAATTAATGTTGGAAAAAAATTAGAAATTAGAATATGAACTCACTTAGAATATGAATCCACAACTATAGAATCATCGAATTTCTTACTAATAAATTATTTTGGAAGTTGCATTACAATTTTCAAATACTTACCATATATGCATGTTTTTTGCAAATAAATTTTATTTTTATGAAAAAAATCTAAATAAAAGTAGGTATTGCTTTAATTTGAATCGCCGTAATACTGCGATTATAATTTAATATTCTCTTTACTAATTTTTTATCTTTGCTATTGTTGCAAATGTACATGTGGATGAATATGACTGCTTTTTCCACTCAATGATTCGTAGTTTTGTGCCTGAGCTGAGGCGGTCGATGACACTGCTGCTGCCGCTGCTGTACTTGTACTGGCTATAATGTTGATGGCACTAGCTGCAGCGGTCGACGAGGCCGTCATTGCAGAACTAGCCAAATCTGGTGCTGGTAAACGTTTCCCTTCAATAATGTTCGCACTACCCCTAACAACACCAGCGGAAATTCCATTTCCACCACCGCTTACCTCCATTGTTGGTGTTTCAACTAATTGATGCAAATTTCGCAGCTCTGTTGAACGCAAGCTTGCCGACAGACTTTCACTCGATGCTAATGAGGTCGACAAAGGTGAATTTCGATCCATAGACGAAGCTACATCTGTTATAAAAGCGTAAGTTGTAAATGTTTTTAAGTCAAATTGAATTATTGTATTTACCGGTCTTATCAGTGTCTGGAGAGCAAGTAGTTAGGAATACTCCACCCTGTGGTTTGTACACTGACATCATAATCTTTTCTTCCATTTGCATAATAATGCTTTTCTGCACATCGTACTTTTTGCTGAGCGCCTAGAAATTCAAATTTTCAAAGAAATATGAGTATTGAAAATTACCATATAAAAATATTTCTCTTTATAATTTATAGGACTAGATTACTCTAAATCAGGCTTATAATTTATTTGAATCCATTGTATGTATTTTTGATACTTTTTTGAAATTAAAAATTTAATTTTTATATTTAATAAAAAAATTTAAAATTTAATTTTTAATCCCAAAGTCAGAAATAAAAATTGATAAAATTTAAGACTTGTAAATATACATATATATTTACTGCCAGTGCTCTAGAGTGTTGAAAATGATGGCTCTGTGCAAGTTCTAGTTAAAAATGGTATAACAAAGTAAAAAACCGCGAAAAATTGTAAATCCTAAAGCAATTTTTTAATTATATGCTGAGGATTAAATTTTTTTCTATCGATTTTTGTAATATTCGGTATGCATAAGTAGGTATGCGAAAGAATCAAAAATATGCTTTTAATAAAATTTTCATAAGCACCTTAAACATTTCCTCGTATTCGTCCTTTACTGTTTTTAACAATCGCTTTTGATCTGTGATGACTTTATCGCTACTCTGAAGCTGGGCTTGTAGCTCGTTAATTTTATGTTTAGCACTATCCAAGAGCGAACTTTTTTCCTCTAAAACGTGACGCAAATCTATAACAAATGCAAATAATTATACATTATTAATTTATCATCAAATCAAAAATTGATATATTTACCTTTCAACTCTTTATTGTAGTTCGTTTGAAGCATATGGAATTCTTCGTCGCGTGCTTTGAAATTATCTATTTCTGATAATTTATCGCGGCATTTTATTTGCACCTCACTCATAACTATGAATTCTGATTCTAATCGCGCCAATTCCTGCTTACATTGAACACCTATTTCAACTTGCTGTTGCGCGAGTTGTAACTCTGAAGTTAAATTGAAAATGTGACCACGCAAAGATTCCAGTTCGTACGTGTCACCTTTTCTGTTTGCCAGCTCTTCATTCAGACGTGTTTGCAAATTTTCATTGGCCTGTCGAAGGCACTCATTTCGCTCTATTTCCCTTTGGTATTTCAACTTGATCTGCGTCAATTCATCTTCGTATAACTGTTCACGATTATTATGTTGCTTTGTGTTCTTTTCAATTTGCCGCACCAGTTCCCTGTTCTTAGCCGTGATACTCTTCACCTGTTCACGCAAACGATCACGTTCCATTTCCACACTACGCTTATCACGACTTCGTCCCATTAAACGTCGGTTCCTCTCTGCATGCATTTCTCGGCGATGACGTTCATATTGCAGCTGTAGGCAAATAAGTTGGAATTGTTCCTGCAAATTGATTAAAAAATTGCTTTTAAAAAGTTAGCAATTTGATATAGGTTTTCAACAAACTCACCTGATCTAATCCAGTTACCATGTCAGTTGTATCTTTTGATCGAATCGTACGCGAAACATACAAGTCGAGTATCTGCTGTGGGCCCAATTTATTAGGTTCATATTTGTTACGAAGGTTAACGCTTTCTAATAGCATTTGAAATAAAGAATATTCATAATTTTGTGGCACGAACTCTATTGTCTGCGTCGAAACGTTGTTACGAATTTTTACCCTATCGACAGTGTCAAGTATGTGCTCTTGTTTAGTCGGTATATCTAACATTTTTCCGCTTTTCTGCAAACGGTGCTGGGACTTGTCCGACTTTAAAGTGTTTCTCAATAATTCCGCATCAACATCATTTGGGGTTTGAAGTAATAACAGATTTATAGCAGGACACGATCTTGTTCGCCGAAAAGTTCCCGCTTCAGCAACATCAGCTTCCTTTTCTTCAGTACATTTATTATCTAGTCCAAAACCCATGCAACTTGAATCATTGTAACAATCGCTAAGCATGCGGATACGACGTTCAATGCCATTCGCAAGTAAGAGTTGCACAGATCGACTTGTCGGTATTTGAAGTCCTCCTTCGGTGCACATTGATCGATCCGTTTCGTTGCAATCACTACAAATTTTTGTAATACTCTCCAGTGTTGGATACGTGGATATTGGGGTCGGTACCAACGATCCGGATTGCGCGAAAATGTTTGGTGTAGGCGTTACCGATGGAGTTGGCGTTTGTGTCGATGAGGGGGTGGGGGTGGGTGTCGGTACAGTTGACATGCGCAACTGGTTGCTGCTGGTCACATCATTCAGATCAGTGTCGGGCGTTGCACATTTAGCTAAATGGAGACATAAATATTTAATCTACAACTTTTTCAAAAAAAGAAGAGTTTTGTTTAGAAGCTTACAATTTATTTCGTTGGGTGAACGAAAAGGTCTTTGTTGTTTGGCCAACATTGATTCTATTGTTTGAAATGGACTATGAGAACGGCTACGGTCATGTACGATTTGTTGTATTCTTCTATCGTATGTCGTGGATACGCGGGTCACAACTCGTGTATTAACCTCCTGCTCAATTACCGTCGTCGTCGTTGCAGCGGCACCGCCATCGGCTGCTAAGTCAGGGAAATTAAATTGGTTTTGATTTTCTTTTCGCAAAGGCGAAGATGGTTGACTAGCAAAAATGGCACGCACTGCATGGGGATTTGCCAGATGCTGTTTAAATTCTTTTAAGTCTTTCATGGGTGTAGTCTCCGGCGTGGCTTCCACAGCGGCTTCAGGTGGTGATGAGCCTGTGAGTCCGGTAATTTGGTTGGTTATTTTCGAAACAGCAGCACTCGCAGACGGCAGCGGTAACATATAAGAAGGCGTAGGTGTTAACGGCATTGGTCCAGATGCTGTTATATCGTTATAAGGGCTCCATATTGGACCAACACTTGTGCTTCTGTTTGATTCGTAATTATGTTGCCACATAGGACCATTGCTACCGCGCATATGATCCACATTGTACGCAGAGCTGGTGTCACTAGTTTTTTTCACCTCCAAAGTAAATCCGTCCTTGCTATTTGATTCTAGGAGCCCCCTTAACAATGCTATCGACTGGAAATCCTTTGCAAACAGTGAGTATGTATTCAAAAATTAATCAAATTTAATAAACGTACAAGTATGTGTTATTTACCTGATGAAACATTGGTAGCGACAATCGTGCGCACTCTTCGACAACGTCGTGAGGTTCTTTTTCTTTAAACCGATTGACTTGATTGACTTCGCTTTCCATTGTCGCTGTAACTAACATAGGATGCATACGCACGGTCTCTAACAATGGCTTGATTGTATGATGAAAAATTGCACCTTTTTCTTTTTTAACAAAATCACTTAAAAAGGCCATAAAGTTACAAGGATACATTCCGTACAGGCGATTAAATAGTATTTGTAGCCCCAATTGAAGGTGAACGAGCTTGTCATCAGGTAGATATTTTGGATTTTGACAATTCCACGAAGCTAAATGTCCAAACACTTCAAACAACTCACCGAAGAGGTTTGGAACCAAATTAGGTATAATAGGTAGCAACGTAATTATACAAAGCAATGCGCTCATTAGTGGCACGATGTCTTTCTCCGTCTGTAAGAGGTAAATTTATCATTTCTAACTAGTTAGTTTGTCCCTATATCATTCATGTAAAAATTTATACCATCAACAGCTTAAAGATATCCTTTATAAGGCGGTGTTTTTCAATTTTGAATAACCAAGTTGGATTGTTGCGTACAACAAAAAATAATAATTTCAGCGCCTGTAAACGATGTGTTTGCAATTTAAGCCATTCAGACACCCTGTCAAAAATAAATATATCATGTGGCGGCTGCACTTTTACCAAAACCTCCATAATTCGTTGGGAACCTGTTTTATAATAATACTCCATCATGTAGTGCACGGGCCATGTCTCTTTATCTGTGAAAGGATTGAAGCAAAATAGTTAGAAAACAAAATATTGTAAATATGTAAAACAAGCTTACTCTGTGTAAACAATTCTACAAGTTTTCGTTTGGATTCCTCACACTCATGACTTTGATTGGACTCCAAGTCGGCAAACACTTTTTCCACATTCATACTAATTGTTGACGTTGATTCCTATTAGCTGCGGCTTTACAACTTTGGTATTTTAATCCGACTACGATTGTTCATCTACTTCCTGTTTAATTGTATCCTACATAATTGTAAACATTTACAAAGATATATGTATATCTGAGCATAATAGCAATAGCAATAGTCTTCAAATATTTTAATTACATTAGGTAGTTTCGTCATATCCTCCAGAAGTTTGGATTTAGATTTACATTCAGATCATGCAGAAAATCACTCCCAAAACCTCATTTTAACTTTTCATTCACCAACAGCAGAGAACAGTGTAGCGAATTAAAGAGGAAGAACTAATTACCAAAGAACATAGAAAACAGATTTTGCAAATGTCATATAAAGAATAAGTTGATTAGAAATGTAACAGAAAACAGAATACGACTACAGCGGTGCCACCCAATAAAAAGCACATTCCTCCTGTTTTTTTTTGTATTTAATTTGTATATATCCGTATTAGTTTCACGTTAATATACAAATATATATATGCACTATAATTTATTCTTATCAATATATTATGTTTTACAAAAACATACAAGTGAAATAAATTTGTATTGGAAGTCCATAAACATTTATCAGCTGCTCCAAGTCAGGTGGTTGCATGACGGTTAATTTGGCAACTCCCAGCAGCTGTTTATCTATCAGCTGGTACAACAGCTGTATATTTTACTCTTATCTGTCATCTGGTTGATACGTGAAAAACTCCGAAACAACACAATTGGTTTTGCTAATATTGTTTAGTAAACAAATATGTACAAAAAATTATTGTTAAGTAAAAGCACTTCAAGGGGATTTTCCACTCAAATAAAAACAGCTAAAGCTAATTTAAAGTGAGTAATGTTATCTTTTAGTGATTACACAAAATATAAGATCATATTTTACTGTTTCAATAGAAATTGGAAAAGTGTTGTCGGCTTAGAGGTGCATGCCCAGTTGCTTACCGATTCAAAATTGTTTTCTGGTAGCAGCAATGAATTTGGAGCGCCGCTTAATTCAGCGGTTTCACATTTCGATGCTTCTTTACCTGGCACTTTACCGGTAAAATTGAACAATGGCTTATTTGACTTTCTCAATTAAATCAATAATTTTATTGACATACAAATATAAGGTACTTAATAGGAAATGCGTAGAAATTGGCGTAAAAACAGCTATTGCACTTGGTTGTCGGGTCAACGAAGTGTCTATGTTTGACCGTAAACATTATTTTTATGCTGACTTACCGGTTTGTATCATATAATATTGACTTCCGAATTGCTCTCTAATACACTTATTTTTGACAGGTTGGATATCAAATAACTCAACAAAGAGCTGCTTTAGCAAACGATGGCGAGTTGACATTTCCTGTTATTGTGCCGGGAAAGAAAACGTACTATAAGAAGGCACGTCTACTGCAATTACAATTGGAACAAGACAGTGGCAAATCTTTACACGACGAAGAATTAAAGAGGTAAAAAAACAATATATTCTTATAACTATAACAACAAAGCACATAAAGATGTATATAATTTTTAGAAGTCTAGTCGATCTTAATCGTGCTGGTGCACCACTTATAGAACTAGTATTTGCACCTGATTTAGAAACTGGCGAAGAAGCAGCATCATTAGTGAAAGAATTAATATTAATCTTAAAGTCCCTGCGTTCATGTTCCTGTAAAATGGAAGGTTAGTTAGTAATTTCCTTCCCTCCTTAATTTGCGGCTCTAATGTATTCATTGCAAAACTATAGAAGGTGCACTTCGTGTTGACGCTAATATCTCCATTCACAAGAGTGGTGAACCTTTTGGCGTACGCACTGAGGTAAAAAATATTGGGTCAGTTCGCAGCATTTCTCAAGCAATCACTTTCGAAATACAACGCCAGTTTGAAGTTATATTAAATGGTGGTGTTATTACAAACGAAACCCGCTCATGGGATGCAACAACGCGTTGTACAGTGCCTATGCGCGATAAAGAAGTTTTACAAGATTATCGTTTCATGCCGGAACCTAATTTACCACCCTTACGTTTAAATACGTCTACAACTGACACTTCCTGTAGCGATGTTATTTCTGTATCTGCAATCAGTAGTGAAATACCTGAGTTACCAGAGGATACTCGATCAAATCTAATAAAAAAATATCAGCTTAGTCAGGATGTTGCCGGAATTTTAGTGGTAAACTGTTAAAAAAGTGCATAACTTATTTGTTCTCTTTGTAAAGTCATTTCTCTTATTTTTTAAGAATGAGACAAAATTGTTACAATACTTTATAAGTATATTGGAGCATGTTCCTGGCATACCGGCGAAACTTGTTACAAACTTTTTATTAAATGATCTCTTAACTTTTTGCAACAAAGCAAATGTCGACGTCGAGGACTGGTAAGTACCAATCTGCGTAATTCCGTACTTATACAATTTTGTTTGAATTCACAACAATTCTAATGTTAATATATTGCTCTTCCAGTCAACTTAGCTATATGCACCTTGAAGATATTCTTTCAGCGCTTCATGCTGGCACCATAAATTTACAGGCTGGGCGAGAGCTGATTGAAATCATCCATGAGGATCCTTCACAAAAAGTCCAAACGGTAAGATCAAATCAAATATTTCTTATGTATGTGCATATGTATGTGTGCATTGTTCAAGTTTAAGGTTTTTTATAACCTTAAAAGTATATTCAAGTCTGATGGTCCCTCAGTTTTTGAAATATCAATCTGAAATCTTACACACGACCTTTTCACGAGGAAGCTGCTCATTTGTCGGAGCCGCCGATATCGGGCCAATATAGCATATAAGTATCTGCAATACAAATCGATGAAAACCAAGTCTTTGTGATAAAAATATTTTTTACAAAAGTTTTCTTCATAAAATTTGGCAAGGATTTTTGCCCAAAGCATCGGTACAATCTCCGAAGAAGAGACCGGGATCGGGCTACCATAGCATACAGCAGCCATACAAACTGATAAATTAAACCAAGTCCTTGTACGAAAAACTTTTTTATTTGATAATTTAATTTAACGAAACTTGAATTTAGATTATTGTCTAAGGCAATGCTACAATCTCCGAATATATTGTTCAGATCAGAGCACTATAGCAACTCAAATCAATCAAAATCAAGTTTTTATATGAAGAACTTTTTTATTTATGTAGGGTATTTGGGTAGGGTAATTGGTAGCTGCAACCTAATACATACAATGTTTTTTTTTTTTTTGATTTGATATATTTTTATTTAACCCCATTTTTTTTTTTTAATCTGTACCAACTTATTTTTGAAATATCTCTAATAGCTCACGATGCATACATGAAATTTTAAAAAATAAAAATAACTAAGTTATTTCTTCATTATTAGCTTATAAAAGACCACAATCTGGAACAAATTACTGATGAGGAAATGATCGAGCAATTCTGCCGGCAGGCGATTGAACAACAGGAACAAGCTGTAAAGCAATATAAAAGTGGTAAAAAGAAAGCGCTATTCGCTATTGTCGGCGAAGTGTCGAAATTGTCTAAACAAAAGGCTAACATGAAAATGGTCGTCGCTTTCCTAGAGAAGATTTTAAAGTCAAAATAAAGTAATAAAAAAAGTGTATACCAATCGTAATTTTTATTTGCTCAAAGTGTACATTATTTGTGTGGTTCTTGTAGTTAGTATTGTTCTTGTAATTATTGTTGTTATGTATATGATTTATGCAAAAGTGTTTGTGAAACTTGTTGAAAATGAGTTTATCTGGACCGTTTTAAAAGCTGTACCGCAATATTCTCCTAAAGGGAGGAGAAATGCAACAGCATCATAAGTAAATGTAAAAATAAATTAAAGTTTTTTTTTAGTTTTGTAAAAAAGAAAATGACTAATATGGGTGGGATGCAAGCATAAAACACACTATATTCTATTGTCTATCTTGCAGACAATGAAAAGCCATAGAGTAATATTAATCAATCGTAATACATAATATCTCAATGGAATAATGTTTAATGGATGGAAACAAATTCAATAATTTTGATTTATACAGGATTTTAAGTATGCATGTATGTGTGAGTGAGTATAGGTATGATTTGTATACTATGTGACTAATTTATATGCATGTAAATATGTATGCTAATAAATGCATTTAGTTTCTAAAAGGAAGCTATTAATGGCAGTTTATTTGTTTTGAATTTCGCCATCCTTTCGTTAATTTCTTTCGCGCACAAATCTACTTTTCTAGTTTTATTGATCGTAATCTCGACATGTTGATGGTGGCAGGCTCATAGAAACGGCGTTGTCCAAGCTGTAAAGAAATGTATGTGCTTTATAAAAAATATTTGTTTCATTTTCAAAGTTCTTTCTTACCGCCTAGACTCGCTTTCTAACAAATTGGGATCTAAAGGATGTTGGGAAACGTGTCGTAACGAATCGCCCAATGTATTTCGTAAGTGTTGCATTTCGCGATTGGCTTTAGAACTACGCAAAATGTATTGTTGACGTCGTTTGGCCTCTTGTGCCAATTGCTCACGCAACATAGATATCTGAAAATAAATATTTTAATTAATATTTCAGAAGGATTTTAACGATCAGCGTTAAAAGCTGAGTCGATTAAGACATGTCGATCTGTCCATCAATCGATCTATGTATGCGTGAACTAGTGCTTCAGATTTGAGATATCGATCTGAAAGCTGCTCACTTGGCCGAATCGACGATATCGGACCATTATTACATCTTTTTCTTCTTTATTGGTGTAGACACTGCTTACGCGGTTATAGCCGAGTTTATAACAGCACTCTAGTCGTTACTTCTTTTCGCAATTTGGCGCCAATTTAAGAAACCAAATGCTGCCAGGTCCTTCTTCTCCTGATCTCTCCAACGGAGTGAAGGTCTTCCACTTCCTCTGCTTCCCTCGGCGGGTACTGCGTCGAATACTTTCAGAGCTAAAGCGTTTCCACTCATTCGGACGTCGTGACCTAGCCAGCTTATCCGCTCTCTTAATTAGCTGAACTATGTCAATGTCATAGAGCTCATCGTTCCATCGCATGCGATATTCGCCGTGATCAACGCGCAAAGGACCATAAATCTTCCGCAGATCATTTCTCTCGAAAACTTGTAACGTAGCATCTAGCTACCATAAAAGCTCACCGATCAATATCAAGCTCTTTTTTTGTGAGGGGTGTTATTGCCGTGGTGTAACCCAACCTTTTTTCTTGTTTAAATAAGTGTTTAGAAATTCGCCCTAGCTTACCTGATTTTCCAAACGCAACACCTGCTGTCGATGGGACTGTTCACGAGCATCTAATAACTTCTCAGCATGCAATTGAGCAGAACGATAGCGCTCTGCATCTAATCCACCTTCCCCACACTTGGCACTGTCATGTACGCGTGCCTTTAGTCTTGCTAATTCGGACTCCTTTTCCGCCAAGAGTGTCTCTAAACGTCGCACTTTCAAACGTAAATCACGAGACTCTTGCTCAATAACGGCATGATCAAGTCCACAACTATATGAACCTTGAGCGTTTTCCATTCGATTCGAGTCGTAATCTCCAGAATCATAGAACGAAGTAGTTTTTTCTGCACGATCATAAGCTGTTATTCCACCAGCACCCGAAAACTTACTCTTGCGATCCGACTCTAATTGCTTAACTTTATCTTGTAGAGTTTGTAATTTGTTACGTAATTCGGATTTTTCTCTTTGTGACGATTTCAATTGTCGATTGAGCTCTTCCTCCTCACGTTTGTCGGCATTCGCCGTTATACCGCCACTATCGCCTGTCTCTTGATTCCATTTAGCAATGCGCAATTGTGACTCCAAAGCTGAACGTTGCACTTCCATGTCGGTAACCTGCTCCTGCAATCTCTGAATACGATCTAATTGTGCCTGTTGGCTGCGTCGTAACTCATTCAAATTGCCTTGAGCGTTATCCAAACGTTCAGCGAGAATACGTTTCTCATTTTCCGCTGCTTGTGATTGTTTTTGTAATAATTTTAGTTTCTCTTCATTTGTTTGAGAACAATGTCCTTGTTCAGAGAGTTCCTTGTTCAGCACTTTTATTTCCCCACGCAGTTCCGTTTCTGTGACAGCTGTCTTTTGCAGGCGATCTTTCATTTGATCCACTGTCGTCTTAAGTGAAGTACAACGTTCCTCTAATTGTACCATTGCTCTATTTTGGTTGTCTAGTCGTTCTTGTGCTTGCCGTACCTGGCAGTCCTTTTCTTGCAGAGCCATCTGCAGGCGATTTATATCACCCTCCATGGCGACACGTTGCAAGTCCAACTTCGCGGCACGACCCTCTGCTTTGGCTAACTCTTCTTGGAGATGACGTTTCTCATTTTCTAATTTCGAGCCATGAGAACGGCATTTCTCTAAACGATCCTACAAAGAAAATAATATTTTAAGTTAATTTGCGCATTCTTGGAAGGATTGATAATAATTTAATTTTAAGGTAGTCAACCATAAAAGTTTTCATTCCCAATAAATGGTAACCAAATCATCCTAATTTTGCACAAAAGCAATAGTAAACAATGATATGAGAATTCTTACCTCGATCTGTGAATTTTCCTCGTTACATGATCCTAACTGCATTTCAAGTTGCGTAATCTTTTCGCGCATTTGCTGACATTCGTCACATTTCTGCTTAAACTTTTCTTCCAACGCATTTAAGGCTGAAGCTTTCATACTACATTCAGTGTTTAGGTTACTCTTCTCCTCCTGCAAGTGTCGCAGCATTTGCTGAAGTTTACCGACTTTTCCATCGCAACGTAACTGCTGTTCAGCCGCATCCTGTAGTTGTTTTTTGGCTGTCGCCAATTGTACTTTCACATCATCTTTTTCACGCTCAATTTGTGCCACTTGATGCATTAGATTGCGCACTCCTTTACGTACCAAATCGGGATCTAGATCACAAGGTACCTCAGGACATTGGGACGTACTTCTAGCATCATAGTCATGGCAACTGGATGATGCTATGCCATTCCGTATAGGACTGTAACGTCGGGTTGGGCTGATGAGACGATAGGATAGATTGACACTACCGTCGGGTTGAATGCCGGCAATGCGGCGCAATGTGTGCGCTACTGAACTCAATTTATGCTCTGTATCGCGTTTGTGGAGCTCTACGCAAGCCAACTGCTCGTCCAGTGCGCGTATACGTCCTTCGGCACCACCTAGTCGTGCTTTTAACTCTTGTATTTGTTGTGTAGCATCAGCAAGGCATACTTCGAGATTATGTTTCTGATCTTCCAGACGTTTTTCCCTACCACGTGCCTCTTCAATGCGCGCAAGCAACTCCTGCTCACGATTGTGAAAACGATGCTCGTCTTGATTGGACTGACAACGAGCGCGTCCAAGTTCCGCTCTTGTTTCGCATAGGTTTTCTTCGAGATCGGCAAGCTTCAAAAAACAAGGAATGATTTTAGTAGTTCTATCATGGGAAAGACTAGTTGGAAGAGTAACTAAATAATACACCTGTTTTTTTATCTGACTGAGTTCCTGCTGACTGCGCTCCTTCGATTCGGTTTCCGCCACCAACTTGTTCTGCAATTCCTTTCCTCCTTCATCCTTTTGTGCGAAATCCATTTGGGTCTTTTGTAGTGTATTCTTGGTCGAATTGAGTTCTTGCACAGTTTTACTCATATTATTTTCGGTCTCCTTTAAAATCGTCGTTAATCGTGTACGTTCATTTTCCAGAGAACTTTTCGTTTCTTGTAGTGTATTAATTTTCTGTAAAGCTTCTTCGATGGCGCGTGCCTGTTCACGTTTTGCGCTCTCGACGTGCTTCACGTGATCGCGCAACTCCTTATTGCTGTTGGAATACTTATCCTTCTCAATATTACTGTCCGCCAATTGGCGGCGACAATCGGTAAGCTCGTTGCGTAAACTGTCTATATAGCCTTCACCTGCAAGCGATGGTTGATAAAAATTTTGCTCCTTTCAGATAAAATGATGAAGGAATACTACCTTCTTTTGTTTTTCTCAATGCGTCCTGCAATTCATTGTTGATTCCCTCCACTTTGTCTTCTTTTAGACGTATTTCCATTTTTAACTCTTCCGCAAGTCGATTAAGATTATCCCTTTCCTCTTTTATGCTTGTTATTTGCATTTCCTGTTTCCTTATACATTCTTCTAGTTTCATTCTGTCGAAAATTAAAGTTAAATTGTTATACATATTTATTTACATATATCCGATGCAAAATCATATACATACATATGTATATGTATGTCTGTGAGCAAAATTATAATGCTTACCTGTTTTCCTCCTCTCTTGTACGCATTGCCGAGATTTCATCCTTTAGCTGCGCAATCGCATTGCGTTGTTTTTCGTCATGCGCATTGTGTTCACGTTTCAGGCGTTCGAGTCCATCCTGTTCCACTTTCAATTCTCGCGCGACTCCTTCTAACTTTTCCATGAGCGCTTGTTTATCGCGATGTGCTTTATTTTGAGTTCAAAAAAAAAAAAAAAATTAAGTGAGAAAATTGCAAACATCGCACGATTAATCGCTATGCTTACCCATTAGCAAAGCTTGTTGCTTTTCATTTTCCGCGCGTATCATCGCCTCCTCATGTTGTTGCACTAAGCTTTCCAAGTGGGCTTGTAATGCCTCTAAGCGCTCCTGTAACTTTTCTATTTCGTCATCCTTTGCTGTTTGCAACGCCTGAAGCGCTTGTGCCATGCGCTTTTCCAACCCTGTTTTGAGTTTATATAACTCGTCCGCGTGTTTCTTAGCAGCTTCCTCTCCTGCCGCTTTCAGATTCGCAATCTTTTGATTGAAATCATTTTCAGCGGCTCGTGCCGCATTCATTAATTGAGTTTTAGTTTCTTGTGCTCGACGTTGGCATTGTTCTAGTTCTTTATTGAGACGACTAACGGTATTTTTCAAAGACTCTTCACGCACAAGTGCTTCCTGGTAATCACGCTCCAGCTGTTGACGCTTCTCCTCAGTCGCTTCTAACTGTGTATTCGTATCGAAGAGCACAGCTTCAAGAGATTCCTTTTCGGTACGTAATGCCGCCAGAAGTTCCTTTTTGCACGTAAAAGACAATGATCAATTAAAGGACTTACATTTATCGGTAAAATATCTAAACATTGGCTCTTCATCTGATAATCTTCTTACATATAAATTCAAATTTAAGTTCATTGCTCTTAAAATTTTATTGACTGGTTGTCCAACATCTTCTTATTGGAAGCATGCAACCTATTTTAAGAGCAGAGTAGGAGAATTTACATAAATCCTTGATTTTAAACAAATAATCATCTCGTGATAGGCAATATTCATGAAATGTTGTCTTTCAAGAATAACAGTAATGTAAGAAAGTAGTTATTTACTAATTTAAAACATAAAACCTGAAAACTTGACCAGAATATTGAGCCGGTAAGGCTAAGGTTACAAGTAACGGGAAGAAAGAGCATCTATATGGAATTAGAAAACCGTGACTATTATGATAATTTCTATTATCCAAAATTTCATTTCTTTAACGGGTCGGTTCACACAGACACTTATGTGATTTATTCAACTATTTTAAAACCGGCAACTGTCATTGATATTAATATAAAATTAAAACTCTGCGTATAAAAATAACCAACCTGTAGCCGATGTGTTTCCTTCTCATGCAAATCTATAACGACCTGTTTTTCCTCCACATCCTTTACCATTTCTTCTAGATTTCTATTCAAACGATTATTTGTTTCGACGGTTTGTTCCAACTTTTGACGCGTCCGCATTAGTTCTTCGTTAAGCGATTCTTTCTTGCGACATAAGGCGGTCAACTGATTATGAATATCACCGCGATCGCGAGTCACACAGGCCAGATCTTGCAGAATCTTCTCTTTTTCTAGTTGGGTACATTTTAGCTTTTCACTATATGACAAGTTATCTGTTTCCAATTCCAAACGAGCCTTTTCAACGCTGCTTAGCTCCTTGCGAACTGACGCTATTTCCTTATGGATTTCTTCGACTTCTGCTTTTAATTTGTTGCGCTCTTCTTGTGTTTGAACTAAATTAATTTGCAATGTCTTTAATTCATCGGAGGTGGACGTGCTACTATTCGATAATTTATCCAGCCTTTCTTGTAGATCGCATTTTTCTAAAAGGAGCTTATCCAAGTCATATTCCAAATCGGACTTTTGCTTTTCGATTAGGTTAATGATATTTTCGGATTCGATACGTTGTTGTTCAAGCAAATCTCGAGTAAGGCTTACGCTATTTAATTCCTCACGTAATGATATAGTCTCCTCACGCAAACGGCTGCCGCGATCCTCTTCCGACCTGTGCGAAATCCACAGCGCTAACTTAAGTTTAATATTCTTGGCATACAAATTTATACTTACCGCAGATTCATTTCGAGTATATTTTTGTCCTTAAGTATCCGTTGAATTTCCAGCTCCACCGCCTTTTTATCATCTTCAAGTAAATCGATTTTCTTCTGCAGTTTTCCATTCTTTATTTGCAGCTTCTCAAAATCTACACTAAGATTTTCAAACTGCAATTATAATTCGGGTGAAAAAAAGCAATTAAACATTTGCCTTTGAATTTGGAAATGAGCAATTATGTTAAAACGATATTTTGTAAAATGAATTTGTATTCTGTCTTTAGTGGGGCAAAAGCATATTAAAGAAAATGTTATAAAAAAACTCCAAGTTCGATGTCGAAGAAAGCGATTGTCTTACTCACAAAATAGAACTTTGTGAATTAGTTTACAAACTATCACCCAATGACCCTATAAATTGGTTTATGACCGTTTTATCGCTAGTAATTTTACTCTACATATGTTAAAAATACTTAAAAATGTTATTAAGAAACTGAAACTGAACTATCTCAGCATCTATCGATACCGAGAGGAATTTCCAACCTTCTATAAATTATAGTGTGTCAAAAAAGATTAAAAAAAACGTACGGCTGAATTCAAATCGAGACGTCCTTGTTCGCTTTGTTGTTTCTGTTGGCGTGTCTCCTCGAGCGTCTTCTGTAAACTATCTCTTTCTTTTAATAGCTCAGATAGCTTCGAATTGCTGGCGTCAAGTTTTTCAGTAAGTTGTTGTACCTTCGTAGTCAAGAGTGCTTTCGTGCCTTCGTTCGTTTCGAGTTGTGCTTTAGTATTTCGCAAATTTTCGTTAGCATTCTGAAATTTCACTTGCATATCATGCAAGGCCAATTGATATTTATGTAGTGCGGCTTGTACTGCTGATATAGTGCCTTCAGCAAAAGCTTGCGATGCACGAGCCGAGCTGCGACGCGGCGATTTTGTTGGTACGCTCATACCGGCACCGCTATCACGCGTCAAGTGCATGTGCTGCATCGACTCATTCGCCTCTGTAGCGTCCGCTTCGCGGTCGGCACTTTCGGCGTCTTGTACGACGGCTTGCGCAATTTCACGTATAGAATTGTTCAGCCTCTCGATTTCATCGTTATAACGATTGGCCAGCATCGCTTGCGATTCTGCCTGAGCGCAACGTTCTTCAAGTTTTTTCAACTGATTCATTAGGTCGAGTAACCTCTGATCCCGTTCTAAAACTTCTTGTCGTGCGCTTTCGAATTGGACCTTTAAGGTCGCCATTTGAGACTTCAAATCATTATTCTCACGTCTAGACTCACAAAGTTCTGCATCTGTTATGCGTTTAGCTTGCTGTAGGACAAATGACAGACCACCACATGAGTTCGTGACATCCTTAGTAACGCTACCTATCTCCAAGCTCATTTTGCCCACTTCATTTTTCATTGCAGACTGCATGTCTTTGAAAGCACGTTTAACAGCAACCACTTCACGCCACATCTTCAAGAGGCGATTGTGTTCACCATTGTAGTAATCCTTGAAGGCCTGTGGAGTAGAAGACATTTATATAAAATAACTTTTTTTTTTATTTTTTATGCTTTTGTAATGAAGTCTTTTAGGTCTTTACATACCTGTTCTTCTTCTTTGTATTCGTCCTCCTTAATAAGCAACTCATCTCGTAAGTTGGAAAAATCGTTAGTCAGCTTCTGTAGATCATTAGTTATGGCTTCGTTTGTGCGATTCGATTCTTCCAACTGCTGTCGCAATGTATTATTCTGTGCAATGAGTTGTTCACATTTGCTATGCTCATCCTCAAGCTTACGGCAAAGCTCACCACTATCTTCGTGTACAATAAAGTCTCGTCCACAAGTTAAAGGCGGCGAGTCCAAAGAAGATGAGCAGGGCAGGCTTGATTGACCTAAAGCCATTGATGTTGAACACTGAAACAAAACGACTATAAACAATATTTCGTAAAGCTATGGGCAGCAAATACGCACCATAACCTGACTAGAGGTTGGACCGGTGGTTATCTTCGGCGCACAAGGGGGCACCGGTGTGTGCTTAATCGAATCATGCATTCGATCCTCGAGATCGCTACAACGCTGTCGATATTGTTGTATTTTTGATTGTAAGCGACTAACAAGATTAGCTTGATTTTGCTGCGCCTGTTTGTAGGAGTCAATACGTCGTCGATAGCTGCTAGCCTCATCCGAGAGGCGTTGACGCAGCTCATGGTTTTGTCGCAGTAACGCGGCCGTGGATGTAGGCTCAACATTTTGTGTAGGACTTAGCATTCTTGGTGTTGTTAATACACCGGTTTCAGAAGATGGAGCAGCACCACTCGGATTGGCAACACCAACACAACCAGATGTTTTATCTATTGCGTTACGGTTGCGACTTGATTTAGAAAAAGGCAATCGACCCGCCGACGTACCGCTTGACTCAAACGAAGCTGGGCAAGGGGTTTGCTTGAAGTTATCACGGTATGCCTGCATCTAAAAAATTATACAGAAGACACTATAGTGTATATACTAGTTTACTTTAAAAAACTTGATTGGCGGTGAAAATACTGTCTGTCAGAAATGTTTTCAGTCAGGACGAGTAATAAGTAATTCTATTCTATAATAACTATTCAGAAAGAAACAGAGCCGGACTGATTCTAGTGTATCTCATTAACCTATCATGCAGTAGTCAAAATGTTGTAAGAGACTCAACGTTCTTCCTACTTTTTATTGACGTAGATACCGCTTACACGGTTATAGCCGAGTTTTTTCATCCACTCAAACGACATAGCCTAGCCAGCGAGCCGCTGTCACTTAATAGGCGAAACTATGTCAAAGTCATCGTATATCTCGATGTTCCATCAACTGCGGTGTTCGCTGTTGCAAATGCGCAAAGCACTATAAATCTTCCGCAGAACCTTTCTCTCGAAAACTCGTAACACTGACTAATCAGATGTTGTCATCGTCCATGCCTCGGCACCATATATCAGGACGGGGATAATGAGCGACTTTTAGAATTTGGTCTTTGACGTTTTTAAAGCAGCTTTTGAGAAGAGGAAAGAAGTTGCCTTTATTTCGCTATGTCTGAATTTGGTATCCCCGCAAAACTAATATGGTTGTGTAAACTGACGTTGAGCAATACCAAAAGCTCCGTCAGAATCAAGAATGAGCTCTCCGAATCGTTCTATACCAAACGAGGTTTCAGACAAAACGACGTATGCCGATGTCAGCGGTATCATTGGCCATACAGCCGCACCGTTGGTTCTCTTTTCTCCATGTTGGACAAAGAAGCGATGCAAATGGGTCTAGTAGTCAACGAGGGCAACACGAACTAACTTCATAACTTTGAAGTCGTAGATAATTTTGTCTACCTTGGAACCAGCATTAACACCAATATCAACGTCGGCCTCGAAATCCAACGCAGAATACTTCTTTCCAACAGGTGCTACTTCGGACTTCGACGAACAAATAGTCTCAACGTTACCTATTCACTATTTATGTGTGACTCTACATGTCCATTTCGAAATTCCAACATTATACTTACTTAGCGTATCTTTACAAAATATCGAAGGTTTTTTATTTCAGCTCTAAGTTAGCTACCTTTGAATAGAGTGAAAATGCGGGAATGGTTGCTTAGCAGAATAGTTATTATTTATAATTCATTTTATGATTCGGCATGTATTCCCATTAACCCGTTTGGGCGCAACATGTAACCATGACATAAGTCGATATGTTCAACATAATTTTATTTGTATTGCTTTAACGAATTGATCTAATAACTAAACATAAACTCAGCTAAGAGTGCGTGCAAATTCGCTATAACTGCAATATGCTCCAAATGTATGGATGAAAATGTATGTTTATGAGATTTACATATTATTTACATAAAAGTAGAGTTGCATGTCATATTTATGATTGATTTATGTATTTACTGAATATTTTCTATAAAAATATATACATTTTTATGATGTTGGTGAAGTAAATGAACTAAAATGGCATGCGAATAAAAATGACTATTATACTAATAATATGTAAATTAATCAAACTTTTAGTATTCGGTGACTTCATAACAACCAATCTGTTTAGCGACCAGTTACTTAGAAGTTAACTCCATTGGTAAACTCTGACGCGAACCATAACCCTAATATGGTTTGAGATCATAGCATAATTGCATCCCACTTCTTTTAAGCTATTAACAATTATTTTAGAACTAAGTTAACATAAATACTAACGTAACCAACGTAAAAATCTTTCAAATCATACTACAGAAAATTTCGGTAGAATTTTTGGCCGTTGAGGTCCTCGTAGGAAAAAGGAAGAATTAGGTAGATACATTTTTCAGAATTCTGAAAAAGTCTGTTTTTAATATGATTTCTTGGTATTTAAAGCTGGACTAAATGCGCCGTCTGTAAATGAATTTTTCTCTAAACTGTATTTTGTAGTCAGTTGGCATGATTTCTTGAGAACTACTCAACCGATCTTCAGAAAATTTTACACAGGTCTATGAGATACAATTCTTAAAGACTTAGACGAAGGATTTTTTATTTTCGATTATTCGATATTTGTAAAAAAAATCGTGTTCTGAGCAACACACTTATAGAGCAATTCTCTTGAACCGTATTTCTGGCGGAACGAAAACAGCAAAATTGTCAAAATTTGGTTCACTACGTTTGGGTTGTCCACATTAATGTTAATCTTCTAAATACTAACAACCGAATTGTGCCAGAATCATCTAATGTTTTTAAAAAATTGTTTGTGAAGTTGAAATCAGAGTAACTCTCAGTAATTGGTTACATCTACATATGTGGCTATCGATATTTGGATATTGGAATATTTAAACCAAAGACAAGGTCTATGAATATAACAGAGTATTTTCTATAAGTATATCTTAAAGTACTATGTTCAAACGAAAAAGTGGTTTTAACAAGAAATTTTGTATTAATTCACGTTTAGGCATTGAACTTTTTGTTTAACATTAAAATATCTTAAAATCATGTTCTTTTAGCAATTCGTAGAACGGCTTTTAAAATCACCAATATATCACAGAAATTCACATCCTAAATCCATGTTGTATGGTGTGGCAAGTCAAACTAGTGGCATATTTACCTCTCAAAACACATTTGTCTTCAACTCTTTCCGATTGTTTAGTAGCAAATCCGCGAACAAAATTTCTAAACCTTCACTAATGCCGACTTGAAAAAAACTAAATCAGCAAAGCTCCCCAACAAAGCCATGAAAGTTATCGGCAATGTGGTTATTCCCAAAAAGTTGGCGCAAAGTAAACAATTGAATTAACAAATTCCTGGTATCCAGGGACACGAACATTGATTTTATATTGTTGACACAAGTTTGTGGAATTATGAGTGGAAAGTAATGCTTGTCGTAGTAACTGCGGTTATTGGTTATTGTGATCTAGAAATTATTACATACAAATGAACCAGTCAATTGGCCAAGATATTATGAATTCGGGGCTTATTGAAGATTGTCTGTAAGTTTGTAGGCAATGAAAATAATTTATGATTTTTACAACTTGCATGACATAATGTCAACAGAAATACTAAGAATTGGCGAAATTGCATGAATACATGTAACCTAAAGCTATCTACGAACATATAGTATTGCTTGTTTCTTCACATTTATGCTCTAGATAGGTGAATTCGTGTAACAGAAAACCGGCATGCATACATACATATGCTTAGACATATTTCTCAAAAAAGGCCCTTTTTCGTTTTTTTTTCCGAATCGGCCGAGATTTGGTAAAGTTGCAAAAAGGCGACTCATTGTTGGGCGATTTTTTTTCATCTAATGCTGAATAAAATTTTACACAGGTGGCGCAGAGGCTTGGGCGATGACAGTAACCGATGAGACGTTACGAGTTTTCGGGAGAAAAATTCTGCGAAAGATTTATGGTCCTTTGCGCATTGCCCACGGCGAATATCGCATTCGATGGAACGATGAGCTGTACGAGATATACGACGACATTGACATAGTTCAGCGAATTAAAAGACAGCGGCTACGCTGACTAGGTCATGTTGTCCGGATGGATGAAAACACTCCAGCTCCATTCGACGCAATACCCGCCGGGGGAAGCAGAGGAAGAGGAAGACCTCCACACCGTTGGAAGGACCAAGTGGAGAAAGACCTGGCTTCGCTTGGAATATCCAATTGGCGCCACGTAGCGAAAAGAAAAACTCGGCTATAATCGTGTAAGCGGTGTCTACGCCAATTAAGAAGAAGAAGAAGAATGCTGAATAAATTTAAGATTTACCATCTGATCAAATTTGACAAGGACTAATTCATTTAAACGACGTAGAGTAGAGGCCGCAAAAGATATGATTAAAAACGTAACTCAGACCCCTACATTCATCAAATACACTCAGTCCTTTTTTTACGCGACCTCTTTTTACGCTATTTCACTTTAACGCGGTTATTTTTGCAGCGCAAATTCCTTTTTTTACGCGAATTTCTCACTTTAACGCGATTGCTTTTTTTCGTTTTTTGCTTGGTCTTAAACTTGCAGCAGAACGTGCACGAATTTTTCAAAAAGAATTGAGTGTATGCATGTTAAGATATAAAGAACTACTACATCGGAATTTATTGGGTCCAAAAAGAAGCATTCAAACAAAATTAACTGAATTTATGGTGGCAACTCAGTCGGAGACGCTAAGTCAATCAGAACATCATTCCATAGTTCTTACTATTGATTCTGATACAAATTCTAGTGATATCAGTGCCGGCCATCAAAATAAGCGGCTAAAAATAATTTAAACTACGGATAATGACAGTGATTAAACATCATTCAACGGTTTTTTCAATAAATCTACCCATTTTCTATTTTCTTCTCTTTTATATATGGTTTTTGTTTTGTATTTTTTATTTTGTTATGAATGAATAAATCATAAGTCTGAAATTTGAAACTTATTGCATTGTTTTTGAATATTTTTTTGCGCGTATATTTTGTTATACGCGATATTTTTTATATTCGGATCCAATTCGTCAGTTAATATTGGAAAACTAACCATTTTTACGCGATTTTTTTTTACGCGATTAGTGGCAGAACCGAAAATAGCGTAAAACAAGTAAGGAAGGGCTAAGTTCGGGTGTCACCGAACATTTTATACTCTCGCATGATAAAGTGATAATCGAGATTTCATTATCCCTCATTTACATATTTTTCAAATACCGTATTTGTGTAAAGTTTTATTCCACTATCATCATTGGTTCCTAATGTATACAGAGAAGGCATCAGATGGAATTCAAAATAGCGTTATATTGGAATAAGGCGTGGTTGTGAACCGATTTCACCCATATTTCGTACATGTCATCAGAAAATGGTGTTAAGAAAATATTATATACCGAATTTCGTTGAAATCGGTCTAGTAGTTCCTGAGATATGGTTTTTGGTCCATAAGTGGGCGAGGCCACGCCCACTTTCAATTTTTAAAAAAGGCCTGGATGCAGCTTCCTTCTGCCATTTCTTGCGTAAAATTTAGTGTTTCTGACGTTTTTTGTTAGTCGGTTAACGCACTTTTAGTGATTTTCAACATAACCTATGTATGGGAGGTGGGCGTGGTTATTATCCGATTTCTTCCATTTTTGAACTGTATATGGAAATGCCTGAAGAAAACGACTCTATAGAGTTTGGTTGACATAGCTATAGTAGTTTCCGAGATATGTACAAAAAACTTAGTAAGAGGCGGGGCTACGCCCACTTTTCCAAAAAAATTACGTCCAGATATGCCCCTCCCTAATGCGATCCTTTGTGCCAAATTTCACTTTAATATCTTTATTTATAGCTTAGTTATGACACTTTATAGGTTTTCGGTTTCCGCCATTTTGTGGGCGTGGCAGCGGGCCGATTTTGCCCATCTTCGAACTTAACCTTCTTATGGAGCCAAGAAATACGTGTACCAAGTTTCATCATGATATCTCAATTTTTACTCAAGTTTACAGCTTAGTTTTAGGACTTACAAACAACCGTTATGTGAACAAAACTATAATACTCTCCTTAGCAACTTTGTTGCGAGAGTATAAAAAGGACTGAGTGTACATCATAGCTGGTGGAGGTAAGGTTGCAAACAAGGCGACTCATTGTTGGGCGTTTTTTGCGTCTGCTGTTACGTTTATACCAAGCGAATAATTCAGGGTTTGGCAATTTTGAATCCAGTCATGTAAGCGAAATAAAGAGAGCCTAAAAATTTAAAATAAAACCACATGTGCAGATAAGCGTTATTTTGAACTAAACGGCCATTTTATAAGTCAAAGTCTGTTTCGATGAGCCAATTTGCACTTTACAAGTGCCTCGACGTGTCCTTATCCTAATACATACATATATGATATAGAAACATAAATAATGGCGGCATCCGATGAGGCGTCTCTTGTTACCGGATTATGCTAACGATTTACATATCTATATATGTATATAATTGCAAATATGTGCTTTAATATGAACTTTTCTTCAAATTATTCAAATAATTTTTGAATAGTGATTATTTATCATAAAAATGTATGAATAGAGAAAGTATGAATATTCAAACACTATGAAGATTTGTCTTTCATTTCCTCGGCTTTTCAAAAAGATGACGATTTTAATGTAGAATTGAGGAAGGAATGATAAAATAGTTTATGTTTATGTTTACTAAACTATATTGATTATGGTTAGATATGTATTTATACTACATAAGTATGTATGTATTGCGTATAATTGATAGGGTGTGTAAAAGTAAGCTTCATGTAATAATAAAGCAAGCCAGAAGTACTAATAATCTCATAATACTACTGAAATGAGACACACTTAGAAAACAAAGTTTGTTTTCTATTTATACTTTTATTTTTTTGCAAAATAAACAAAATTCATTGGCTTATTGATTTCTTGCACGGTTGCAATGTGTTTTACGAATAAATAAGTATGTATGTATGTATATGTATTAGAAAGGTTATCGCACTAGGTGAATAAAAGAACTTTTGTACATATACCTTTGTATGCCCATGTGTAAGCATTTCAGCCTACAAATAAGCTCACATGTGGACCTGTTAATATAGTCGAATTTTAAGTTCGCTATATTTGCATACAGATATGTATGTATAGATTTATGAATCTTTGTACTTAACTGCATGCAAACAGGCTTATAGCTATTAATCAAGAGAGGGGGGAGATCGGGACAATTCCTCCCAGACTCGGAACTTTCAAGACGGCTCAGTGCTCTGCAACATTTTTAAGATTTTTTCTCCAACAATTTGATGGATCAGGTGCCAGCGTCCTAAATCATCCCCGGGCCCGTTTTTCTCTCTCCGGCTATGCTAATAGCAGCTCAAAGCTGCACTGCTGAGAGTTTGCATCTCCAATGTGCGAGTTTAAAAATAATCCAATCACGCTTGCACTTATTTCTTTTATACTTATTTCACATGAGCGTTTGAATTTACTAAAACAAAATCAATGATAATTGGTATATGATTCTTTGCTTATCACAAAATTCACTTTTTTTTCTTAATGCAGCCGAAGTTGAATAAAAAATCTCCTCACCCCGGTGACCTTCTGCAGATACCAGCGTCGAATGCATATAGCATTGTCTGCTCAAGTATTAATAGGTACATCAATAAATATACGCTTATTTGACATTTAACGTATTCTTATATTTACATAGATAGATATTTCTAAGTTCCATCGTCGAATATGCAAATGCCAAATGCAGAAATTCCTGGATTGCCCTGAATTGGTAAATTGGTTATAAAAGTGTACTAAAGACTTTAAACTCAACATGCATTGGACAAGTGTACAAATTTTGTAAGCATACGATTATTATTATTATTTTTTTTTGTTTTCAAATTAATTTTTTCATTTTACTTAAATATATGTATTTGATTTCAATATACTTGTACAAATACTAATAATATTAACAACGTTACACTATTACTACAAATTTGTTTGCTCGGCTTTTGCCTCATTTTATATGTCATATGGAGCCATTTTGGAGAACACGATGATTAATTTTTTGCATAAAAACAAGAAAAAAAGTTAACTGTCCCTATAGCTTACCTTTTCCAGGTCCATTCTTTATTGTAACTATATATGTATATTAAGGTGTGCCATTTTGAGACAACCTTTTTTTTTCAACTGAAAAACAGGCTCAAAACTTTCGAAATGTGTAAAAAAAAGTCACTCAAAAGATGAGCTCTTAATATTAATATTAAGAGGTGCCTCTTCCAAATTTTCTCTTTTCCATATAAATTACATGGAAAAAAAATCATATTTTTTGTGGTGGTTATTGTGCGGAGGTTATTATATGTGCACGCGATGGCTGCCAGTAGGGATGGTAAACTCGATTCCGATTCTACTCGAAAATCGAGTTTTCTCGTAAAGTAATCGATTTTTCAGAATCGATATTCAGTAATCGAAGTCGATTAAGAATCGATTCTTGCCTGTTTTTCAGTTAAAAAAAAAGGTTGCCTCAAAATGGCACACCCTAATGTATATGTATGTTTAACCAAATCTGAAAACGTAACCGACCAACTGTTTGTATCCCACGGAAAGCTTTTTGCCAGTTCTTTCTAGCCACCTTGTTTGATATAAACAACCTTCAGGTCGGATTAAGTTTACTTAATAAGGAGAAAATATATTTTATGGAGATTTTTATTTGGATTTGGATCGATCTGTTTGTATGGTAGCTACATGCTATAGTGTTGCGTTCTGAACAATTTTGACAATTTTGTTACACAGTAAACTTTTGTAAATACTGACCTACTCCGTGTTCAATTTTTCAATCCATATGCTTCTTTCCTGTTTTCATTTCCTACAATTTGCTGAGTATTTTATAATTTTTTTTTAATTATTGCCAGAATGCTCGTAATGTTGTATTATTTCTTCAAACCCATTTTCTGTTTCTACTTAAGTTTTCATATTCATCTGATCAAAATTGACCCGGGCTGACAAAAAAAAAATATTTTCACGTATTTTAATACAAATCTATATAATCACCTTCAAAATAGACCGCTGAGCCAAACAAGCAAATCAACGCTTAATCTAATTTTCCATAAAATTCTCATAAGCCTCTGCTGCCATGACCTTTAGTGTTTTCAGCAAATTTTGTTTTTTTTTTATTTCGGTTAATTTTTGGAGAGTCAGAGAGGCGTATTCATAAACCCATGTCACCAAGTAACCAGTAAAGAAGCGTTTGATAAATCTACATATGAACTCAGTTACGTATCAAATATCTCCTATGCGACCTTTATTCGACATAGTTTTTGCAAAAGATTGTGGTATTTTAATGCGAGTCTAGCATTGACGCGCTTCATATCTAAAACCTTAACAACAAGTAAAGAAGGACTAAGTTCAGATATAACCGAACATTTCATACTCTTTTAACTTGCAAGGATTAAAGCCGGGGTAATACCCTGAGGTACATAAAGCCTGTTAGTTATATGAAGTCTAGGGCAAATTTTCACCCGATGCACCGTTATTAGGAAAAAACGATGTCTCAATTTTATTAAGAGAATTTATATGTTGGCGTTTTGTGGGCGTGGCAGGTGTCCGATTACGAATCATCCTCACTTTTTTGCCAAGAAACACTTGTACCAAGTTTCATCAAGATATGTTAATTTTTACTTAAGTTATCGCTTGCACAGACGGACAGACAGTCACTCGGATTTCAACTCGTTTCATCACCCTGATCTTTTATATATATATATAACCCTACATATATCTAATTTGATTTTAAGGTGATGTCGATTCATACGAGATGTAGAAAGCCTCTGCTATATCTTTTATGCCAATATTTCCTTAACTTTTTCGATGCTATTGTCATTAAATGAATGCTCTGTGCCGTGATAGAGTAGTCTCCCCAAAACACTTCTGCAACAAATTCAACCATTCTTTAGAAAGAAGTGTTTGCACCAACCTAGGATAATTTTCTTTTACCTATTCGGATTGTGCGCGCAGTTTACAAAATGGGCCAATCCAAGACAAATTTGATCAGACGACGTTTTATATATTCTAAGAATCTGTCGAACATATGTACATATGTATATGAATATAACATGGTATTCGAAAAGTCACCGACATATCAAACTCCCTTGTGTGAGCTTGTATATGATGCAACTCTGGAGAACTGCAAGTACATTTTTCTTACAAACAACAGTTCAAACATAATCGCCAATAATTTACTGAGTTAATCATTCGGATTGGCTTGGATTGGAAATCCTTATCAGTGGCGGCACAAATACATGCTTCAAGTCGTGACACTAAAATGGCTTTAAGCGACGAGCAACAACAGTTTCTGTCTAGAATTGAATTTAATGTCAAACAACAAAATAGTTTAAAAAATAGACATATGTATGTATGTACATTTATAAATAAATAATTATACTTTAGCACGCTAGCGATAGTTATGTGGGCGTTTTAATCTCATCAAATAAAAACAAATAGTAAATCGTTTTAGCAATATTAGTATAGCTCATGTGATTAAAATGTGATATTTATGAGTATTCGGTGGAAACATAGTGCGTACACAGGAGCATACATATCTGAGTATTCGTATGTCGAATCAGTAATGTTTCGAATGAGCACAAAGTCCAGATTCAATCAAAAACTAGGTAATATTCAAAATGTCGGCGACAATACAAATGCGGGTATTTCCGCTTGCAAATATCCGCATGGAAGTTCTCAGCACCGAAAACCACTAAAGCTTACAAACATACATATGTATGTACGCATACAAAGGTACTTGAATTGTGTTCTCCAATATTAGGTCTTTAGAAAACTGCATACAATCGCAGTTTCCGGTACCAAATCAGTTCCAAAGGTAATAAAAATGTTCTAGCGAATCAATCCGATTTGCAATTATATATTTAGAAACACGCGCAAATGCATATATGGTTGCAAAGAACAAGAAATGCTAATATAGATTTTGAGAAATTTCGAAAGTGCACTTAATGCCTTGAACTTTAAGCTTTAAATCGCGTATTTTACAAATAAGATCTTACATTTTGTCTAGTAAATTTTGATTTGTTAAAAAATTAGCAATAAACTACTAATTTGGCATAATTGTATTTTAAGATGGTTTGGCGGTTATTTCTGACGGCCGCATACATTTCTCTTCGATACTACATCTTTAGGAGTCCGAATTTTGTACCCATACTTACTACTATGTTATATTGCATTAGTATAAATGTAATTGTACATACAGACACATAAACATTATCTGCCACTTCACCTGTTTAATTATACACATAATAGAACTTCGAGCTTGTTGTATATGTACATAAATATAATATGTATATTCAATATTTCACATTTGCCAATACAAATATCATATATTCATACATGCAAATTTGAGCAGAAGTTAAGACTTCTTTTAAATAGCTGGGTAATAAATACCATAGAGTAAACGTTTCATTTAGAAAAGAGTGTCTCATAAAGTCCTTTAGCCATGCGGACTCCGACTCAATTTCAACAATATATTCGATCTGAAACTAAATATTATAATTTGCATTTCGTTGTAGTAGACGCCGCAAGATCGGTTGGCATTTCTGAAATGAGAGTTTTGCATCGTGCAAGTGAACCGTCTGAATCTTATCTTAGACAAAAGTTCTTGCATCAAAATCAACACGTTCGGAAATAATCAAATAAGAACTGTACCAATGCTTCCACGCACTTCCTTTCAAATGTATCGTTACAATTGGGCCTGATGATGAAAAAAGTCGGTATTGAAATCCCGACTCGACGAAAAAACTACAGAATATTCCAAACAATATTGTTGATGCGAGGAAAAAATCAGTGTGCATCCAAAAACTAAAACTCTGTAGTAGTAGTATAGCCATTTAATGCATAATTATTTGTTTGATAAGGTAAACTAATCAAGAACCCAAGGTGTAGTGCCATAAAATAAAACACACTTCAAGTGATGATGAAAATTGATAATACGAATTTATATTGAAATAAAAAATAAGCACAAATCATCATCACCACTACAGCAAAAGGTGCTTGAATATACATACTTGTTAACAAATGTCTATGGTCTCGTGGTTAACGTGTGCCCATGCAGTGGCGGATTCAGCAGAGCGTAGTTAAGGCAAGCATTCGCTCCACAACTATACTTCAAACGCCGTGACTATACAAAATATAAGACACATATGTACCTTATCTGAGCTTGAGCTTCAGCTTGATGTTATGTCTTACAAGTTTTGGGTTGCGATGATAGTCACTGCATAATTTTATATATAATATACGAGTATATAGAGCATTTATAAAAAATTCGAAAAAATGTGTGTAACCCAAATTAAGTTGAAATGATCCGCCACTGTATTCCCTAGAATTGGGTTTTAGCCATACATTCACATATTGGCACACGGGTTTGCATGTGTACTTCTGATTACATTGACATGTGTGTTCTCTTATATACTTCATTCCGGGAGGGATTTGTTTAATTAAAAAAAGAGATACAGAATTGTTGACTAGGAGATGAGCTCGTATCAACACAACGTTATTAATTCTTTGAGTTTTTATATTAATGGTGAGATTTAAAAGATGAGACACTATTTAAGTGGTACTTAGTAGCTTATTGAGTTTTGCCATTATTGCAAATCCGTCGGGCATACATTTATTAAATTCAGTCTTACGGTTGCAGTTCAATTTGCCAGTACCTCAGATAAACCTTCAATTTATTGTCGGATGTCAACTAGGTTCAACTACTTTGAAATAACTGCAGCTGTGGAAAATTCCACCAAAAACGATTTGTTAAACGTAAATTAATTGATTAAAGGAAATAAATATGGCGATCGATATTTTAAAGAAACAGGAACAAGCACGTCAAATTCGTTATTCACGATCAAAATTTCGCCGCATCAACTCTTTGGATCAAATACCTGAAGATCCTGGCCAGGAACAGCTCGCGCATTCAACCAATACCAATACGAATCCAGCTTTGGGTCATCAATCACAACTGGTGCGCCGATCACCGCGTACGATTTCTGCTTCTATGCGACAAGTTTTACTCTTTTGGCCACAATTGCTGATCAATTTAACTTTTACGATCATACGGTTTATCCTTTATATACCGCTATCGATAGCGGCACCCAGTTTTTGGTTGTCAGCTTTATTGTGGATCTTTTGGAAGTTCGTTCGTATACCTGTGGCTTTCATTAAGTGGATGTTAAATGTCGACTCTTTGATGGATGTATCAACGGATGGCCCGCAACATCATAGACGCACTGTACTAATTAGTTGTGGAAGTACAATTCAAACATTACATCTGGCACGTAATTTTTATTCCTCCGGTTCTCGTGTGGTGGTGTTCGAGTTCGAAGGACTCTTTGGACTGGCACGTTTCTCCACCGCCGTCGACAAATTCTACATAGTCCCACGACCAAGCCCAAATAATGTAGACAGCTATATAACTGCTTTGTGTCAGATTGTTAGCAAGGAGAAGCCTTCAGTTTATATACCGGTTTGCGCAACGAGTCCTGCCTATTACGATGCACTTGCTAAACAACATTTGGAACTACTCGGCTGTGCCAGTTTCATACCGGGTATGAATGAGACCAACGTTTTAGACGATTGTTTGGAATTTTTCAAAAAATGTACAGCTCATAATATTGTTGTGCCACCCCACTCTGTACTCACTTCCCCAAACGATCTTCAGCAATTGTATGAGAACAATTTCATCAGCAATTTTCGAAATATCCTAATGGCGGTGGGTTTTCAAGGCTTAGTTGAACGTTTCAAATACTTACTACCAAATAATAGAGTGGAATTCAAATTTAATCATGAAATAAGTGAAAATGAAAAGTGGATTGTGATACGCGATTTGCCGGGTGAACATTATATTACTTGCACAACCGTCAAAGACTCACGAGTTGTTTCGAATGTTACTTGTAAAGTAGAGCGTGAAACGAAAAATTTGATACCTGTAACGCCATTACATGCACATGGTAGCCCCGTAGTGTCCGACGAAGCTCAAATTGATTTTTGGCTGAAAACATTTTTCGCCAAAGTGCGCTTCCAGCGTAGCATCAATGGGCACATGAGCTTTCGTCTGATTAAGTGTCAAGGCACAACGCAGTTCATTCCACTCGGTGTACGTGTCGGTGTCTCATTGCCATATATCTGCTATAATCGATCTCACGCTCAAGTACTCTGCCGCACTATGAAATGCATTCATCGAAGACAATTAAGTTTTACAAGTCCAGATGAGGAGTCGGCACTCGGTGCGTTGACAGCTAATTTCCGCTGGAGCTCTATTGAACGCTCCACTCCGACCACAGTACTAGATAAGAGGGAAGCTCTATTCGCCTATTGGGATCCATTGCCATATTGTGCTTACTACCATTTCCAATTGCCTCTTAAATCCGTCAAGACGTTTTTGCAACGGCGCCATCGATCAACGAAAACTTTATCGCCACGCATAACAATGCCAGTTCATTGAACGTCGTGCCGTGGTGTGCACCGTGTGTGCACCCAGATGATGATATGCTGGAACATTGATAAGCAATAATATTTTGCTCTGTTTTATAACAGTATAACGGTTATACATTTAAAGGCGCTGTCCCTATTATTACGGATCGCGTTCATTGCAAAAACGAACGAATAAGAGAACTTATTCCTGAGTAGTTATATATTAAAGCATATGTATGTCGTGATATGTGTCCGTATATTTGTATTTTAACAACAATTTCTGATACGAATCCAAATGATGATTAAGGTCATTTTGGGTTAGGTACGTAAGGTAGAAAAAGTCGGCAAAACAATAAATTTGCTAGAAATTCTGCGCAGGGGGGCAGAGTGAGAGAGATGAAATAGACTGAAGGTGCTGATGAAATTAATTGTCATAAATATAATGGTGATTTTTATATTAATATTATAATTTCAAATAATATACGTATGTTATTTGGAGATTAGTATGTAGTATGTCGTAACGCTATATACATATGTACATACATCTGTATGCATTTACATAATACCCTTTATTTTCATAATATTTATTTTTACTAGAGTATAAGTCACAGGGTTAAGAATTTAGTTTTTAACAAATGTGTATATCTTATTTTTTATAAGCCAAATAAATCGTCTTTGAAACATTTCAATATATTATTTTTTTCTATATTAAACTTGATAATAGTCTTAGCTTTAAAAAAAAGGATAATACTTTCAAACAATTTGACTCGGACTGGACTAATTAAGGGGCTATACCAGTGTGACACTTTCAAAAAAATTTTTTTTTTTTGCTTTTTCGATAGTTTATATAAATATTCAAAAATATCCTGTGAAATCGGCAAGGTCGTATCTTGAATAGTTTTTGAATGGCAGCGTTCTAAACATCGACCGCTCAGAGGTGCAAACATACATATATATATGTATAATGTATGTAAGTAAAACTTTAAACGCGTTTTTCTCGAAACGACATTTTTCAAAATCCGATCGACTTCAAATTAAAACTGGGCTTAGTTGAGTACATTTGCTATACAATGGATTGAAATTGTCAATTTGGCATTAAAAAAACCGCCATTTTTTTCGTAAAAAAACGATTTTTTTTTTTCAAAATTTGGCCATTTTCTTAATTTTTGTTATTTTTCAAAGATCGTAGTTCATTTGTATAGAAAATATATTTCAGTTTAATAAACATTTTGAATTTTTTTGTTTCAGCTACTCATTCGACCGGAATCATGCCAGCAGTTAGGCACTTTTTTTCGGCACTTCCGCAGACAGCACAAAAATTTTTAATATAGCTATACGTCCATAGAACGTCGAAACATTCAATCTAGTAAAAAAAAACTTAAAAAAAAATTTACGAAAATCGCCTAATTGTTCATGCCTCACACTGGTTTAGCCCCTTAAACTGCACGCGCAAACCAAAACGATCAATTTTTTTCTATAATGGTACAACCTTTTTTATATATTTGATCTTTTTATGTTTTCAATGGAAACACGGCTACGGAACCGTTGTAAATTGGCATTACAGAGATAGGAGAAGATCTTCACGTCTCTTCTGAATCAACTCAACATATTTTCGTTAATCTTTTGGGCCTGAAGTGTACAAACGCCTGAACCAAAAGACCTGAATCTTTTTTTCTAATTTCGTGGAAACTATTCAACAATCTAGCGACTGGCGCTCCAATAGTGAGCTGAAACCAAAATAAGCACGTCAAAGTCGGTCAAAAATCAATCGTTTTCTTTGATTACAGTGGTGTGGTTCATCATGCATTCGTTAGTAAAGAATAATACTTGGCCGTTCGAGGCAATTCGTCGTAACAACCGTATTAGTGGGCAGCAAATACGTGGATTTTTCACCACTATAATACGCCGTCTGGTTGTTAATTTTCATTTTTTACGTTGCGGGTCCCATACCCAGCGCCTAACCCATGTAGGGAATGTTTCGCCTTCTCACTTTAGCTCGCCTTCAAACGATAAGTCGTGAGCTGCTTGAGCCATGTGTAAAAGAATCGTTTCTGGCCACTCCCAAGTAAATGGTGGAAGTAAAGAAGAAGAATGTGTGATTTTTTTTCCTCTCTTAAGTGAAAAATCCGCTTCACTGAAGGGCATTCCAGCCTCGACTTATAACAAATGTATGAATAATCGGATTGAGCGTTGACATGCTTGTATTGTCTCAATAGGGGTTTATACGATAATACAGATTTGTATTACGATACTTAAAAATTTTGATTTTTTGTCAGTCAGCCAAATCACCAAAATCTTAATTAACTCGAAATAATATATCAGGATTATATCACTGTAATTCTGTGTATTAAATACGAATTTTAGGCCTTGATAGAATCCGCCAAACATTTGTGCACTTCGGGCATGAAAAATCCATGTATTCCTTCAGCTGTTCTGCGGCATTACTTAATTTTTAGAAGAACTTCCGCCAAATAACTATCATTGCTGCAAAAGCCACTTTGTTTTTATTGTTATTCGTTCTGAACAAATAATTAACTTCATTAGTTCGTGAATAATAGAGTATGACGGTTTGATTCCCATATTAGCTTTAAAAATTTAAATTTATGAAAATGAAATACTCACACATTTGCATAGTTGTGCAATTTTCTTTCTTATAATAATTAAAATTCATATTAATATTTTTAACACGCAAGTTATTCAAAATATTTACACATTCATTAAGTAAAATTTGCTTATTATAGAGCACTAATAAATTTAGACCGCATATGTACATACATATGTATATGCGTATACACTGAAGAAAAACATTAGAAACTAAACAAAGTGAATTTAGTTTTATTTTAGTTTTATTGTTGTGTCAAATGCTTGTGGTAAAGTTTCCATGGCAATATGCATTTTTGTTGTTAGTTTTGGGTTGTTTCTGAGGCACCACCATAGGTTCTTCCCTTGGGATGAATAAGAGTGCACTACTAACCGGCTTTGTAAGCTCACCTGATACGAGTAAGGGTGAATGCAGTGCATGTATGTGCAGTCAAATACAATATGAATGTACGTATATATATATATGTTGATACGAAACAGAATTGGCTTGTAACCAACGTTAGATTCGCTTTATTTATTTATGGCATGTGTCTTGATGAACGTTCTTCCGAATATGAAATTAATTTTTATAAGGAGATTTTCTTTAGCGAAAACAATGTTCTAAACGTTTTGCTAGTCATTTTTAACCATATTGTTTGATATAAACAGCCTTCATCTCGAATTAAGATTCTTAATAAGAAAAAAAATCGTTTTTGAAGATCTTCATCTTGTATTGATCGGTCAGTTTGAACGGTAGGTACATACATGTTTTATATTTTGTGAAGATATATGTACATACGTACTTATATCAATTAAAAAAATTTTCTATACCAGAATATTTTAATCGGTCGGTTCGAAGGACCTCTATATGCTATAGTGATCTGATATTGGCTGTTTCGGCAAATGAGCAGCTTCTCAAGGAGAACAAAACATGTGCGAACTTTCAGATCGACATTTGAAAAATTTAGGGTCTAGTTAGCGCATCACGATGATCATTCATATAAGTACATACATACATACTTTTAAGGATCTCCGATGTTTCCTTCTACGTTTTACTCTGTTCATATAAGTAAATTTTATGTACAAACATTCTTCTTAACGAAGAACTGCTTACGTAGATTGAAAATCAGAATTATTTTACCTTCAACTTTACACAAATCACAAATTTAATTCAAATTCTTTATTATATTTAAAATGCCCTACTTATCTGTAGTACTGAAGACTGGAGTGCTGAAAATACAAAAATAGCATAAGTCAATTCAAATGATTTCTTTTCTCAAATATGATTTCGGTAGTTGAAATCGGCATATATGTATATATCAAACTATTTAATTCGTCATTCAATGATACAGTTTAAATTTACAAATATTAGAAACCTTGTTTATTAAAATAATTTTTTTTTTTAATTTTCAATCTTTTAAAAATTTAGCCGTGTTAAACTTTTGCAATGCAGAAATTTTCGGATACCTTTAAAAGCTGCTAGGTGCTGGTTAAACCCAAAAACTTACAATTTTTTATATTGTTAATTAAATAATGTTTATGAAAAAAGTATCTAACATACATATGTATCTGTACAATTGGAGTATATGTAAATAAAGAATTATGCTTAATTTTGAAAAGAAAGGCAACCCTGGACTGGATAAAAGTACTTAAACGAAACCATAGTTTCAGATTATTCATCTTAAGTGCAATAAGTTTGTTCCTTGCTATGCAAACCAAAAATAAATCAACATTGTTTTTAAAAAAATATCTAGAAAGTATTTGGTCGGCGTAATGAATAACAGCAATATAAATAATGAAACGGAAGCAAATAGAACTTTGTTCCGATTGCAAGCAAATGATATTGAGGTCAATGTTTCCAACGTAACTTCGCCTGATGTCCACAACGTATCATCACAGAATACACCTTTAATTCAACAGTCTTTCGAAAATATAAGAATAGATATAGAAGAAAATGCACCAGAGAACTTAGAATCAACTAGTGAGACAAGAAATTCACATAACATCATGGAGCATTATGCCCGTTTTATAAGAGATCAAGTAGCAGAAGTCACTAGGAGCCGACTGGGAAACATTATTGCAGCATCAGGAAGTGGCATTCCGTCGCACCAAAATACGGGCGGAATAAGTTCCGGATCGAACTATAATAGAGTCCATTCGCTTCCCAATTCATTAGGAAATTTAAATAACGTTTTTTCACCTGAAGTTTTACGTTCTTTTTCTACAACAAATAATTTCGATGAATCTGCTCGACATTCCCATGATAATGATATCAATAGTCCAATTATGTTTAATCGTAATTCTGATGGTCAAATAAACTCGGTTTCAGCAGGACCGCATGCTGCGAGATCATCAAGTTTAGTATTTGACCATCATATAAATTTCCGCAATAATGTTGCAGCAGGTGATATCAACAACTTTACAACTCCGTCAAATGCATTGCATCAAACAAATGTAAGAAGGGATGGGTTAGATTTAAGTGGAAATGTTTCAACGGATCAACAGACTCATAGTATTCCTGTAATTCCAACAAGAGGTACAGAAGAGACAGCAACTTCAACCAATGAATTATATAACACCAGTTTCCAGGATATAGTTATACCAACCATTCGCCACTGTCTTCACTATATACCTTTCGCATGCATACTGTTCGTAAAATTTATTTATGATCATTCACTTGCAATTTTGGATATAATAACATTACAATTCGTTATGTACTGCGTTAACAAATCTTTGCAAGCTCAAGTTATAAGGCTTGATCAAAAAAAGAACTTAATACTTATACGGGACTTACTATTGGTTGCTGCCGTAATTACGTTACGTTTATTGGCATCATCGACTTCCCCAGATCCTTTTGGTTTGCTATTATCGCCTCCAACGAGCGAACGGAATACGGTTCATCAGGTAATACATAACCTTCCCCAGGATACGTATACGCCTACAACCGATTCACCAAATACAATTGAGAATACAATTATTATACCGAAGATAATATCACTAACAACGGTTATATACTATATCGCAGTAAATGATCTTCTTCTTAAATTGATTACTATTTCAATAAAATTGGTCGTTACTTTAATACCACTGCGAGCCATACGACATAAGTCAAGGGTAACACAATTAATGCATGATTAATTCTAACTCCCAAGTTTGATTTTGTAACATACTTCATTTCAGACACGGTTTTATGTGTTCATTGAATTTTTCTCTCAATTTTATCGGTCTTTGGTCCCCATTCCACAATGGCTGTTATTCCTTTTCGAATCGTATTCCGGTTTACATGCTGTGAGTAATTTTCTGGAAATAATTTCTCATTTGCAATAATAATGAAAGATATGATTTTCATTTGTACATATATAGATTTCTGGTGTGATGTTTTCATCTACTTACATAGTACTTAAAGGATGCGAATTAGCAGACCGCGGTAAAACACTGAAGAAGTCATTTAACAGTTTATTGAAGGATGTAGTAAGTAATCTTCTTCAAAGACTGTTATGTTTATATACGTATATTTTTTTTATTTAAAGAATAAGTTCGGAAAACCAGAAAAAGATAATTTTGATACCTCCGAAGAGCTATGTGCCATATGTCAAGATGCGTACGTCTCGCCTGTGGTGCTAGAATGTGGACACATTTTCTGTGACAGTTGTGTTACCACCTGGTTTAAACGAGAGCAAACATGTCCAATGTGTCGAGCAAAAGTAGGAGATAACCTGGCCTGGCACGATGGCACCACAACGTTCTTTTACCAGCTTTATTAATAATCGATCTTATCAGAGTGTGAAATAAAATTTAAGTTAAAGTTAATTTTTTTTATATTTTAAAATGCTAATTATGTAAAATATTAAAGCTATGAAAAAAAAGGTATTTTCTTTAATTCATTATTACGGTTTTTTTATTTTGCCAATGGTGTGTTTTTGAAAAATTAGTCCATCAGTTTCTGTTGCTAAACTATTAATTTTAGCATGTCGCTCCTTGCTCACAATTTCTTCCATTACTTCTCCTTCCCCTCTGATAAGGCGAACTCGTCCTGTTGATGGGTCAACAACACGACGCATTTCACTTTGACGCTTTTGATGCTCCTTTGGTGTGACAGGTGTATGGGACTTTGTATTCATAAGTTCCACTGGTATTTCGAAGCCACTTTCATCATTGTCAGTTTTCTCTTCTGGATGAGTGACCACCGTAGCTTCCGATTCCTTTTTAGCTTTTTTATGTTTCCGCTTACTTTTATTGTGTTTATGTTTATGTTTTTTAGATTTTTTCTCTCGTTTCTTAGTTTTTCCCATGATAGAAGTCTCCAAAGTATTATTTACAAGGTCTGTTTTTTACAATGTTGCCTACTCTACATTATGAGCTAAGGCAAAAATATTGAACAAATAACTCATATATAATATATAATATTTTACTAATTCATTTTAAACAATGTTGACAATAAAAATTATTTCATCAAACAAAAAAAAAAATATTTCAAAGACGCAATATACTGGTTAAAAGTTTATAATATTAGAACCTAGAAAATTCCCTAAACACCTACGGGCATACAATTTTTTGTTTAAAATAGAATCTTGCTTTGGGGAGCTATATTTGTTATACTATTTTAAATTTTAACCCAAAGAATTGAATAATGAGAAAATATTGAAATTTATTGATAATAAAAACCTTCATATACCAGTAGTAACAAAATTTTTTTCTAAAATGTGGCCACCTTATAGTTTAGAAAGTTTTCAGTGATGAACTTTTGGTAAATGAGTAAGACAAGGATCACATGAACTCACGTCAGACATAGTCACTTCACTTGAGCTTGCATTAACAAGTAGTAAAGCAAAGATTATACGACGCTACACAAAGCGGGGTCTTACTAAAAATAAGTTGTGTTAACGCTGAAAATTGGTAAATTACTTAATAATAACAAACATAGTAGTAATGTGAATAGATAATGTGTATGTGATTGTAAAGAAAAATACAGGCCACGTCATATCAGTGAATTTATGTTCACGTTAGTTTTCCAGGGGAAAGGGATTTGATGTGCGCTGTAAATAGATGAGAAACAAAAATGGCTATCATCGACTTGCCAGACATGGAAAGTTCCATTTTTGATAAACGGCAATAAGTTAAACATTGCGCTAGTTGTGTATTTTGAACTTGAGCATTTGATTACAAAGACAAATTATTGATTGTTGTGCCGTAGTTTATAGTAATTCATCTTTATTTTTAATGTGCAAATTTTTTTGGTTAACTAAAATGCAACACTGTATTAACAGCGCGGTTTTCACTTTATTCTCACTTTCATTTTGCTTTGAGTGTGTGGCTTGTAGTATTCTATTGCTTTTTACGATGTATATTGTAGCTTCTTTCTGAACGTTGTGTGAGAGTAAGCAGGATAGATTAATTATTCACCCGGTTTGCAAATTTGTTTCGTTTCGTTTTTCTACGAGACCGATCTCTCATTCCTGTTCCTGTCATCGTTATTCATTCTCGTTGATTTCGTTCCGTATTAAAAAGTTTTCCTGTAGATTGTGAAGCCGTTGACTGTCTTTTTAGAATAAAGTTTTGCATGGAGGCGGGGGAATTAATTGAAATGTAAGTAAATTTGTGGAGATTGATTCTCATAGCTTATCCAAGTTATGTTAACAGCTCAATTACCCAAGATAACAAAGTGAACATAGACATCATCCTGCGTTTCCTTGTGCAGCTGTGCCTGTGCTAGTTTTGCGGTTTGGCGTGCTCGCTATTGTTCATTGCACGTATGCCTATGAGCAAATTCGCACAGTCGCCAAATTGATCTTAACATGAATAGAAACGCCATTCAGTCATAGTACAAAACAATTTGAAATTACAATCATTTGTTTGTGATGGTTCATCTTAAAAACTTTTTCCGTTGTGACATTGTATTGACATGAAATATTCGGTGTTAAATTAACATTACATTACTAAATAGGTAAAATATAGTAACATTTTGCACTATCCTTGAAAATACAAAAGAATATTTATGAGTTAGTTTAGGTAGTCATAGTTTGAAATTAAGCGATCTTCCAAAATAAATAAAATTCGATTAACCGGCATATTAATAATGTATATCGAGTTCAAAATTTAATTTTATGGGACCATTCACAAGCGAATCGACATCTTAAATATTTACATATTCGGTGCACACATGCTCAGTTAGTTAACATTTTTTATAAAATTTATATTTAGTACATTAATATTTACATTATCTTTATAAATGCATTTAACTTTTTTTCTTTTTTTTATTTATTTGTATATAGATTACGAAAGTTCGTCTTTATCTAGTTTTCTATTTACTACGATTATTTTCAAAGCCAGCTCTTCGTACTAAGCATTTCAACGTCTATGCCATATGTAATAACTAATGGAAAATACTTCTCCAAGAAATATATAAACATTCATCAAATACCAGATGTATAAAAGCTTTTAAGCGAAATCTAGATTTCAGTCCAAATTAGAATCTTGAGTTATGGAAACATTTTCAACACTCCATTAGAGTAGATAGCTATGATTTTTATAAAAAAATATAAATAATATACATAGAGTTTGGATTCATCTTGATATAAATCTTTGTGTTAATAGAACGGTTAAAAGAAAATACTTCAGTCAATACTGAAACGCCAAATTATTAATTCATAATATAATTGTGTACTCAGACATGATTGATACTTAAAACAGCAAGTACTGTATTATTTAGCACATACAAGGCCATGATAAAATTACTATTCTAATATTTCGGCAATCGATTTTTAACGAAGTTGGTTAAAGTTATTAAAATTGCATAGATAATTTGACAGTGCTGGCAATTTTTGTCTCTGTGATCGCAACAACTGACAGTATCAGTGTGGCAAAATAAAGTAAACCAATTTGAAGTTAAAATAAGTAAACAAATGTATATGATGGACGAGTCTCAACCAAAAACGTTGTATGTTGGCAACTTAGACGGTTCAGTTTCAGAAGATTTACTTATCGCATTATTCAGTCAAATGGGTCCCGTCAAAAACTGCAAAATCATAAGAGAACCCGGCAATGATCCATATGCATTCATTGAATACTCAACTTATCAGGCGGCAACTACTGCACTAACTGCAATGAATAAACGTTTATTTCTTGATAAAGAAATAAAGGTATGTATTACTTAAATGTACAATGATCCTTAAATAATAAATCTAATTATGTTAATATGTTTTAGGTGAATTGGGCTACTAGTCCTGGGAACCAGCCAAAAACAGATATTAGCTCACATCATCATATATTTGTTGGTGATCTCAGTCCAGAAATCGAAACAGAGACATTACGTGAAGCTTTTGCGCCTTTTGGTGAAATATCGAATTGCCGAATCGTAAGAGATCCCCAAACCATGAAGTCGAAAGGGTACGCTTTTGTTTCATTTGTAAAGAAAGCAGAGGCGGAAAATGCGATACAAGCGATGAATGGTCAATGGATCGGCTCGCGGTCGATTCGAACAAATTGGTCAACACGAAAATTGGCCCCACCCCGTGAATCTACCAAATCTGGTAGTGGAATGGGCATGAAAGGAAATGTACGACATACCTTTGAGGAGGTATACAATCAATCAAGTCCAACCAATACCACCGTTTATTGTGGAGGTTTTCCTCCGAATGTAATTAGTGACGAAGTTATGCACAAGCATTTCATTCAGTTCGGACCTATACAAGATGTACGCGTTTTCAAAGATAAAGGCTACGCTTTTATTAAGTTTGTTACAAAAGAATCAGCCGCACGCGCAATTGAGCACACTCACAATTCGGAAGTGCACGGTAATCAAGTCAAATGCTTTTGGGGGAAGGAAAATGGTGGCGAACACTCGATGAACAATGTGGCGGCAGCGTCCGCGGGCGTAGCAGCTGCCGCAGCAGCTGCGGCCGCTGCCGCCGGCACTATCATATCGCCTGGAGTACCGACCACACCACAACAAGCAGCAGCGGCCGCTGTCGTAGCTAACGCTGCTGCGGCTGGAGCAGGAATCCCTGCACAAATGATGACTCAACAGCAGCTAGCTGCCGCTGCCCAGTATCCATATGCAGCAGCCTACCAACAAATGGGTTATTGGTACCCACCTACAGTAAGATTTTTAAAATATATACATAAAGAGCGATTAAGAGAAAGTTTGAATAATTGCTTAGTTGTTTACACCGTTACAGGGCTATCCGGCCGCTCAAATGCAAACGCAATATATGCAACAAGGATACTATCCATATGCCTATGCTAGTGCTCAACAAGCCGGAGGTATGTAATCTTATTTAAATATTTTGTAAAATATTTTTTTTTTAATAATTTAATAAAATTTAGCTGCGGGCTACCGCATGGTACAACCGAATGTGGCATGGGGTGTACCAGGCACAGTTGTGCCGAGCGTAACGGCAGCGGCTGCCACAGCTGCAGCTGCAGCAAATGGCTCATTGGCTCCGCAAATGATGTATAGCGCTGCCATGCCTCAGTACCAGGGCCAATGAACCTGATATGCCCGTCATAGTTGTTGCAGTAAGTGGGTGATACGGAAGATTAATATATTAAAAGGCATCAAAAGCAAAACACCAAACGAATAAAATAAACCGAAAACAAATACAAATATAATGAGAGCTCAAGTTGTGAATTAGAGTACCTAACTACTTATCTTCCCACTTGGTGCTGTATTCATGGTCAGCAGTATTGTCATAAAACCGCAACATATAATGCTACCTACCAGCAACAACTGTAAATTCGTAAAGCAACTAACGTGACGCTAAACTCTATACAGGATCATAGCCATTTTTGTCTTTAATATTGGATTGACTGCGAAAAAATTAAACACAACTAAAATGAATAGGATTAAATAGGAATGTAAAGATGACACACGGGGAAAACTTCTGCAGCAGAAATGTTAAGTATTGGAAGCAGGGCATTGTTCTTGCTGTCGTGCAAAATAAATAAGTTTCTTATAACGAAAAAAAAAACCATCAACATACAACGTAAAATTCAAAGCTTGTAATATTCGCTATAATCTCGAAACATAAAAGAAAAAACACAAACAAAGATGATAAAGAGAAGTTAGAAATTAGGTCGTTGTTAAATAGATTATATTTAAAATAAAGAGAACTTAATTATATAATGCGATCGAAGATAACTACGAAGAGTTACAGGATATTTCAAATACAAAAACACCCACACTTTGCTATTAACTTAACATTTGTAAGCAATTTACTTAATATAGCGAGAGAATTTTTTTACTTTTCAATAGATTAACACAGCTTCAGAGGACAAAACACATTACTTCAAAATGTGGCAAGAACTCCATCAATCAGGACATCAACAACAAAATATTGTAAGAAACTACTGCAAGTGGAACTTGACGGGCGGGTAGAGTAAATGATCTAATCCATTCTACATTTAAAGTAACAAGTTAGGATATTTAATTTAATGGAGGAAAGTAAAAAAAAAAAAAAAACGGTGTGACAAGCTTTACAGTAAGTACGATTGCTACACACACCATTTTTGCGAGTTTGTAGTGATCCGCAAGAAATACAACAAACCGTAGCTATTAAGTAAGAGGTGAACACGTTGAATGGATGCAACAGAAAATAACAAAAATTGAAATAATGTTCTTATTTCAGTGAAAAAGTGAATGCGATATACATATGTACATGCAAAATATTGAAAACAAAAATAAAATAAAAAAATCATGCAACACAGATTATTTCATTTATTAGGAAAATTATTCAAGTGAATGACTCAATTTGTGGCTATATATGAGTCTCCACGCTAACACTTTACCGAGTGCAACGTAAGAATGCTAGAATACCATTATTCTTGGCTACAATACCTGCATGCGCACATAAATGTTTGGGATTATAAAACATTTTCAAAAAAAAAAAAATATTTTCAGTGAAAACTGGTTGGATTGGAAGTTGTGTTATAATCAGATAATATTTCATAAAAGTGTAAGTATTTCAAAAACTTCTGAAAACTGTACACTGTTTGGAGACGCACGAAATTTTATTATTAGAGTAAGCAAGAATAAGGGTTAACATCGGTTGCACCAAACTTGATTCTTGCAGAAACTTTATTTTGATAGACTAGTTTTGTTTGGCAACTAAATGCTATAGTGGTCAATAAATCGTGCTTTGTACAATAATCCCTGCCAAAGTTCGTGAAGGTAACTTGTCAAATAAAAAAGTATTCCTTACAAAGACTTGATTTTAATCGATCAGTTTATATGGCAGCTATAAGCTATAGTATTCCGATCCGAACAATAATGGTCCGAAAATCGGCGGTTCCGACAAATGAACGAATTCTTGGATAGAGAAACACCTATGCCAAATTTTAGATCAATATCTCAAAATCTGGAGGACTAATTCGCGTATATACAAAGGGCCGGACTCAGCTAGTCACGGTGATTATAAATGTATTTTATGGGGTGAAATGGAAAACTTAATATACCCTGTTCAGGCTATAAAAATTTAAACAACTCCGTATCACATCGATAAGTCACGGATATAGAGAATGAGATCCCTATGAATTCTAAAATATTTTCTCTAAATTATATATTATTTCCCTTTAAAGAAACATTTTTGGTATGAAGAAAACAATCAAAAAAACATTCAGTAATTATGCGCAAATTATTGAAAAATCATAAATTGTTTATATAACAATCAATAATTTAAAGATGAGTATTTGTTAAATTAAACAAAAAGACAAAAACTTGTAGCTTGCCAAATTTTATTATGTTTAAGATTGAGTATCTTCTTATCTTATTTTACAATTACTTATAACTAACATGTAGCTTATCGCAGTAGCTTTTCATTTGAGATACAATTTTTTCAAATACTTCAATGGAAGTTATTTTTTACTTGCTATTTAAATTCAGTTATTTTTCAAAGCATAGCTAAGTGTTTGGAATGGCATACAAACAATATAAAACAACGTTATATTAAATACTAAATAATATTGACAGATAACACTAAACATAATACAATAAAACGTACATATATATATACAAGTATGAAGATGTAAAGCGATTTTTATGTGTTTTTAGCGAATAGGGAACGTTAAAAATTATGTTTAATATTGTATTCGCTTACGCTTGTGTACTGTTAACTTGGCAAAAGTTATTGATTATTTGCTTATATTTGTGCAAGTTAAAAATAAGACAGTTAATAATTCTTTTTGCGAACATTTTGCACCTTTGAAACCTCATCACGTTCAAAATGAAAAATAGAGCTATTGAACATTGCAACATGAATAACATTGCGTTATATCGATTATATTCCATTAGCATCTTTTTCGCTTTTATTTCTGAACAGCTCATAAATTTCTACAACTCAGGACAAATTGCGTACGCGGTTAAACAAGAAGAAAAAAAAAACAAGTATATTAGAGATTTCATACAGTTATATAAGTTTTGCATTATTTGACATTAATTAAATTATGATTTTGTTTTTATAAAAAAATAGTTTGATGAAAACAAAACAGATACAATTAGAAAAAACCCATCAAAGACTAATACAAGTATAGTGGCATTAGCAAAAGCATTATTATAAGGCTTTAAACCCAGCTGCGAAGAAAGCAGCTTAAATTTAATTTGTGTTTAGGTGAACTTCCTTAAGCATTTAAGTTCGCAAGTGAGAACGCTACATATATGTTATGACACAAACTACACAACTTAGTAATAGTTTTTGAATACTTAAATTGTTATATCACCATACTCTTGTGACCATTTTTCATACGAGTTCAAACTCTGCGATGCTACCGAACGGCGAATTCGTTTCAATGAATTCTGAAAATCGTTTTCAGTGATGGAGCGCATTGCACTGATATCTAAACATTTGACTTGCTCCATGTTAAGTTCACGTATCGGTTCAAGTGCAGCATCTTTGGCTAAAGCCGTTAGATCAGAACCAGAATAGCCATCGGTAAGCTTTGCCAAGCGGCGTAAGGCTTCTGTGCCGAGTGGACTGCCTTGTTTTTCAAGTAAACGACTCAACAATAGTTCACGCGTATCAATGTCCGGCAGCGAGACATATACACGCTTTGTAAAACGTCTCAAAGCGGCTTCATCCAGCTCTTGCGGCCGATTTGTAGCGGCCAATACGACAATGCGATCACCTTCCGGATTTCCCGGCAGACCATCGAATTCGACTAAAAATTCTGTTTTGAGACGACGTGAAGCTTCATGCTCATTGCTACTACGTTCTGATAGCAATGAATCAACTTCATCGATAAATATAATAGATGGCTGCATTTCACGTGCTACAGCGAATAATGCACGCACCAATTTTTCGCCATCTCCAACATATTTACTCGTGAGAGAGGCCGCAGAAATATTTAAAAATGTCGCACTACATTCCGTTGCGACAGCACGCGCCAATAGCGTTTTACCATTTCCTGGTGGCCCGAACAATAGCAAACCCTTAGCAGGTGCACGCAAACCTGCAAATGAGATTGAAACGAAGAGTATAGTCGCATGTTTATAAAAACACATTTTCATTTCGTTATTTACCAGTGAAAAGTTCAGGGCGCACCGAAGGCAAAATCACCATTTCCTGCAAAGCCTGTTTAGCTACTTCCTGACCGGCTATATCCGACCATTCTACTTTTGCTCCGCCCTCTACAATCTCATCCAAAATTATTTGCACCAATTTTTGTTCTACCCCTTTGACAGTTACGGCTGCTGCAGTGCCACTACCACTGCTTTGATTACCATAATTGGAACTGGTATTGATAGGAGTACGAGCTCGTTGCGGTGGCGTATTTCTTCCCGATGTCTAAACGAAAGAAGTTATAGATTTATATTACGTAGTTATTATTTATTGATTTCATTTCTATCTATCTTTTAAGAATTACTGCATGTTTATAATGCAAAACGTCTATATACATATGTGCAAATTACTTACGAATTGTCTGCGCACCGCGGGTGGTGTGGCCGCAGTTTTTACTGGTTGTCTTTGCACTGCTGTGCTACTTGCATTCTTCGAACCCAAGTTGCGTGGTAACGTTTGGGATTTGTTAATTACCGCCAGATTTCCTGGACGTTTTGAGCTAACGGTCAATTTGCGGCCCGAAGCTACAAAATAAAACAGATTAAAATATTATTTAAGAATTATAAATTAATATTTTAGTGCTTACAGACATAAAACATTCGTCATTAAACAAATAATAAAGGCAAAAGATAAATGACTAAATCAAATTTGTTAAAATAAAAAAAAAATTTTGAAAAAATAAAGACGAGCCGGCCTTCTTAAAAATAATTACTGTCTTATTTCCAAATCCGATAGTTTTAACAGTTAATTTCGACGAATGAATATAGTTAATAATTCAAGTAAATCTAAGCTATACTTGATTTATACTTTTTTTTACTTATTCTGGATATATGCATATGTAATTGATACATAGTACATACATATGTATATGCTAGATGCTCATTCATATATTACTCAAAATCTAGAATCAATTAAAAATCAAAATTTTTTAATTGGACTTCCAAATAACCATCAAGGTTACAATTTGCTCAATTGTTTCAACTCACCTGTCGAAGACACTTTACCTCCTGTTGTGGTAGAAGCACAGCTAATAGACTTATGACTATCCGTAGCTAACTTTTTTGTAGTTCTTAATTTATTTTGAATATTATAGGAAGGCAATCTTGAATCAGTCTTCGTTAAAGACGTGCGTGAGGTTGCAGAATTTTTATATTCAGTACCATTTACTACCATTGGTGGCACAACTAATACTTTATTTGTTTGTTCATCAGAATCACTAAGCTTAAGCGCATGCAATTTTAATTCTTCTTCTCGTAATTCTGTATAGGCCGCATATCAAATTTTAACACATAAAATGAATAAAACAAAAATAGAATAAAAATATAAATAAAAATAAAAAATAACTGCAACTCTTAATTAAACAAGCAAAAAGCAAAAAAAGGATTTTTGTAAAAATAGAAAATATGTTAAAATACATACTTATATGTATATTTAAGAATAATATAATATAAAACATCGAAATATCAACATTGTACAATTACCTAAAAAGTGTAAGCGATCTCGGGCCATCGAAAGATTTGTTTGCATTTTGTCATGTAGACGTTGTGCTCGTTCCCAAACATCACCACGACCACTCCAACAATCAACTGCAATTCCATCCTCCAATTCCTTAATTCCTTTCCTATACAGTTCGATGGCCAGTTCTTTGTGACCTAACAAAGGTAAATACTTTCTAGTGAAGTCAATGCCTCTAATTGAATAATTATCAATTCATTCTACTTCAATATAAATATAATCAGGTAACAACGTCATTTACCTTCGTTTTCTTCATCAATTTTTAGTGCTTTTGAAATATACTCAAACGCCCTACGGTGGTGGTGTTTTTGTTTAGCCAGCAGAGGATCACCAGGCCCTGGAGAACTAGATGGGTTTCCTCTTCCCGACATATCTAACTGTTGTGCGGAACGATAACGCTGTTGGCTACTTACTATAGAATTACTTCCAACACCAATTCCAGTTCCTCCAGCTAGTGGATAAGTAGCCAAAGATGAATTACGCGAATGATATTGTACGAGCTGATTTTTGTCGCTTTCGCTTATTAAAGAGTTTTCGTTTCGCGAGTTTTGAAATGATTTATTAGAACCAACAACAATTTCAATGTTACACTCTCGTTTGTGAGGCCGATAGATCACTTTTGTGCTAGCCCCGTATACATATCGAAAAATACAAAACAATTGATAAATCAACGAACGCAATATATTGAAGAGGAAAATTATGGGAAATGAAACGATATAAAGATTTTGCTTGTGCACTGAACTGATCGATGGGGCGCCGTCAGTAGGGGTTCTGTCATATTCTGCGTCCGTCTCCTCGTCGGTATGAGAAGAGGTATTATTGTTAGATTGTGGTTGTGAGCGCCGACTAGATGACGATGCTGGCTTTGAGTCGTCGGCTAATGCAACACTGCAGGTACTAGAAGATTTACGGTGTGTACGCGCTCCACTGTTTATATTGTTGCTGCTGGCGCTGTTCTGGCGGATAGGAGATTTAGTGCTACTGCTACTATTACTTGCACTACCACTTGCATTGCCCGAGGATGACGAAGAAGTCGATTGCGTTTTGTTACGCACCATCGAAATGTTTATACTTTTCGCGCGTCTACCGCACAGTTTGTATAAATTCAATGTATGTTTATCTTTTTAATACGTATCTATTTACTTTTGAAACAATAAAATCACACTTTTGCATAAGAATAATTTTCTATTATTTTTTTCTTTTGTATTTATTTAGAAATTCTGTTTTAGAACCGTGCCGCAGTTCTCTTTTTTCAATATATATTGAACAAAATTGGTTTCATTTGTATCATCCCTTGTTGCAATGACAGTTTTGTTCTTTTTAGGAAGTGTTGCATTCCGCTTAAAATTTTACAGTCAAACCTCCTAGAGAAATTACTTTAACATATTGTTTTTTCCCCATATAAAATTAAAGGAAAATTTTGAAAAGATAAATAAACTTATGAATAAAAAATTCTTCTAATTGGCTTTTTCTTATACAAAAGTGTATATTAAGATGTGTTTTGGTTAGAGTTTGTTGTTTTTACTGAATACACCCCTGTCCATCTAATCAGCTGATGGTCAGTTTCCTTTCGTTGTTCACTTTTTGCATAACAAAAACTGATTTGAAAAAGTTATTTATTAATAATGTCGAAAGCCGCAGGTAAACTTAAAATTTTAAAGAAAACAGCCGATAAAATTACACACACAACCAAATTAAAAACTAACATACCTGCTGGTATGGCAGCTGCTGGTCCCCCGCTAGGTCCAATGCTTGGTCAGGTTAGTACTGATATATGAAACATTATCATATTTATACTCATATATATTACATAGCGTGCTATCAATATTGCTGCATTCTGCAAAGATTTTAACACACGGACAGCAGAAATAAAAGAAGGCATTCCACTCCCATGTCGTATTTCAGTTAACAGCGATCGCAGCTACAACTTGGTTATACACTCTCCACCTGCTACCTTTTTGCTGAAACAAGCTGCAGGCATTCCTCGCGGTGCTATGCAACCAGGCCGGGAAATCGCCGGTATGATCACTTTGAAGCATTTATACGAAATTGCCGCAATTAAAATACAAGACCCACCTAATACCTTATTAACAATGCAGGTGAGGCCAACAAATTATAATTACAGCATAATATTTAATTCAACTAAATGTGATTTTGAAATATTTTTTTAGCAAATGTGTGAAATGCTTGTAGGTATTGCACGCACCTGCGGAATAAAAATTGTACGAGAACTGAATCCAGAAGAATATGCTAAATTCTTGGAAGATCGACAAACTATTGTTGCAGAACAAAAACGTGAATTACAAGAAAAACGTGAAGCAAAGATGTTGAGGACAGGTTAAGTTTTGATTTACGTTTATTTAATAAATACTTTCTATATGAAAAAAAAATAAAAATAATGCTATGCAATTCCAAGTTGTTTTCGGTCCTTGGCAGCATTTTTCTTCCGACGCTTTTCTAAATGCTTGTTGAGTTTACCCGATTCCTTAAGCTTTTCGAACTGGGTGACCAATTCTTTAGCACGTCGCTCCTCTGAAAAAGTATGTTAAATAGCGGTTTTTAATGAACTATTTCTGTAATCGAACTACTCACTTTTTGTTTTATAATGCGGCTTAAGTCCTTTCTGAATCGCGTCTTGAATCTCTAATTTTTCACGTTTCAGCTCCTGTTGTTTTATGTGCCATTTTCTTTCTTCAACGTTTTTATTAACTAGCTTTTGTATCTCTGTTTGCAGACTCTTACGATCATCGCTGTTAGTCGTTTCTCGTAACTGTTTGCGTAATTTTATAATATCCTTTTGGCGAATTCTAGAAAGAAATTTATAGTTTTCTTTGAAATGTTTTACATTAAAGTCTCCACAATTTTCATCAAATCGAGGATCACGCAATTTCTCGTCGGTTTTATTTCGTTTCATCTGTTCGATAGATACAAAAGGCACCTGTCTTTTAGCAGACAATTCGCGTGGACGGTTTTTATTTAATCGCTTAAATGATTTAAGTTTGTTCCTGCTTGACTTTTCAGCTTTGTCATTATCTACTCCCAAAATTGCTTCATTGTATACTTTTGCACCCAACTCCTCTTTTAATTTCATAATTTCTTCAAAGCTCATTTTACTAAGATCATCCCGAATTGAGTCCTTTATAAAAATATTAACAAATTACATGCATTAATAAATGTAAATGAATATTGTCTCATTGGCACATATGTATATTTATTAATAAAAAATTCATCCTACCCTCTGCTCTTCAGACTGGACTGAGTCCTCACTGTCTGAAGATGATGACAACATTTAAGTATATTTAATTGGATTAAATGTTATAAGGTAACAATTTGAACACTGAAGTGTTTTTTTATATTATACGCAAAAATTAGTTTTTACTAGAAGATATAAATCACATTTGATTTTTGACCCACAGAATTGTTACAGCTGTCAAAATAAAAAATATATCGCAATATTTTCCCCTTATTGATAGTTAAATAATCGATTAATTTATGAAATCTGAGTTTGAACAGGTTACTGCAGAAAAACTTTTCATTCTATACGTTTGTCGTTCGATTTACATTCAATTCATAAGATCTTTGTTATAAGTACTTGTAAAATATTAGTAAAAGTATTACTGCTATATAAATCGACATTACAAATACGACAAACAGAAAAACGTATTGCGAGGACAAGTGTTGTATATAATGTTTAGAAAGTTCAGGTGGTTGTGCAAACTTTTTGTGTTATTATTTAACAACACTGTCACATAACAGTTTCTAAGTTATCGATAACTATTTTTATTGTCAATGAATCGAAGCACATATGTTTGTAATGACAGGAAAAGTAAATAAATATATTTTATAATTTACGGATCATTAAATTAGCAACAGTCGAGAAGAAAAACGGAGAGCTAAATTCACTAACTACCATAAGCTAAGAAAATATGGCGTTTATTTATTTAGACAAAGAACTTCTACTCAAAACAAATGTGGAAAAGTGCTTAGAAATTAAAGAATTGATTTCACAAAAATTTGTAAGTTTTACTTTCTTTAATATATGAAACCGTTTAAAATACGTGTGTTTATGTTTTGCAGGGCTTGTCATCAAATGAAATATATCTCGAAAAAGATGGACGTCGACTCTCAGCTAATGACAATATATCTGGTGTGGCACAATGTCGGGTACGCGTTTTAGGTGGCAAAGGCGGATTTGGTTCTATGCTACGTGCCATTGGTGCACAAATAGAAAAGACAACAAACAGGGAAGCGTGTCGAGACCTTAGCGGGCGCCGTTTACGTGACATCAATGAAGAAAAGCGCCTCAAATCTGTTTTGGAGAAAATGGGAGACTTAGAACGAGAATCTCAGGAACGAAAAAAACGGAAAATTGAAAAACTACTGTCAGTTCCAAAGCATGATTTTAAAGACGAAGAGTATGAAGACGCTAGAGCGAAATTAGAGGATAAAGTAAACAGCGCGGTAGAGGAGGGACTTAAGAAGAGTGAGGATAAACCAGGTACTAGTAGAGAATCGCTGAAACGTAAGCACACAAAATCAAGTGTAGCAGACCCCAAAAGGAAGAAAAATGCTCTATGGATTGACGACGATCTTTTAAACTCTGATGAAAGTAGCAGTGAAAATTCTTCTGATGAATCTACGTTACAAAAAGTAATAGCCACTAAAGAAATTGATGAAAAATCGAACAAGATCCAACAAAATCCAGGAAAATAATAGGAAGTTAGTTAATTTTGGTATTGCCTATTACGTCTAACTCGTTTTTATTTAGTACAATTTTGAACAAATATATATATATATTCAGGGAATATAATACTATAGTTTTATATTTGAATTGTAAATATAGTTTAATACGAGAAACAAAGAGAAATTAGTCATTTGCAAACTGAGACGAGACCCATGCCAAACCCCATTTTAAGTTTGTCAACATAAATTTCAAAGCCTTGGTCCACTGTTCCTCCGAGTTGAATTGTATTCTGAAAATAATCATATTTAGTCATATCGTAAAAAAAATTAATAAACAATGGGAAACTTACTTAATTGAATAAGAATTTCCCGTGGACGGATCTATGATTTTTCCTTTCTCCATTTTGTATGGCAAAAGAAATTCAGTGTCACGTTTTTCTACTTCTTGCCTAAATTGTGTTAAACAATCTAGAAAAGCTACCATTGCAGCGTCGAATTTTGTATCCCAAAAGAACTTGAATCCTCCGGTTCCATACAAAGGCAGTTCACGGTTTTCTCCAATCACTTCAACGTATGAATGATTTCCAAAAGGTACAATTCGATAACGTTCAAATGTTAGTCCTATTTTTCTTGCAAGAGCACATAGTAACAAAGCTGTTTGTCCCCAGGCAGCATTTATTTCTGACCAATCCACAGAGGCAGAAGGCAATCGGCCAAGTCTAAAATTATTTATAGTACCAAAATGGCCAGCATGCCATATATGGAAGGTGATATTAAAAATATTTGCATCCTTCAATTTTTCAAGTTGCTGCTCTGCATAACTTATTTGGCACTCGAGGCTTCGTTTCTCATCCTCTGTGAGCATTAGTTCTCGACGATGCTTCGTATATTCACGCCAGTATATTGCCTCTTGTTGTTGAAGTTTGATCTTTTCTTCTTCCTCTTTTTTAACTTCTTCATTCAAAGTTTGCTCCTCAAGTTTTAGTTTTTCTAACTCTGCCAACATTCGAGACTCGTTGTCTTTCAGTTCATTCAATTCTCGCTCTAACTCTGCGATGTTTGGACATTCTTGTTGCTGTTCCAGATTTTCCAAGTAGTTTTTATAATCACGCCATTCTTGCTCTGCTATTTTTAGTTCCTGATCCATTATTTCTAACATGGAGTCAGCACAATCTCCACATAATGGGTGATCAATTTCCGAATTCGAAGAGAGGCAATCAAATAATTCGGCTTTTAGTTTAAAAGAAGCACTCATTTTCTTTTCGCGACCATCCGAAACAAGCATGAAACCAGTGCCATTTATTGAATCCGACAATCGGAATGGAGGTACAAAATGATCGAAAACATTGACGTCATGAGTGTCTAGCACATTTTCATTACCCGAATAAATAGGTACTATAAAATATTAATGATTTTATAATAATATTGATAAATAAGAAAATTAGTTATGCTTACATTTAAGTTCTGCCATGGAGTGCACATCGATGTTATCCAGGCTTTCCTCCAGAAAGATCGGTTGCATACAACTTTGGCAAGCAAAAGAAACGGCCACTTTATCCCCCTCACTCATTTTTATATTCTGCTAATAAAACTGTAAATAATTACGTACTCAATAAACTTCACCTACATTGCCTTTGTTACGATTATGCATTCTTTGTATACGTAGAGATGGAACTATTCTGGTAAAGATGTATATAAATTAATGCACGATACTTTTTAATCGAAACTAAATTATGGATGTGACCATTGGCTACTAAGCATTGTGGACACATATACATTTAAAAATCAATATTAATGAAACTGAAAGATAATAAAGGCACTATTTTTTAATATTATTCGCCGTCAAAGATTTTGCTGACTACAATTTGTCAATAAATTAATGAATTTACATATTTTGTGAAGCAGGCTTAAGTTCGATATTAAGTTTGATAGCCTGCAAGCCAACTATCAGTTAAATTTTAGCCCTCAAGGTCTCTAGCGGTTAACTCACCTGTTAATTACCTAATAGCGCTACCAGGCATTTCTAATATCAGCTATTCGACTTATATTTAAATTCGCATATAAATTGATTTTCACTAGTTTCATGAGATAAAATGTATTAACAGTACAACACAACAAACAAATTTTAATTGTTATCGCGATATGTTAGTAGATTCAGCTTTACGCATCGCCCACGCATGTTATGTAGTTCCGCCTTAAAGCCAAAACAATTAAATAATAAATTTGAATGCTGCGGACGGTGTTTAAAAATTTGCTGATTCTCATGTTTCATTTGAAATTGACAGTCCTTAGGTGACAGATTGAGTTTAATTATCACTCCGAGAAATCAGCTGACTTTAATCGGCAATAGTGTATGAAAAGATTATACATCAAAAGCAAAATATTCAGGAAATTAATTCTCTTAAGTCTTTGAAAGAAATAGTTGTCTAAACAATAAACGATCATTCGGATTGGTAATCGTAAACAGTTATTATTTAGCTAGTGGGACACAGTCAAAGTAGTCGTACAACAGAATGGTATCATATTTTGTACCGCGTGGGCGCTTCCTTATTAAAGCAGGCAGTTTGAGACAAGCAGCTCATTTGAAGCAAGTTCAACAACAACAGGAACAAGGAAAATGGCCCATGTTGCGTCATTTTCGTCAAACTTTTTCAACAAAGTTAGCTAAAGATAAAATACCTAACGATTCGAAACAAGCGAATATAAAACCAATTGTTCGTTGCAACAGCACCTTGGGAAAGGCCGGCCATAAAACAGAAAAGAAATTCAATAAACAAGATCTTGTGAACCGTAGTGTTTGGACAAAATGGACCGGCTTTCTTTTACGGTGGACACCTGTTGGCATCTGTCTTTTTGGGGTTATAGAGTGGCAGCTACACAAACAAAAACGTGAAAAGGAAAACTTGCCTCGTACTGCATCGTCTTTCCAATCAAAAGTATACTGCTCCTTACCACTCCGAATAATTAGTCGGTGCTGGGGCTGGTTAGCTGCGTGCTACGTACCTGTTTATTTGCGGCCATATATTTACGGTTGGTACTCAAATATGTTCGGTGTTAATTTGGATGAAGCGTTATATCCTGATTACAAATACTATAAAAGCCTTGCGGAATTCTTTACTCGACCACTAAAAGAAGGTGTGCGTCCAATTGATCCCAATGCTGCCATTATATCTCCTGCAGATGGACGAGTTTTGCACTTTGGAACTGCGCAGAACAAGTTAATAGAGGAAGTGAAAGGTATCAAGTATAGTGTATCGTCATTCTTAGGACCAGTAACATGGCACAAACGGTTAACTGGTGAATTTACGGAAGAATTGAAAGAGAATAAGGATGGCACAACTGAACTTTTTCAATGCGTAATTTACTTGGCACCTGGTGATTATCATCGTTTCCATTCGCCTGCTGATTGGCAACCAAAGTTAAGACGTCATTTTGTCGGCGAACTGTTATCAGTTAATCCACGCGTAGTTACTTGGCTTCCCGATCTGTTTTGTCTGAATGAAAGAGCTGTATATTTGGGCAATTGGAAACACGGTTTCTTTAGTTATGCAGCAGTGGGTGCAACAAATGTTGGTTCGGTACAAATATATATGGATGAGAATTTAAAAACTAATCGTTGGATGGGTTTAAAATTTGGAGAACATAGAGATCGTCATATTTACGATGAAATTGAATTAACGGATAATAAAAAGTTCGGGCGAGGTGAATTGCTGGGACAATTCAATATGGGTAGCACAATCGTGTTACTGTTTGAAGCACCTAAGAACTTTAAATTTAATATAAACATCGGTCAAAAAGTACAAGTCGGCGAATCTCTAGGTATCTTAGAGTAAGTCAATAAAGCAGCCACAATCAGTGGACTTTGGCTGATGAACTTCTTGAAAAGAAGTAAAAATGTGCACACGATCTTTATATAATCGTGATGACAATGGAAATGTTTGAGATGATGATATACGTGCCAGTAACTGAATGTGATTCGCATACACGCGTTAAAGCGTTGTCAGAGTTAATATTTGTTTGTATAGTGTGTTTTTTGTCATATTCGTTCGCTACTAAAGGAACCTGCTAAGTTAAGCTTGAAGCTTAATATTCGTTGTAAACATTAAAAATTTTATAAGCAAGTTAAGTATATTTCTAGTACAAAACTTGTAAGCGGTTTCTTATTTCTCTATCGAACAGAAATATATATGATAAAAGTTTAAAATTTTTGTTTACAATTATTCAAAACTAATTTAGTTGCTCGTTTATTTAATCTATGTTTGTAAAATGTATTAAAAATAATTCTTTATCATTTATGTTTGGATATTATCTGTCATCTTAAACCTCTCAAACGTTTGGGGTAAAAATCGTCTTTTATGATCAGATATTGTAATATTTTAAAGAAGCTAATAAAAATACATTATAAACAACATACATATTTATGCTTAGACTGAATTATTTTACAGATTCATTAGAAATGTTTAATAGTTTCTTGAAATAAGCAAAAAAGGAATTTCCATAGTCTGAACTGGTAAACAAATCAATAATAATGAGTTTTTTGAAAAATGGTGAAAGAAATAAACAACTTTTTATGCTAACAGACGTGTGTCGTATATGTACATATGTATATTCAACTTGAACAGCCGATTTACAATAGAGAAGCCAAATCCGCTTATGAAAATATTTGTACTGATAAGAAATCCAAAGCGGAACTAAGAATATATGAAGTATATAAAACATCTAATAACAAAATAGTACATAAATACTGGCAAATAAATATGTGTCAATCAGCATTCCAAATGACCTATAGCATACCACCCACTAAGATTTTATTTCTAAGAGCAATTACATAGTATGCTAATTTCAATAATTTTTTTTTGTTATTTACCCATTTCATTTTGTATTCTATTAGCGAAAAAACAATTGCGAGTAAGTACATATTTATGTACATTCCACTACGAGTTGTTCTCAAATCAGAGTCATCTAAGGGCAACGTATCAAACGAAAGTATTAACATGTTAAAGAAAAACAGATAATTTTTTAAATGTGTATATGTTCTACGATTGCTGATAACGAGCCCACAAATGCGTAGATTTATAGTTAAAATATAATTCACGTAAATTTTCACGGTTTATTATCAGGAAATTATTTTCTGTGAATTTCAATTGTAAATCTGTCACATTGACCAATATTTGCGGTAAAAAATCAACTATTGGTGCCGGTGTACAGTTTTTTTGTGATTTGGACAATTTTTGGCCATAATTGCTTCCTGATTTATACAATCCAATGAAAAGGATCAGATGGAATTTAAAATTTTGTTATATAGGAAGTAGGCGTGGTTGCATGTGATTTATTTAAAAGTGGGCTCGTATAAAGTTCTCTCATACCACCTCCAGTGTAAAATTAAGTGTATCTAGCGTATTTTGTTATTGATTTATGGCGATTTTAGTAGTTTTTAACATTACCAGTGACATTATATGGGGAGTGAGTGGTTAATGGCGTTTTGTGGGCGTGTCAGTGGTCTGATTAGGCCCATCTATGAACTCCGCATTACAAAGAACCAATTGTGTGTACCGAGTTTCATAAAGATATCTTCATTTTTACTCAAGTTTCATCTTGCACGGACGGACAGACAGTCACCCGGATTTCAACTCGTCTCGCCATCCTGATCATTTACATATACATATAACAGTTAGGCGAACAAAACTATTATATAAGGTGGCGCAAAAATAACCTTCCGATGTTTTTGGCTGTAATTTAAAAAAAAATGAAAAACTTTGATTCTGCTTGTGGATTATTTTTATTTGGTCTTTTAAATTTTTTTACATCAAGTCGAGAATATGATATCATGTAAATCTCAGCCGCCACAGTTGATTGTCATTTGAGCCCTGTTTTCAACTTCCGATAGGTCTCAGGCTTGTTGACATAAACCCGCGGCTTCATAAAGAAGTCTGGAGCGGTCGAATCAGGCGATGTTGCTGGCCAGAGCAAATCGGGGATTAGGCACCCGGGAAATCCATCCTTCAGCATATCGGTTGTGGCACGTGCAGTGTGTGCCGTTGCACCGTCCTGTTGGAACCAAATGTTTTCCAATCCCAATTCATCAAGTTACGGCAAAAAGAACTCGTTGATCATTGCTCTGTAGCGCTCACCACTTACAGTAACCGTTTGGCCCGCGACGTCTTCGAACAAAAAATGTCCGATGACTCCTCCAGCGAAAACAGCACACCATACTTTGAGCGGGTGTAATGGCTCTTCGTGGGTTACACGCGGATTTTCAGTGCCCCAGAAGCTTTCAAATTGGATGATTTATAAAATGTTTGTTAAGCATCCTGATTTGAAGATCTTATTTGTCTCAGTAGTGTGTGCGAATAAGTTTTTTATTTAAATGTGTAGCTCAAAGTATGTCAGTTTTTTTTTGATGCCGTTAATATTTTTCTATAAAATTTGATGTACATACTTATGTACATACATATGAAATTACATTTTTATATTTGATTCACTACTGATTTGTGACTTTTTCCACGTTGCTTTCTTAGCTCGTTGCAACATTACCCCATCTTAGGAATATGTTTCTCAAAATAGCTCCTAAAGTGGTCTTACCATATCATCTTTCTTAATCTCGATGATCTTAATAAATTCAATACGTCCGGAATAACTAGTAAGAAAATTTCTTCCTCCGAATCACCAACATTATTATTATTGTAATTAAATTAAACACTTCCATTTGAAAAAAGATATCTTCTGGGCGATGCATGAATATGAAAAATATTAAAATCACTTTTTAATATAAAATATATTTAAAATGGTTATCAACTGATAACGATGAAGATTTTTAAACATGATTACATTTGAACGAAAAATCGATGCCTGATGCCACTCCTTCGATTTCGATAAATTTTGATATTTATTTTTTTATACTTTATATAACGTCTCTGTTTTTATAGTGGCGTAAATAAACTACAGAACCATTTGGCGCAAGTAACTAACGTCATTTCAATAGTATATTACCAGCTGCAACATTTAGTCGTTTTATTTATATAATTTGTTATTTTTGTCCATTAGACCTATATAAGGAAAATGATAACTAAAGTTATAGGAATCTCTACTACTTTGGGAATGCGAAGTAACAAAAATTGTTTTGCGTTTTCTGAGCTGTTGCTTAAATATGTGCATAAACATTTTATATTACAGATTTGGCTATACGTAATTTGGCAAGGATATCTAGTAACTTATACCACCTTAATATAACGCAGCGAGAAGTTCTTCAATCTTCTATCAAAACATACCCGGTATCCAAAAATTTTCACATCGTAAAGTTTAGCACGGAAAACTCACACCGAAAACCAATACCATCTGTACAGTATAATGATATTAAGGAGTTACCGAATCATCCTGAAAAATTATTAATTGACGTACGAGAGTTACAAGAACTTGAAGAAACAGGAAAAATTCCAACAAGTATAAATATTCCGTTAGACTCCGTGGTGCAGGTGTTGGCAGAAGACGTTAGACCTCAAATGTTCCTGTCCAAATATGGTCGTCGAAAGCCAACTTTTGATGATGAAATAATTTTTACATGTAGGCTTGGAAGACGTGCCTTAAAAGCTGCAGAAATTGCAAATGCCATGGGATTTAAAAATGTAAAGTTTTATGAAGGATCATGGGAGGATTGGGTCAAAAATGAACAAAAAAATTAGAATTACAAGATTGTTTTAATGAATTGCTTGGCGCTTCTAATTGACCAAAAATGTTCTTTTCTGCATAGCCAGAATGAACCGGTCTGGGTCTGTCGCTTCCGTTGCTATGCTGTAAAAATTACAATAGTCTACTTTTGTTTAATACAAATTTTTGCCTAAATTATACGATATTATCTGTTAAATATTTCAACAAAATAATGTACTTATGTATATTTACTAACGGCTCTCTTTCGTTACATAACGTATGAAAAGCTTGACTATGGATTTAGATAAAGACTCCTTAAGTGCTGAACACAGTTTGTGTAACAAATGAAGTGCAAGCTTATGAAACTGGTATATATAAGAATTTTGCATTTAAATGAACAATCTTTGCATTTACCTCTAAGAAAGTTTTAAAACTATTATAAATTATGCACATTTTTATTATGAAATAAATAGCATTGCTTTGCTTTCAAATAAGAATAGACTTTAATTTTTGGTTTGAATAAGTTACTGAAATTTTGTACATTCTAAGCGAGTTGGTATCATATAACCACACATTTATCTGAATGCCAAATAATTTACTTTTAGGACTGATCAAACTTCATTTATATTTGTCCGTGCTTTGTCATTCATTAACTTAACCAATAAAAAAATTTATGTTAATAGTTTAACATGAACTAATTTGCTGCTCATGGCTTTTATACAAAAATATTCCTTTATAAGAATACTAAGAATAAAATAAGTGCGAAATAGATGCCAATTTGTTTACATAGAAATAGCATTTAGCGCAAACTTATTAAAATAAATATATATTGCCCAAAAAAATAGATACAAATGTATGCACAGAGAACGTTTATCATCATTATAAATATGATAAACGTTCTCTGGTATGCATATACGATATGTACATACATAAGTCTGGTATTGTAGAATAATAAGCACAGATTTGAGGTAAACAACTTATTAGCAATGACAGAAACCTACAACAACAATATGCGTCGGTCTTATTAGTTTTATTTTGTTTTGTTCTAAAGATGTTAATGAATGGCAAAAACAATAAAAAATAGTACAGCTATCACCTGTTTAATGAGATTTAAAGTTACTCTTTTCTGTTTGTTTGTGATCATAAATTGAGAGAAATTCCAATAAGAATTAAATGAGATATTAAAAACTCTAGCACAGTTTACTGTCCTGTGAATGGTTATTAATGAGGAAGAAATAAACTTAGTTAAATTGGCATGACTAAATGTTTCCATATGTACCCCACAGGTTCCCACAATACACCGAGCATTATAAGCTTTTAATAGCAGAAATAGCTTATAGCCCATTCACATTGTCGGCATTTGAACTAACGAGATTTATCGGTTGGTAGTCAATAGCCAATGCACCAGCCCGGTGCCCGATGATTAAAAGTATCGACTATAAATGCAACCATGGGCTCATCGTTATTGGCTCTTCTTATCAAACTTCAGAAGAAAACTTTTAAGTAATAAACACTTCGTGTGTCTGCTTACTTGTACAATATTTAGCATTGTAGATGACTAGCGTAAAAGTAAATAAAGGGGAATTGAAACTTTTTAATCAGTTGAAGCAAAGGTAGTGGTCGCGTCAGTTGAAATTTATTTTAGTAGTAATTAACAAACGGATGATCCAATAATATACGTATTTTGGGTATACATATACATCTGGCCGGTTCGACAATATAGTACCTGTCTGATAAGAAAAATATTTGATTTAGCACACTTTAAAAAACAAGAGTGAGTACATATACATACTTTTAACCTACTTACATTTATATTCACCTGCGAAATAAGCCGACCTTTGATGCGTTGAGTGGAAATTTTGTATTAATTATACATGTATACTATATACTTATATATATTTATTTAATAGAAAAAAAATTACAAAACCTAAAGGTTAATTGAATATTGTCAATATATAATTAAATTATTTATTTTTTAATCGAGATAAGATAGTTACTATCACAAAATCTGTTTATTAACAATCTACAGCCTAAGTTCGATTTGGTCCAAAGTGCGTCAGTGTTTTTATTTTAATTTTTTTCTGAAACTATGAACCCATTCATGTGCATATACAAAAATTTTGGAATGATTCTATTATTCGTTATACATACATATGTATGTATGTATAGTACATATCTGGGTATGTGTTTAAATAACGGCTATAATGTTTATTTATGTCAATTTTGTAGTATACCATCATGACTACCTTGCTTCCTGGAAATATCGTCTATGCCGGACCAATTACTTGCACTGAAACTCATGCATACAATTCTCTAGGACATTATATTCTGGAAAAATACAAGAGTTATGGTACCCAAACAGTAATGATTGACGCAGTAACCGGACAAGAGTATACTGCTAAATATATGTATGATTCCGTTGTGCGCATGGCTCATGTATTACAGCATTTAGGTATCAAAGCAGGAGATGTTGTAGGATTGTCCAGCGAAAATAATGTACGTTTCGCTATTACCTTGTACGCTTCATTTGCCATCAACGCTACGGTGGCTCCCCTAAACATAACTTATTCTGAACGTAAGTAAATCTTATTTTTAAAATTATTTAAAAAACTTTTATATTTATTTATATCAAAATATACCAAATCTTTGGTGCAGGCGAAGTTCATCACGCAATTAACTTGTCTAAGCCGAAAGTGATATTCGCTTCCAAGCTGACAGTAAATGTTATTGAAAAAGTGGCAAAAAATAATAGTTTCGTGAAATCAATTGTTGTATTTGAACCTAGTAGTTCAAATGACAAAATTTTGAATTTTGACGAGCTTATGAAGAGTACAAAAATTACATCAAAAGACTACTTTGATACGGCTCCAGCGAATAAAAAAGATGATGTCGCACTGATAGTTTGCTCCTCTGGTACCACCGGCTTGCCGAAAGGCGTGCAACTAACACAATACAACGTTCTTACTACGCTGGATTCGCAACTGTTAGTTAAAAGAAATTTTATTTTTTTCTCATAAAAGACTCTTTGTGACCTAGATATCATTTTTGTATATTTTAATAGTGAACCAACATCAATTCCAATGGGCGAGGTTACATTACTCACCGTTATACCTTGGTTTCACGCATTTGGCTGCTTAACATTAATTACAACAACAGTTTTAGGAACCACCTTAGTGTATTTACCGAAATTTGAGGAACATCTTTTCTTGGGAGCCATTCAGGTGAATAACGACTAGCTGAATTTTAGTTAGTGTATGATATAGTAATTTCAATAGAAAATTATATGATTTGAAAAATTGATTTTCCTTAAGCTATTTTATTTTTCCCTTACCTTATATTAACTCACAATTTTTGTGTATTTATATTCTAGAAATATCGCGTTTTAATGGCATTTATGGTGCCGCCATTAATGGTGTTCTTGGCTAAACACCCACTTGTGGATAAATATGATTTGTCATCACTGATGGTTTTGCTCTGCGGTGCAGCACCACTAAGCAAGGAGACTCAGGATTTGATTACAGAGAGGTATGTGTCAAATAAGAAATTTGCATTAAAAAAAAACTTCATATTTTTGTATGCACTTTAGGATTGGCGTGCCCATCATTCGTCAAGGTTATGGTTTAAGTGAGTCGACGCTTAGTCTGTTGGTACAAAATGATGGGGCGTGCAAGCCGGGAAGTGTCGGCAGCATTAAATTGGGTATTTACGGTAAAGTTATTGACACGGAAACTGGTAGAGCTCTTGGTCCTAATCAACGAGGCGAATTGTGCTTCAAAGGCGATTGTATTATGAAAGGTTACATAGGGGATACCAAATCTACGCAATCTATGATAGTTGACGGATGGCTGCATACCGGTGATATTGGTTATTTTGATGACGATTTCGAATTTTTCATAGTGGATCGAATTAAGGAACTCATTAAATATAAAGGTTTCCAAGTGCCTCCAGCAGAAATTGAAGCTCTATTGTTGACAAATAAAAAAATTAAAGATGCGGCAGTCATTGGAAAGCCGGACGAAGAGTCTGGAGAATTACCGTTGGCATTTGTTGTTAAACAACCGAATGCTGACCTAAGCGAAGATGAAGTTATTAAATTTGTAGCTGAGCACGCTTCGCCAGCGAAACGCTTGCGTGGTGGTGTAATTTTCGTCGACGATATTCCAAAAAACCCGAGTGGTAAAATTTTACGTCGCGAGTTAAGAGAAATACTGAAAAATCGTCGATCAAAATTATAAATATTCTGCTTTGTTTATAGATATATGTACGCAGAAATACAACCACTTGCATTTAATTAATTTATAAGATTTAAGGTATAGGGAGAAGCCCTTTTGCAAGGGCGAGAAAAGGAAACAAATGTTTTCAATTATACATATGGTAAATTCGTTTATTGGTTATGGGGTGAAGTTGAATTGTAAAATTCTGTACTAAAAACGAATAATTATGTGAATATTTTAATATTGATTAAAAATATAACAGGACGAAAAAGGAATACTACAAATGTTTATTTACTGGCAACTATGGCAAAGCAAAGTGTATATATTTATATATATGTATAAGACGTGTTTGAAGACAGTTTCACTTCTTTATTTGATCAGAGCTATACGTAATTCTAATGAAATCAATTGGACCCAAGAAAATTTACGCGAATAGGTTCATTAATACTGTAAATTATAAGGAAATATAGCATTATAGCCACTTGCTAGACATTATTATTAAATTTGGCAACTAAGTTTTAATTTGTATTTTAGTTTTTTAGCTGCCAGAAATCAGATATTCCCAGTAGAATTGAACTCTTTAGAATAAACAGGTAAGTTATTTTGAAAGTTCGAAATATTTACAAGAGATTAAATTAAGATAATAATTAAAAAATGTATGAATGAGCACAATTTGTTATAACTACTTTATTTCGACATTCCTAAAATTGAGTTTACACATGAAAAAGAATATATGCAGTTACAATATGAATATAACACTGTAAACTTTTATTGAATCTTAAACACTTCTGCAAATGATGGATTGTTTTTTCTTTTCTTCCTTCTGAGGTTTTAAATAATACTTAAGACAGTTTGGAAGAACACTGATTGCATGTTGCCCAAGGTGTTAGTTTATTAAGACACAGGTAGACAGGTTTTCTACGTTAATTTGCTTAAAATTAATTTGAATCCACACAGGCATATTCAGAAAATTTACTTTATATATATGTAATATGTAATTTTGTATATATGAAGGTATGTGTGTAATTTATTTATTCGTTTTTTAACAATTTCATCCGAATTTTACGACATTACATGCTTTAAAATTCTTATTCTCATAACAATTACAAAGCTTAACATTTTAAGTTCTTCATTCGAACTACAAGCATAACAGCTACGATGATACATATATACATACATACAAACATATGTATATATAAAAAGCAGTCCGAACCAACTTGCATGAAATAACAGAAAAAAGCGAGAGAAAAATAGCATTTATATTACCTGATGCTTCGAATATTTCAATATAATGTTCTCAATTCGTATACAAGGACATCTGTTTTTGTAATAAATGCGTTTCCAATTAAAAATTACTGATTTAGAATTCTATTGATGTGAATTCAATAAATTTAAAATCATACATTTCAACATTTGTGAGTATTTTTTCATAACTTTTTTATATTTTTTATGAAATATTTATATTATTTCGGCTTTAAATTGAAAGATCTATATTTTTAGAAAGCGGTTTATCCTCAGGCAAGTACAAAACACTTCTTGAAACTAAAATACTCGTAAATACTTGCTGGTGCACTGAAAACTACTTTTTGAAATAGAATATGCACGAGCCAAAGGCTTTTTTTGGGTACCAAAAAATCTTAAATTTATGCGTGTGTTACATATAAAAAGATTTAGCGAGTTTCTAACGATTTAGCGCGAGTAAATAAAGAAAAATTAAAAAATAAAATCATAGAGGACAAGAAACATGAAAAATTTAAGAAGAAAAATGTATATCTGTTGTCATTCAATAATACCTATGTGAAGTAAATAAATAACCGGCATTTAAAACACACAAACCAAAATGTTTACTTTCATTAATAACAGATAATTTTTGTGTTTTTTAGTTTAGCTGATTGTCAGCGATCAAAGAGGAGTCTATATTATAACATCTGGTTGAAACACTTCGGTCTTCTATACTACCACAGTTTCAAATCACATTATGAAACTTTGACAACATTCACCTAAGCTAATCCATTATATGATTACACAGTAATCTCCATGCGATTCGCTTTGCGTGTAACTTTCGGTTGAGATTGCACCAAATCGGACATCCCACCATATTTAAATGAGAATATAATTGTTTGTTGACCGAAATTGGCTTCAAATCTGTAATGTAAATTATATGCTATTTAACTTGTTTCTCTAAAGCATTACATAGATCACAGCTTACTCGGTGCTAATGTGTATTTCTGGTGGTTTTCCTGTGGCATTTTGTATGACAAGAAACATTTTGGTTACAATCTCGATGACATGCCCCGTTTGAAAAACAAAATCACCCTTTTTTCGCCCAAATTCAGACTATACAGAGGGATGGTTAGAAATTAGATATTTGTAAATTTTATAAATAACTACCGCTTTGACGTGAAATACTGCAATGTCATCCAGATACGGGCTCAAGGACATGCGATAAATCTCCGATGCAGGCACACGATATTTGATTTGTAACGTGCGTTGGTCAAGCAGGAGTAATGACGACGTTGACAATACTAATAAAATTGGCACAAACTACGATTTTAACGAGATATTAAAATATATTGGATTGGTTGCATTTATTTAAATACGCGTGATTTTACCTTCCCACTGGAGCGCGTTATTTTATTGATAATGTCAGCGAATACCACATATTGATCATTTGTTTCCACACACATTTTTTTCCATTGTTGGTTATGCCGCAGCCTCACATAATCACCAACAAATGGGTGACCCACACTGCATGAAGAAATTAACATATAGGTTCGTATAAAAACAAGAGAAATCGTTAACTTCGTTTGAAGAAGCTATAACACTTTGTTAAGAGTTTTCATACGATAACTTGATTTCGATCTGTCGGTTTGTATGTCAGCTATATGCTATACTGTTACTGTCTTTTACAATAATCCATGTCAAAATTCGTGCAGATGTCTTAACAAATAAGAAAGTTTTCCATACAATGACTTGATTTTAATCGATCAGTTTGTATGGTTATATCCTACAGTTCCCTCAAATGAGCAGCTGCTGGGGAGAAAAGGACGTGAACAAAATCTCAAAAACTGAAGGACAAGATCGCGAATATACAGACAGACGGACATGGCTATATTTTATAGGGTATCCAACGTTTTCTTCTTGGTATTACAAACTTCGTGGCAAATATTACCAGGGTCTAAATATATTTGTTGCTCACCTTCGCGAATATGATGCTTTGCGATCCTTAAAGATAATACTGGCAGTAACTTTTTCGCGCATACGGTTGCGTGAGGTCTGATCGAAAGAGCTGCGATAAATATAGCATTTCCACCGATGGTATATGGCGCGAAGTAGACGTGACGTTTCAGCAAGAAATTTAGGCGCTGTTGGCCACTCTGTGGAGAGCGGACTTAACGTGTTTGGTGGCAAACGCATCGGTATGGTTAACAGGAAATGCCTAATTTTCCAATGCCGGTAATATCTGGATATAATATCGACAGCCCAATGCACTTGGCGTTTATACTTCATAACCGTATATTCTTTGCGTGCCTGAAATTAAAGAAAATCGTTCAAAATGCTGTTGGGATGCAAAGTGCATGTTGTTTTAATTTGAGACCAAGTTTTGCTGGTGTTATGCTTACACTTCGATAGAGGCTCCACAGGTGTTTTCGGCCCTTAAAGGGAATGCTAAAGCGACATTCCTTTATAATTAAACAGCACATGCATCAGAAACAATCAAAAGCGAACAACGAACTATTAACACATATGTATGTATGTATGATTACAAGTATTTACACATGTATCTACGTAGTACATAGATACATATGTATGTATATTGTATATATATATATATATATATATATATTCAAATATGCTGTAGATAATAAGCAATACTTCAACTACCATATAACCACAACGCATAAGCTAAAAACAAAATAGTTTATCAAGGGACTCACAACTTCTCATAACGCATCGTAAAATGATGAATTTATATATTTTTACAAGTTTTAAAAATTTGTTGTTGGATTTACAAATAGAAATGAGTTGAAGCAATTACAATTCTCAACGCTATGTTTTTGGTTCGTTTTAACTTATAACTTTATGAGACTATATAAATAATTACAAAAGTGCAGTTATATGAAACTCCTCTATATAATTACAAAAGTGACTATAAACAGCCATATTAAAAGCTAATAATAATTATTAGTAATTTTATAATATAGTAATACAGGGTAGTTATTTATTTCCTTTTTTCTTAATTTTTGCTACAAATATACGCACACTCAACAAACTACTGCAAAGTTATACTAACATGAGAGTACTCAATTTACTCACCCGCCATGTGCGCCAGGCGCTCGCGATTATAATCTGGCTTTGACGCATGCGCATAAAATGTTTTCGTGCCACATACATACGAAATTTTGTCTGGATCAATATGGCTAATTCATTGATGCGCTCCCTGCGAAATTGTTCCAATTCATATTCGGTGCGTGGACTGCGTACAAACACGTTTTTCGTGCCGATTGTAAATTCCGCCGCTGGTAGTGGTAAGTTGCGTATGATAAGCGCAACACCTTCCACAATACTGCAACCAGGAGCATTGTCCGCACTCACATTGCCACGATAATGCGGCCAAGTTGAGCTATTCAGCAGTTTGTAGCGATTGTAGAATTTTGCATGCGGCAAATGGAAGCAATGACCCGTGCGGCAGAGGTGCACCAACGGCATTAGGGACATATAACGCACCTGATGCTGCACCAATGCCAAATCAAAGGTAAGCGGTTGCTTGCATTCATTCGGTTTTATACAGAACACATAATGGGAACGTCGATTCTTTATTATGGCTAATAACGTATGCAATTGTGTACGAACGTTGGAACTCAGTGTTATCGGCTTACGGTTCACTTGTCGTCGAGGATTGCCTGAAAAAAAGTGCGTTACAAATAAATTGCTAGATTTTATGGTAATGAATGAGAAATAATACGGAATAACATAGACATATTTTCTCTACTCAGCTCGTTACACTGATTTTTTTATAGATATATTTCATAAGGTATCCTGTTCAGGGTATAAAAACAAATATTTGCTCATACAATAGCAAAATAAATATTTTTCTTACAATTAATTTATTTTATTTACCTTCTGGAAAGAGACTCTGAACTAAAGGAAGTTTACTTTGGTGCATTGCCCCACTAACATACTTTGGCAAAACGTCCGAATTCTTTTCTAAAAAACGATGTATCGAGTAACTAACGACATTGGCAAAGTGGCGTATTCTAAAATGAAAACATGTTACAGATATTTTTTATTTGCATAAATTAAGGCTTAACTCACTTGAAGCACAGTGAATTCTGACTGCCACTTATAAAATTCGGGTGCCCTGCACAACACTGCTGAATGCGTAGCAAAAGTGATTCATTGCTGTTAAGATGCGGCTCATTAATAATTGCTAAAATACCATAACTTGGCTTATCGATAAGTTCACAAATTGACTCATTATCAAAAAAGTCGACGCGTGCCCATTCAAGGCCTTCGCGTATGTAAAGTTCCTGTTCTAGTCTTAATACGTTGTGAACAAAATTCTGAAATTCAGAAATAAATCAGTTTTCAAGTTCATATTTTGGCTGTAATAATTTAAAAATTTAAACTGTTAACACGCTGATCATTTATATTTTTACTTTTTGGCTCTCAGTTCAGGGCTATAAATGTCTATCATAAATAATTTAGGCTTTTGGATATACATATGTATGTATATGTTTACCTGATGTATCTTTTCAGCGCTGTAATTTATTGCGAATTGCTCGAAGGAGTTGATTTCAAGCAACTCGAAACCGTAAAAATCGAGTAAAGCTAAATTCTTTTCACGTTGTGTAGATTTTAGTATTTCATTGATTTTATTCACCAACCAAGTAAATAGCCGGCCATAAAGTGTGCGACAAAGGGTGTTACGTGCGTTGGCTGCTTGACGAGCATCTAATTCGCAGCCTGTAGTAAATATTAAAAACGTGCAACACATCAAATTCATTACTTATTATTTATAGGTTAAACTGCATTTAAAAAGGTTATGTTACTTAGTGTAAGCCGTTTTTTTAAAGGATACTTACCGACATCTTCCATAGTGCTATTTGAGCAATTGGCTCGAGTAAGGCAATTTATTAAGATTTGAGCTTCTAAACTTAGTAAGTGTGCTGTCTCTTGCACTTCTACAGAAAAAAAGCAATTTATTATTAAATGTATATAACAGCGCTGTTTAACTATATAAAATTATGAATAAATACCGTAAACATTTGATATTTGACAGCCTTCAGTTCCGTCGATATTTGTTATGGGCACAAAAATGAAGTTTCCTAACTTTAAAACGATTGCAATGACACGAAGTATAGCGGTAACCTCATCACACGATAAGCCAAGAATTTCAAGAGATTTCTAAAGAAAAAAAAATTTAGTATTTTACAAAATTGTAGTAAAAGTTAAAATATTTGTATTTACACATACTTTGGTGTAGTGAAAATTATCGCGATCTTCTTCAATGGCAGTTGTATTCCTTAAGATATCGTATTTTTCCACATTCCTATACAGTTTTAGGGATTCTATAGAAAAGAATTAGAGTTAAGCTTGTTTGTGAAGATACCTTAATGGACATAACTAACGCGATAAACCAAATTATTAAAGCAGATTTTGTTGGAAAAAAAATCCTAGGAAATCTTTAAACTTCAAGAATATCTTTTAACTTTTTTGTTAAGTAAAGAGCTTCGATAAAACTTATAACCCTATTTTTACTTTCTTTTGAATACAAACTCACTTAACAATGGCAGATCAGCTCCCAACAGCAACTGGTAGAAGATGTGAAAATTTCGTTCCCCAATACCGGGATTGGTAATGCGGGTCTGAAATAATTTTATTTTTAGTCAAATTTAAGTAAATAGGTAAATAGTGATTACCTTTTCCAACATGACTTATAAAAAAATTGACAGACATGAAACGAATTATATTAATTTAAATATTTTTATCAAATATTAAGATTAAATTTTTAGATTATGTTGTAAATATATGTAGATGATAATAATATTCAGCTTTGTTTTTAGTCTACAGTCTAGAAACATTTTTATTTTTTTTACTTACAATGAGTTATGTGCACGCCCATCGGATCACCCTTAAAGTCGATTTCAATGTCGAACAGCTTGCCCTAAGGGAAATTTAGTTGTACATAAGCAATAGATAATAAAATTATATGTAAATTTATTTGTATGCAACCTACATAACGACTGGAATTGCTGTTCTTTAAGGTAACCGCGTTCCCCATGGCTTCGAGAAAAACATCGGCACAAGTGACACATTCTCGTAATCTTTGACTAGGCGACTTTCGACGCGATTTTGTGTTTGGCACATTCATTGTCCCTGAGAGTGATAGTGATGAAGAAGTTTGTGCACCAGTTGCAACACTACTTGGTATGGCCGTACAAGTGACGCCGGCCATCTGATTCTGTTTGTGTGCTTCGTAAAGAGAAATACGTTGTGTTGAACCAATCAGTGATGAACGGTCGGTTTGGCTTTCTGTGGAATGTTGTCGTAATAAATTACAGAAGCTACCGCGATGCATGGCTCTAGAAGGACCAGCTAAAAAGCTATGTGTAGTGGTCGTTTTGAATGGCATATTGCGAGAATCCATTTCAAGAGCTAAAGCGCGTGTACATTTACTGTGGCCACACTGGCGACAACCTCCGCTAGACACATTTCCAGAGTGGTGGGCACTATGCAGGTATTTTGACGATGTGGCAAAGCTTGAATTCATTAAATTGGCAGTGTTAATAGGGGTTGTTTGTGTTGGCTGGTGCTTAAAGCAAGACTTTGACGGATGTTTTTCAATAGTACGTGATGTAACCTTTCCATCGATATATGAAATATTTTCAGTACTTTTGTGATGAGAGAAATCGAAATCAACAATTTTCTCTCGCATATTACGCCGACATTGACTGCGATCTGAACTTTCAGCGCGAATGCGTTGTGCGGAGGCATTTGCAGTGCTATAACGCCGTGGTCCTGGACCAGGCGAAAGCGACTGACGACGGGCTGTATTTGTTATTGTCATGGCACTATCAGATTTTTTATATAAAGCAACATTTGGAACCGAACAATTGCTAGATGTACGTCGATGCATTTGAACATAACCACTGCCAGTACTACTATTGGATAATTCTTTTTTAAATAGTTGCGACGTCGTGATTTTATCTTGAATATGCGTGAGAAAATTAACGATCATTTTGAAGGATTCCGTCTTCCCTGCGCCACTTTCGCCTAAAAAATAAAAAGTTTACTTAAAATATTGCCGTATTGAAAACAAAAACCAACCTGTGAGTACAATACACTGATCTTCTCCCTGATCTTTCAGCGATTGAAATGCTAAATTCGTCAAACCGTAACTAAATAGAGAACGCTTATTAAGAAATTATCAATAAGAAATTTGTAGTCTTACATATGCGGAGGCAATTGAAATATTCCTTTGCTGCCATAGTTTCGTATGGTGTCTGACGTTCGTTCTGATATGTGATGATATGGATTCACAGCGACAACAGATGTTCCAATGTATGTCTAATAATAATAAAACATACATATGTAGATACATTATCTTAACCTTAAGAAATGTTACACGGTATACTTACGTATATGTGGTCACGTTTGTAGCGAAGGTGGATATTGTTAATAAAGCTATCTTCAGAAAGATTTTCAAGAAGAACTGAGTCCCATGTTCCAATTTCTTGTTCCATTATGCGCAATGATGTTTTTTGTTTTTATTTTCAGAGTTTGGTCAGCGATCGGGTTCAACAATTTATGCTAACTTATTTGCCAGAAATCAACAAACAGGCCATACTGGTGGATTAAAATACCATCGCCAATACAGCGCAGCGTACAAATGAATGCGTTTTCACAACTATACAAAAAAATGAATTATTTTGTTTTCTAATATAATTCTGTTTTGATATCGAACGCTCTAGGTAATCGCTATTAAAATCATAAGTAATTTTTACTTACTTTCAAAATAAACGATAAAAACTGGTCAACTTTGATTTAGAAGTGCATTTTGATATTGTATTGTTTATATTTATTTTGTATTAACAATTTAACCAGCACAATTTTCACAGTTACCCTCAAGCATTTTCACATTTTTCTACATTTTGCTGTGTTGACATTTATTGCACTTGACATTTGAGCCACAGTGAAGCTGTTTTAGAAAATACATATATATTTTTAAAAATGCACCATTGGATATATTAGTTTGTACTCTAACACAAATAAATAACAAAAAATAGAAAAATAAATGTTATTTTATTTTCAGTTATTTTTGTTAATATGAGTATGCATTCTTTTAATAAATGTTTTCAATTAAAATTTCCTAAAATCGATGAATAATTTAGATAATTTTTTGAACCGGCACTTAATGTTGTCTGAATATACCTAAATACATATTTCAATATAGGTATATATGTATATTGGAGTTAAGTCATGATTTTCTAAAAAAATTTCAGTTTTTAAAAGCGGTAAACAGGTAATTTACATATTTTAGCTTGTGCTTGACTTGGCAACTCAGTTATTTAAGTATGTCAAATTAGCGCAGCTGCGTTTGCAGTTTTTTATCTTGGCCATTCATTCGTTTTCTATGGTTCAAGTTAAAATGTTGTTTAGTTTACATATTTGTGTCTAACGTTGTAATGCTATTTATTAATTTAGTTTATATATTATTTCGTGTTTGAACGATTTATTTGACTTGTAAAAATATTGGATGTGCGGTCTGAAAAAAAAAATTAATTAAAAGTAGTTTATTAAATTAAATAAACGATTTCAAAGCGACAAAGTATACAAATAAAGTTAAAAGTTATTGTAAAGTGCAGTGTTTGATAGCGCTTGTAGCATACTACTTCTAAGTAAACTAAATAAAGTGAATTGGAATTCCCTTTGCGGAAAGAACTTCAACACAACCAATAAGCTAACAATTATTTGTTCAGCGACAGTGAATTGGAAATATGTATATTGATGTCTTAAGCAGTTACCATTGTTTGGGTCGCACCCATTTTAGTATTAAATTGGTTTTGTTTTAATTTTGTATTTTAAGTGTCACGCAAATTACGAAATTACGGTGTTTTTGGTGTGAAATTGTTAGTTTGGCTGTGCTTCGAAGTGAAGGTAAAAAATCGATTTGTAATTCCTGCCCAAAAAGTGATTGCCAAAATATCACCACCATTCTTCTTGTTCTGTTAAGAAAAAAATTGAATACAACCTTACTTACACTACTCCTGCATCTAGCAAATGAATCTTTTGTGAAAAATATACGAAATAAAATTTGTAAGAAATGTGGCACAAATTTAATCAGGGAAGGTGCTACAAATATGTGATTATACCAAAGAAAAATTATTTTTCAATGGTTCCAACGGTTTATTATAAATTACACTATATTATTGGTTTACTATTATTGCCGATGATAACATCTGGTCATAACTGTCAGCATTTTCATCCTAAAGCAGACGAGGTAAATATCAAATTTTAACAATACAATTGCATCGCAACATTTTTAAAATCATTTTTATTTAATGAATGACATTATATTGAATTATGTGTATACAAATGTACATATATGTACCATAAATACATTAACAGACGAGAATATCAAAATTTTATTATAGGAGTTTTAAGCGTTTTGTAATAATTTATTTAGTAAAATCTCGTCTCAAATCAAATCAAAATCAAAATTGTGTGTGTGTTAATTTGATTAAATTTGAAAACAATAGTAACGCATTAGTATTGTCGCCATATGACCTACACAATATACAGGTATATATTCATTTGTAAAATTCCCAAATAGTGTGGCGTTAATTATATCTTTAAAATGTCTTCTCATTTTCTTTTCAACATTACTAATGCAGTTTTTTGAAGGTCAATAGTGATTTGGTAATTCATAAATATTTATGACTGTAATTTAACGCCTTACCAAAAAACAAAGACAAATCTAATACAATATCCCAAATTTTGTCATGAATAATATGAATATTAATAAAATACTATTTTCCCTATACCCAATTTTTTAAATGGCCATTAACATTTCGCTGTTGCACAATTTTAATAATGATGACATAGACACATACCTACCTATTTAACTTGATAATTGAAAATTTATTTCGAAGGAAATCTTTAACCTATCTATAAAATCTATGCAAAATAGTATAAAACTAGTATCAAACTGGTACATATTTACATTTTTATATGCAGATAACCAAAATAAATATATAATAAAAAAATTAATAATAAAATACAGAGGTTAGAGGATTAAATTTTTACTGAATTGTGCTAATATAACTTTTTATTAGTATTTTCTTCCTCAACTGGTAGCAAGTAAATATATTTATAGAAAAAAAATAGTTTTCGATTGAACATTAATCAAACACTCAAATGTATATTTTCTTTCTTAGAAATGAACAAGGCAAACGGCTGCACCGAAGTTATAAAAATCTTCACGGGTAAATTTCCTTAAGCATAAAAGGACATATAAATATTTTTATCTCGATTTTAATGAAAGAGTAGCGTTGCCTTAAATCTATGCCTAATTTCGTGAAGATATTTTTGTCAAAGAAAAAAGATTTCCATACAAGGACTAGATTTTGTTCATTCAATTGGTATAACAGCTGTATGCTTTTCTTGTGTGTGAATATCGATACATAAAACATACGGACTAGGTGAAATTGGCTCATCTCGTCGCGCTTTTAATTTACATATACATTTATAGGATCTCCACCGCTTCCTTCAGTGCTTTGCATAGTTAACATACCCTATTCCGGGTATAAAAATAATTTTATGCCAGTTACAATAGCAAATACACCTGCAATTCCAATAAAACTTGTGTTGATATAATTTAACTTATAAATTGTTTCTTTGTTCAATTTGAATTTTTTAGTTGTGGAATAACAATCGTATAAATTAGCCGTGACTAATTTAATTGAACAATTAAGTTGTCCAAAGTGAATGACGAATCCAATGAAGTGTGAAAGTTCTTGTAATTGCCTGTTTCACAGACAGAGAAAAAATAGTTACAAAGCATTTGAATGCTTGATATGTGTACACATAAGTAAGTGAATTAAAAGGTGAAGTCAAACACTTAAATAAAATTCATGCAAATCAATGTAGCCGGTTTGCTGAAACAGTAAAATGTGTTTGCATTTGTTGGTAAATAGTAGAATTTGGCTCAGTTTGTGTATTTTAAAGATGTACATACATTCGATTTTTTACATTTTAGCTGAAGAATCGCAGCGGAAATTAGCATTCAAAGATACTGTTAGGTGTTTGTTATGCCCTAATTAAATGTATGTGAGACTATTTCTATTTAGGTACAGATAAGTTGTACAATTTTCTATAATTTATGCGCATTCAACGAAGAACAAAGAATAAAATCGTAACGAAGCCGGATATTCCAAGTTCAGAGTTTCTGGTTTCATTTATTTGTTATTTATTATTGCAACAGAAATTACGAGGGTTACCAGTAATTAATTAGCTTAAAGTGACTTACTTCTATAGGAAAAGTTCGCAATGTGTAGTGCTGTTAAAAAATAAGAATTTTTTATGGATAATATATGTTTGTACATACATATATGTGTGTGTTTAACCTTGATTTTAAGAAAATCGTCAGTTTATGCGTCGTATTATTGGTATTCTTCATTTAATTATTTTTTTAATATTTGATCGTAACGCAGAAGATAATTATGATCTTTGGTTACACAACCACATTTTTTAAATTTTAATTGTTATAATTGCATTTACATAAGTATTAAAAATACACTAAAAACATTGTTGTCTTTATGGCTTCCAGTCCAACAAATTTGCAAATATTAAACATAATTTTTAAAGCTTGGACATGCAAATATTTGATCAAGTTAATAATGATATATGTATGTATGTGCATGCGTTTACATTTTTTCACAGTGTCTGCCTCAGATTTGTTTATGGTTATACAATTTTATGTATATTTAACCATTACTCGAAGTACATACCTATGGATTTACGATTGTATGAGCATTTCACGTTGTGCATGCTTACTCATTTCCGTAATATGAAATTTGGAATCTACATACATACAGGCAAACATAATCCATTTTTTGTAAATAATTAACCTGATAACGAAAACAACGCATTAACAGTAATAACAAGGCCTTAAGGTTTTCAAAATCAAAATTTGTATGCAAAAAAGTAAATTGACCGCGTTTGAACTAATTACTACAAATCTGTCGTAGACCATATTAGGATGGATCGCTTCGAAAAATCGTGTGTGTTTCAGATAAATATACAATTTGAAGCTTAAGCCCATATAAAGTTATATTTTCAATAATACTCAAGTTTTAATTTTGATTTTAAATAGGGTTCACTAAAGCATTATGTAAATAACTATAAAAATTTGTGAATTCCATCTCAAAAGAGTTTCGCCGCCTTGGCTGCGAAGAATGTACCAAACCCTGTTCTGATGTGAACCGTACTCCATTGAGTGTGTTCTGCATCGACTAGAACAAATGGTAGTCAGAAGGTCTGGGCTATAACGCCGGTGAGGCAAAACTTCCAGTCGCTGTTTCTGTTTTCAAATGAATTCTAAACGGTTTGGTAACGTGAAGCCGAGTGTTGTCATGATGGAATATTATTGCCACGTCTTTGCGTTTTTCGACAACCGCTCGCTTCAATTTGCTGAGTTGTTGTCGATAGTTTTCCTCATTATTGGTTTCATATGGTTTTAGAAGCTCATAATGCAGCACTCCCTTTTGAACCCAATGATCATGACGTCAAGGTAATCGGCTTTGACGTTGATTTGGTGGGTCGGCCTGGTTCACTACTAATTTTTTGCATTTAGAGTTGTCGTAATGAATCCATCTTTCATTAACAGTCTTAATTCAATGCAAAAATGACCTATTTTTATAGCTTCCAAACAGCATTTCTGACATGCAAAATCGCCTTGCTACGTCTCTTGCTTTGAATTTAAATGATACCCAATTTACTTGCTTTTAAATGCAGTTAACTTCTTATAAACGTTTTGAAATAGCTGCTTGATTGTTTCCTTAAGATTCTGGGAGCTCTACTTGTATTTGACAAGACTATTTATGGAGTTATCTTAAAGTTCCTCATCTTCAAAGTTTTTGCACTTCCTTCGTCTTCCTAGCCAAAATCACCACTTTTAAATTGTCCAAACCACTTTTGGCACGTTCTATCAGCTGGAGCATGTTCACCATTTTGGCTAAGATTTTTATTTAGAACGGGTTTTTTCAATAGGGACGCTACAAACGTTGACCGATAAGGACAGCAAACGACGGCGTATTTTTTCCCGCTCTTTTGGAATCTACATCTCTTTTGACATTTCTCTTCAGAAAGGTTTCCGATTTCATCATGGAAAGATTTACGATCCAACAACAAATTATTAAAATCGTAGTCAGTGGACTCAACTTTAAGAGCGCTACGTCCAATTTACGATCGCCATAATCGTCCTGTCAGATCAACAATTGAGCGTCTAGTAGAAAAATTTGAATCCATAGGAACAGTATAAAATTTTCCCGTGCCAGTGATAAGTGCGCATAGAGTCGAGAATATTGCTGCCGCTAGCGCATCAATTGAGGAAGACCCAAATCAGTCTCTCGCACGTCCTTCTCAAGCTTTGAGCATCTCTGTGACGCACGAACTGAAGCCCCTTGACCACCAGAATCATCGTATGTTCGTGAGTTGAGCTTAGCAACAACTTGAAAATTAGCCGGTTTTCCTCGAATAATCATCTTCAGCGTTGAGGTTCATTTCAGGCTGAATTGCTTCGTCAATAAGCAAAATATGCGTTATTGGTCAGACGGCAAGCCACACATACTCCATGTGTCACCATTGCATCTCGAAAAAACTACGGTTTTGTGCAGTTTATGGGCCGTACTTCCTCCGTGATGATCAAGACCCGCACGTTAATGTGAATGAGAATCGCTACCGCACAATAATAACCGAATATTTTTGGCCCGAATTGGATGTTATGGACTTGGACAATATGTGGTTCCAACAGGACGGCGCTACAAGCTACACAGCGATTGTCACAATCGATTTATTGAAAACCAAGTTTGGCGAACGTGTTATATCACGAAATGGCCCAGTCAATTGGCCGCATCGGTTGTGAGATTTGAGCCGTTACACTATTTCCTGTGGGGTCACGTCAAGTCTGTGGTCTATGCCAACAAGCCGACGATTGATGAACTTCGGACGAATATCGAACGTGAAATTGCAGGAGTATCGGCCGATTTATGCTTGAAAATCGTTGAAAATTGAGCTCAGAGTCTGGATTTTTGCAAGAGTGCCCGTGGTGCCAATGCAAAAGAAATGGAGTTCCATACATAATGCCATTTCGCAGGAATAAAAAATTTCGTTGATAACCCAAACCGTTTTTGTTTTATGTAAAAAAATTCTGTAGCGCTCTTATTGAAAAATATATAATCACTGTTTCGTTAGTAAGCAGGACTTTGTACATTATATTCAGTTGAAAGAATCTGTGGTACTAAATAATATATGGTTTGCTTTCCTTAATCCTTCCGCGTCACTCCTTTGGCTGATCGTTGTAGTTACCGATTCAACAAATATAAAATGCCACAATTATTGCGGATTGTCTCATAGAATCATAATTAGACTATTACAAGTTCTTTTAATCAACAATATATTTATCGAAAGCGATTTTCGATCAGACAGTTAGCAACAAAACTATAAGAAACTTATTTTTTATTTTATTGCATTACATGGATTTCTTAATACTATTCGCTTTTAAGTGATTGATCACATTTTTATATTACATCTGAGCCATACACGTTCATGTTCATTTTACTTCATGTTTTCATTTGAATATTAAACACTTTCCGACCCACTTTAGTGTTTACATGTGAACATACCAACATATACATACATACATAATTTAACGTCAAACGTTGAGCACGCACCTCATCGATGAAGCCAATGAAATCCGATGAAAACGAAAGTGAAAGCCCGCTGCCGACTTGGGGTTGAACAAATATGGCAGGTGGCAAAAGAAAACCAAAATCTATCGCTGTTTATTTTGGCCGCAAACTTCTTAATCAATTTCGTTGAATCAAACAAATTTCATAATTTTTCAACGCATACCCCGCACTTGGTAAACAAAACTTTTGTATGTACATATGTATTTTATCTGTGTGTAAATAATAAATTGCGCAAACCCTGCAGAGAAAACCAGATTTCCAAAAGCTGCTATATGCAGATAAAGTTTCATTTCTAATACAAATACCTGTGGGGTATACTTAACATCTATATATGGGGCATCTACAGTGCGTACACGCTAATTATTACTCAACAAAACTAAGGTGTAGACTTTAATAAGTTGTTGCACTAATAAATGACGAAGCATCGGACACTTCACTTTGCAAGCGATTAGCAGTGCTTCGCCACTTAAGCTCTATTGAAAAGCTTCAGAGTATTAAAACAGCATGTGAATCAGCCCAAATGAGATTTTCGGCGAGGTAACGTCCATTTTAGATGAATTAGTATGTCTCACAGCCTGCTTGACGGCTAAGAAAAATTTAAGGTTCTCGTGATGCTTATTGGATATATGTATAGTATGTATGTATGGCTTGTAAATTTGCTACAATGGTTCCCAATCATGCATTTTGAATCCTTTCAGGTGATTAGGTTTTACAATAGATAGCTAAAACGTAAACAAAGAGCATCATAACTGACCATCTGGTATAATTTAGCTTGGACTGGTCCATTTAAACTGCACCGGGAAACTGAGTCGAAAATTTTTCTCAGATTGGCACAACCTTTTTGACATTTGTGTGAAGCTTGATCTCTATATGTCAGTGCGTGTCGTCCATCTATCTCTGTTAATGACGATAACATTGAAAAGGTTTAAACAACACTGTTTGAAAATCGTCGTAATGGCATCAGAGGGTTAGCAGGGAATCTTAACATCTTTTAAGAATCCACCTAACACGTTTTGGTTATTGTTTTACGTATGAAGCGTGTCAATACTGGATTCGTAACAAAACAATTGAATCTTTTGCAAAAACGACGCTGAAACCATCTAGCGAATGTCGCACTAAAAATGAGCGAAACTGAAAAAAAAACAAAATTTGGTGAAGACACTAAAAGCCATCGCAACCGAGGTTTATATAAAATTTTATGTAAAATTTGTAAATTTTATGTAAAATTTTATTATTTGCAAAGCAATGAAAAAATGATATATGTACATATGTATATTACTTGAAAATCTTTTTTGTGATACTTATACCGATTTCTGTGGTTCCTTTATAATAGGTATTACGGACATCTTGAAATATTTCCAACTGCTTAAGATCCTAAAATTTTCCATAATAATTAATATTGCGATTGCGCATAAACTGAGGTCTTATTTCATTATAATTAATTAAAGTGACGCATATCGAGTACTTACTGTAGTTGATTATCACCGCATGGCACATGTGCTTTTGCGTGCATTAGTTTAAAATTTAAACTTTACATGAGTGTGTTGTTAATTAGTTAGGTTTTTAATCGGCAAAAATAAAAAATGTTAAACTAACGAGACGTTTGCGTCTAAATATGCACATACATATGCACATAAGGAATGAATTATGTGCGCCTGTACTTGCCTACAAACGCATTATGTATTCAAGATGCAGCAAATCGCATTTGTCAGTGGTGCAATCGAGCTGAAAGCCATAAATTTATGCATGTGTGTAAACGTTTTTAAATATAAATAATGCTATTGTTATACGCTAGCCATACATACATATAAACAAAAATATACACTGACCATACGTATTTTTTTAAATAGCATTTAATTGAATAAAAAGTGATAGAAAAATGAAAATATAAATTTATTCAATTCCGCAATCAATAGGAAAAACTTACAAATCTTACATTAGTGGAACACATGATCAGCATGTCAAACCTTGTACAACGCTTATCACGTAAACTTTAAAAGTGCACATGCATTCAAAATGCGAGTGGCTTGGCGCATCCAACTCGTTATAACCATAGCAAATCCATAGAAAGTATATGCGCTTGTGATCATCTCAAGCTTTGAAGCAACGTAGTCGGAATGAACCTGAACTTATATACGGCCAGTGACTTACAAGTCAACAGTAATAATTTACACTGCTGCAATAACAGTAAACGATTAAAAGCAGATCCATCACGCTTAAGCCGTTTAATAAGAATTGGATAAATTACGGGAATCTACAGGGTTTTCCAATAGTGATGATATGATCCCTATGTGGCGTTTTGGTCATTATTAATACATTGCGATAAAAAAGTACACGGAAATTGTAAATAAAACCCAAAATATTTAATTATTCGTACACTTATGCCAGCGATTTTTTCAGTCCACAAAGCACTTTTTGGGATGGCCTTCAGCTCTTTCAGCGAATTTTGTTTTATCTCTTCGATCGACTGAAAACGGGTTCCACGGAGCGGCAAATTCAGTTTGGGGAACAAGAAAAAATAACATGGTGCCAAATCTAGTGAATAAGGTGGTTTATTGATGGTATTCATTGCGTTTTGGCTTTAAATTCGGTCACAATCGTACTCTTTTTGAAATAATTCAGTTTTATCAGAACAAGTCGAGCAAGAACGCTATACCCAAAATATCTAGCAAAATTAGTCGAACGGACTCGCGTGAAATGTCGAGCTCTTTTAACAATTTCCTGACGTTTTTCAAGTACCATATCCTTCACTTTTTCAATATTTTCATGTTTCAACGATGTCATGGCATGTTTTCAGCGATCTCTCGACCGTCTTTGAAGGCTTCTCATCACTCGTAGGCTTGTGTTTTTGATAAAACTGAATCACCGTAAGCACGAAATTAGATTAGAAATACTAAATTTGGGACAAAAAATTTGTTCGATATTTTTATCCATTGTAAAAATCTCAACGCACTACTGAGGTGTACTGACTTAAGCAGCGGTAGTAAAGGACAGTCCCACCAACTTAGCAAAATTTTTTGAAATATCACTTACCCGGGGAATTTAATTACAATTTCCGGGTGCAATTTTTATACGAAATGGCGATGGCCAATAACAAAATTTTTTTTGTATCATATTTTTTATTGTTGCCAATTTGATAAACATAGATACATATGTATGTATGTCTTTAAGGAAGACTAATAAAAAATCGGTCCAGTAGAAACTGAGAAATCGTGGGTATCGTTTGGAAAAAGCATGTTTAAAGTTTCGCGAACTGATCGAACTAGTTTGGATGACGCGTCAGCAAAATACCTATATCTCAATAAATAATTGGAGTTAAAAAAAATCATCTTCTAAACATATGTTATTCTTGAATGGTTAAATTCAGGAAATGTAAAAAGGAAGAATCGATTCAAATAAATTTTTTTTATTTCTCGACTAGAATACATACTACCTTAAGCCTATAGAATCTCAAAATTATGTTGAATTCATTATTGCTACTCTTCGACGATTTGAAGCGGAAACGTTTATTGTTTACACGAAGAAGTCCAATATCTTGATGTACTCGTATCCTGCTATAATTTAAGACTTCTGACGTATTATTTGTTTGATTTATACTTTCACCGCTTTTAATAAACGGTGCAAGATTTATCTAGTAAATAGTTTTCATCATATGAAATATCCAGACATGCAACAGCAGCGACAACTATGCAGTGATTTCAACGTAACATCTTTACTCATATGTGCAGACTGAAATCAGAATCTATAAACTTAATGGTTTGAGGGTTAAATTTGATGGACTTCCCATAGCCTTTTTTCCTTGTTTCTCATGATAATTTTTACTACATAAATTTCACTCAACTTCGAAAATAACACTTGCAATAATTTTATTTCATGTGCAGAGTATATGTATGTTTCAAAGCAATACGTATTAATTCTACAAAGTTTTATTTTTCCATATTTCCGCTGAAAATAAAAATTATTCGAACTCCATGGAAAACGAAAAGCCTCTTTCCACTCGTGTTTTATAATTATAGTTACGACTTTCAAATAAAGAAAATATCCCGTAATATGCGTACGTTAATAATTTAAATTTAATTTAAAACACCGCAACGTTAAATAAAAAATTATATAAAAGTGAATGTGTGCAATACCGTTATATTCATGCTCACATTACACAGCAGACGTAAACGCATTGTGCATAAATATTATAGCAGCGGCGACCATTTATCATTTTTGACGAATACTTCGGCGTTTGATTACTAATTTACCTCAAAACCCCCAAAGCTGGCAATAATTTTCGGCGGTCTGTTGTAAAAACAAACGTTTTCAACACTTGTGTGTCATGTATGTGTGTATAGCTAGATAAATGTTTGTATGTGTGGATTTTCTATGCACGAGTGTGTGAACAAATTGGTTCGTGTGCAAATTGCAAGTCATGTGTAGACAATACGAGTGTATTTCGCAAAAAAAAAATAAAATTTTAAAGGTTATTGATATTATTGCAAGCGGTTATTTGGGTGCCCTTACCGGTATTATTTATAGTTACAACTCAGTCGCCACATATTACTGTAAATCAAGTAATGCTTTCTGTGCACAAGAACGCTTTGGGTCATGTTTTCTGTATTATTATCAAATGTTTCTCGGTTGACGCTGAGTAAGTCGGTAAAAGGTTTACCGCTAAACACTTGTAACCTAGTTTGCTCGTTCTCGCAGCTTTTAGCGCCCACTTGTAAAGCCTGAAAGAACGCTTTCGTTGAATAGAAATATGACATTACTCTGCGACATAATCTCCATCTGAAGTACTATTAAATTGGTTATAACGATTAACAAAAGTTCGATTCCGTTCTATAGTGTGAAGTTCCGAGGCCATTTTAGTAAAATTTTTTTCCAGTAACTTTTTAAGTCAGGCTTAGTTATTAGCATAATTTCCTCAATTTATCGTTTATCACGTTTTGAGTAGTTTAATTGACGAATGATATGAACTCTAAGCATTCCTTTATGTTACGGTTTCGTCGAAACTACTGGACCGTTGAATATATTGGCACAAATTTGACATAACACTTAGCCATTGCTTTGCATAAAGGGTTTTCCAATAAAGACAAAAATTAATTTTTTCATTGTAAGCAATTTTAAACCAATAATTTCAGTTCAAATGAATAAAAAGCAATAAAACTTTTGTTAAGTAAAGTATTTACGGCAAGGATAGATATTTTATTTTCATCCTACTGCCATGCCTACAAAATGTCATTAAACGAAAGCCTATGAAGTGTCATAATTAAGCACTAACTTAGTGAGAGGCACTTGTGGTTTATAAATTAAAAAAAATGGTTAAACGTACATAGTATCTTCCAAACCACTCAAGTTAACTCAACCAAACTTGCTGAGAAATCCTTTTAGCCTGTTTTCATACACTGCAAAAACAGGTAAAATCACTAAAGGTGCGATAACTCAATGAATACATGAGCCACCAGCATTAAATTTTACAACCGGAATGGCAAACAAAGGCTTTATGAGAGCTGGAGTAAAAAGCTGGGTCAATGGCCGTGGCACTGTCTACTTTTGGGGAAGGGAAATCCTATATCTCAGAAAGTACTTGACCAATTTTTTCCAAATTTAGTATGTATTAAACGTTGTATAAATGGGCAAAATCGCACAGTAACCACGCCTACTTCCCTAAAAACAATTTTTTAAATTTCATCTGACTCTTTCACTTTACAGTATACTAATCAAACAATAATAAAGTTGTTGGAGTAAAACTTTGCACGAACAGTGTCCTCAAGGCATTTTAACTTACGCCAAAAAATTGTCGAAATCGGTTTACAACTTATGCTAAGAATGGGAAAAATAGGCTCACACTTCTCATATACATATGTATATGTATCACAAAATATTTTCAAACTTTCGATTCACTTTATACCGCAACTATCGGTCAATATGGAAAAACATTGTAATAAAACTCACAAAGAATGGATGAAATCATGGTGATACTATTAGGTTCAATTTCAAAGTTTTGCCAACATCTGAAGATTTTCCAGTTTTTGATCTTTGCAAGTTGTAAGAGTTAAAAATGTTCGGTTATTCCCGAACTTAGCACTTCCTCACTTGTTTCTCTTGACTTGACATTAAAGCACAGTTCAATCGGCAATTGATTAAAAATTTTTTTTTTGTAATACCTTGCTCCTGTAACCGATCTCAAACACCTTAAAATTATCTTAAATTATAAAGTTGAAAAAAATTGTTATTACTGTTTATGCAAACAGGCAATGATCGATGGGCTAGTCAAATTTTTGATTTTCAATTCGACGTTTGGCTTCTTGCCAAAAAAAAAGCCCTTCAATGTGAAAATGAAAAAATGTGCGCCTCGGAGTGGCTTAAAATCGAACCGTGAGATACACCCCTCAAAACTAAAATATTTTTTTGTGTCTTTGCATTAAAAATTATGATAGGGTAGCTATCCATCAGCATTATAACAATAAATCGCTCTCCAATAACACTCTCTGTTTCATATGGCCTTACATATGACAGCGTCTATTTCCGCTGCAATGCTCCATTTCTCATTATATCACTTGTATGTAATTTTTGCAATTCTTTTATGTCATTGTCGGCTGCCAAAATCAGAGCGAAATGTGATCATATTACTCATGCATGTCGAATGTTCGAAAGACGATCCCTGAAATCAGTTGAAAAATGAGATAAATATAATATCTAAATATCTATATAAGAGTGTATGAGTGAAGCGTGTGTTTTTTCTTGTGTATATAATTATGAAAGTATACTTACACCAACCTATTTCATTGTAATATTATCCATTTCAGGTTGTCCATGGCGTTCGCATCGAGACGGCGGATTCGATGCATCCACACCAGAGTACTCACAGCATACACAAACGCAGCACAGACGCCGCTGACCAGCCATTACGAATTTTACTCTTCTACGACGAATCTGTTTTCAGGTTAGCGCTCTTTAAGTATATCTTTTGTTATTTTATTAAATTAAAACGTTGCATAAACGAGTACATACACAAATATCGTACATACTTATGAATGTACATACACAAGTTGAAATAATAATACTAATTGCATTTAATAGAATAATAACATTGTTAGCTCGGTTCAAGCGTAGGTTGTGCCAAGCACATTTCTTCATGGAAGGCATTATTTTTTTAGATAAAACAAATACTACACATTTTTTATGATTTGTAAGTCAATGTATTTGTTTGCTCCGTGAGCATGGCTCGTTTTAAATTTCAGCCATGAAGTTAATTATAACGTTGAAAACCATTGAATTGCGCAGCTTCATAAAGAATATGCCTTCTGTAATTAATGCAGGGACTGAATATTGATAGATTAAATATAAATGCAATCCGAGGAAAACTCTACTAATCTTAATGGATAAATATATATAAAGGGTGATCCAATTCGAGGCTTTCTACTTTTTTAAAGAAAAAAACACAGAAACTTAAAATTTAATGGGGAATGTTTATTATCGTTCGAAAGAACATTATTTGGGATTTATTTTTTGCATATTATCTCTTTCAAAAGTTGGCTACGGCTACGTCTCAGATGGTTCGTTGAATCCGATTTTCGATGACTCGTTCGGGATTGTACGCATAAACTTTAGACTTACCATATTCCCACACGAAAAAGGCTAACGGTGTGATATCGCACGATCTTGGTGGCCAAACGATCGGCCCAAAACGTGAAATTATCTGCTCACCGATGTGTTCTCTTAATAAATCCATTGCGATGTGTGGAAAGTGGCGCCGTCTTGTTGAAACCAAATGCCGCCGAGATCACGAGCTTTAATTAAAGGCATTAAATAGTCGGTTATCATGGCGCGGTAAGAGTTGCCATTGACGGTTAACGGTTAAGGTCTCACCGGCATCATTTTTGATGAAATATGGACCGATGATTTCATCGGCCAACAAATCACACCAAACCGCTGTTATTTCTGGATAAAATGGCAGGCCTTGAATCTCTTCAGGTTGCTCTTCGTCCCAATTTTGCTTATTTACGTACCCATTTAGCCAGAAATGGGACTTACCACTGACCAAAATTTGGCTCGAAAACGTTGGATCTTCTGGGAACTTTTCAATAGCTCATATATCAATGCGATGTCGCTTGAGAAGGTCGAGCGGCTTCAGTTCTTGCACAAGCTGTATTTAGTACGATTTCAATTTAAGATCTCGACATAAAATACGCCAAGTCAGTCGTTCCATCCGTCAGTCCTAGTTGCTGCGAACGGCCAATCGACTCTCCACAGCCTTCGTGTACACTCTCAGCTACGGCTGCTATATTTTTTTCCCTGCGAGTTGGAAGTGGGCTATTTGATCGAATATTATCCAATAATGAATGCTGGGTCTCAAGATGGGTGATGGTGTTGTGAATAGGATGCTCAGTAGGCTAATTATGTTGGCCATAAGTTGAGTGATCGCGCGGAACACATTCTTTATAGTTCATGAATTTTCGTAATACAGTTGAACGATTTGTAAACATTGTTTAGGAATAAGTCTTTCCATGATGAAATGCTAAAGATACTGAAAAATATAACATAACAGATTCACACGACTCAGGCGCGATCTGTAATTGGGTAGTAGTACTAGTCTCACGCAATTTGAAATAATAATACCATCTGTTCCGATGAATATCAGGTCTACGCAATCTTAAGGAAAACGAATTTATATCCTGTTGAGAACTATCTGCTCGGCTTCATACAAAGACACTTAGTAGGAATGCTGTATGTTGCAGGGGAAAAAATCCTGATCTAGATGTCTGAATTTAGCGCTTCTTGATTTTGTTTTTTGTGAGGTCATTTGAAAAGCAAAATATACCAAAAAAAAAGGTGGATCACCCTTCTAAACTCAATGCAATTTATATTACTGATTCCTCTAGTTCCTAATTTAATTATGTAATTTTAACATCAGGTCTATTAAAAAGAAATCGATTACGTTTTCAATATATGTCTTTAGTAATCTGTATCTCTGGTTGAATAAGTGCAATCTGCTTAGGCTATATAATATCAGATATCGTATATCTGATACAGTTTTTTGATTGCTTGAGTTAGTATTGGCCAATTGTAGAAATTATTAAAACTCTATAAAGTAATCGAAATCGTCGGATTCAATCGTCATGCAAGTACTAATCATTGCACAACAAACCATTTGGAATCATTTAAGGAAGTCTTGATAAAAAATTACATCGGTGCAGGGGTTAAAAGAGTTACCTCTAACCAATAGAAAAATAATTGCACTCCATCAGGCCATCGGGCCAGATACCCATCGATAGTGACGCGTCACTAACTCCCGAAACTTAGTTGCGAAGCAGTCACCTTATAATCCAAACCCAAATGTTTACTATCTGTTCCTGTCTATAGAGAATAATTGCGATGGTGAAAATTTCTCCGCAAGAGAAGGTTGGTATTATGAAATTAATTTCATTCTAACTTAGCTGAATGAAACCTTCAAATTAATGCAAAAATAATGGTTTACGTTTTACTATGTTTTTCCTAGACTAAATTTCAACTCTTCAGCTATGTATATAATATTTTAATTATGATATCTACCATATCTGAGTAAATTGCAAACGCTTAAAAATATGTGTAAGCCTTTCGATTATATTATAGAAGGAAATTTCGTCATTAAATTAATAAAAGTCCATCCTGAAAGTTTAGACTTTCGAAAAAGGTCGCCAAACACTTCGCAATGGCCATGCTGCATAAACTTGTACTTGCGATTATGTCTATAGAGTAACGTACCATGCTGTTCATGCGTAGCTTTAATTATAAAAAAACTATTTTGGCAAACTTAATGCGATTGAAATTAAAGTTAAATAAAATGGCTCGCTTTATCTTAATTGGCTAAACAGTGATTATTGGTAAATTGGATACTGGATAAAAGTGTAGGCTAATATCCCAGTAGTGAATGTAAGCAGAAAACTTTTACGCATAACGGTTTCGAAAGTAATTATAAATTTGATGAGGTGTGTTAAAGAGCTGTTGTAAGTGCAGCATTCGAATAATCCATTTTGGAAAAGCATTTACTTTAAAATAGCCTATGCTTATAAGGTACAAACTAAGATTTGCAAAGTGATGCATTAAACAACTCGGCTAAATCTGCATATCAGCTTTATATTATATATATACATATGTTTATATAAATTAAGTGTTACGTTGTTTGTCCGCGATGGACTCCTAAACTACTGTGCCGATTTTAGCAAAATTTAGCACACTGTGTCCAGTTTGAAGCAA